>NC_092044.1:26493582-26821582 GCF_003086295.3 Arachis hypogaea | reverse complement strand
ATTGTAATCAGCAACAGCAGACACTCTGACCTTTGAGACCAAGAACCATTGAAGCAAAGCAAATCCAATTCCAATTAATGCTGCCACAGGTATCAGAACTTGTGTAAGGCCCTCACTCAACTCCCCCATTTTCCAAATATCGCAGTTGAAAATTTTGTTGTAAACTTCTTTAGCTAAAATAGCATAATCAACCACCGAGTTTTATAGCCTGGGAGACCAATCTTAAAATCTAGAAAGTGCACAATATAACAAGATAAGGGAAAACTATGGGAGCTTGCATGGCCCTTAGAATCTAAAAACCTGGTTGTTTAGAATGACGGATTTGGACTTCAACAGTTTTTCCATGACACTGATTTAGTAAACTGGAGCTTTTGATTAATAGGGTAGGACATGTCTGTTCAATTCTAATCATATTCCCATGGGCCGAGAACTATAAAAGAATGCAACCAATTTTCAAAATATGATGTTGATGTGTACAAGTAGAGATATCAACTTCACTTTTAAGTTTTAATAAGCACCAACTTACAAACTGTTCACTCAAAATAAGTATTTCATTCACACCAAAAAAATGTAAATATATTATATAGCACCAACTGGTGGAAGCCTGAAAGTTATAAATAAGTTAAATAAACACGTGTCTTATCTTTCAACTGCTAAAGAAAACTTGCTTAGGTGTGATCGAACCGAACATGGATAAGCATAACGCTACTTTGCGCAAGATGATGAGGTCATTAAAAGCATGCCAATAGACCAATACCAACCAGTCTAGAAGATTATGTGATAAGAAACAACGGCTCAATTTCAAGGGACTAATCAAAACCGAATTACTTTTCTAATTCTTTGTTGATGCTCTTCAAAAGTAAAAACAGTGTGGGCATAGTCATTGGAACTAATTATTTAATATAAAGGTCCATATCTCCGTTCTACAAGTTGCCAAGATTAGTCATACAAATGACTTGATCGAAAGAATTACCAAGGTGCATGTGTACTATTAATCTATTATTCTTTCTGAACAATAATGCCAGATCAATATTTTCTTCTTTTACACCACCAGGAACATCACAAATGGTTAAGACTTGAGTCTCAAAATACTCCAATATAAATCACATATTTGTATACATTGCTTTTTGAGAAACTATTTTGATTACCCACTATATAAAGTTTGATACACTAAAGATTTAAAAAAAAAAATCTTTCCAAACAAAGCCAAGAATGATATCAAACATAATGATATTCTTTGAAGAAACAGAGCTAAGATTTAGTATAATGGAACTCTCAAAAGCTCAAGCAAACTTGTTGACATGAGAAATAGCAAGAACCTCCAAATTAGCAAATTTCTCAGGCGTCCACTGCATGTGGCCGAGGAGCAACCAAACTCTGAATGTACTGTTACTCCGTTAGTATTTGACAGTTTGGAGAGAGCACTGAAGCAGGTTTCAAAAGATAACGACCCTGATCTTCATCGCAACAAGGACATGACAATGATTCCTTTAAATTAAAGGTCTCTTTTGCAAAACACACACAATTTCCTCAGTGCTGCAACTGCAAGGCCTTATTGGCCCAAGATGGAAGCGGCGCGTGTAGTGAAATGCGATCGCCAGTAACGGGGTGCTTGAACGATAAGCTCTCGGCATGAAGCGCGTGGCCCTCACGCGCCACCTCTTTCCATTCACAGACCCCTTCATACTTCACGTCCCCTACAATCGAAATCCCAAGGTACTGACAATGCAACCGAATCTGATGCGTTCTTCCACTCGTAGGATACGCCCTCACTATTATCTCACTCTCTGCATCGCCACCACTACCTTCTCTCACAGCTCTCTCCTCAACAACCACCACATCACCACCGTCGTTAATTTCCGACTCGTCTCTGAACGTTCCGCTTCCGTTTACCGATAAAACCTCGAACGAAGTCTCCATGCCACGGACTACCGAACCGCCTGGTAGCTTCCGCCCGACATCGGAGGCAGCGTAAACGCGCCACGCGCCAAACTTGGACCTCCCGTGCCCGGACCTAACGGTAATCCTGTTCCACTTCGGGGCCACGCCACTGCAGAGAGCGATGTAGGTTTTACGAACCTCGTGGTCGGTGAATGCCTTCACGAACTTCGATGCCACTTTGTGGGACTTCGTAATAATCGTCACGCCGCTTGTGTCGCGGTCGAGACGGTTAGCAAGGTGCAGCTCAGGCACGCTGACGTGGACACCTGGACAGAAAAATATGATAACTAACTCTGAAATAAAGGCTATAAAATGTGTAACAAATTTGTTTTAATGTAGATTTAGTTTGACCTTGATGTGGTTTGAGAAGGGTTGGAACGGAAGAGAGGATGGTTTCGCAGTAGATTCCTTGGGGCTTGTTGATTGCGATGAGCCATTGGTCTTCGTAGATGACGTGGCACGTTGAGAGAGAGAAGAGGCTCGATTTCGAAGATGCGGTCATGGCTCGGCTTAGCTCGATTTGCTTGGAGATTGCGGGGAGTGGAGGGGACAGTGGCACGGGGTAATTATCGAGGGAAGTGAGGCCATTTTGGGACGAGTCGGTTGGCGGTTGGGGTTCATCTGAGTCTGCCATGCTACCACAGTTTTGGAGAGGGAGGGTTTGGAGATTCTGGTAGCGATGATGGTTGAGAAGGGTTTTGGGATGAAACTTGAGAGAGAATGCCAGAATGGTGTGAACGGAGACGGAGAGTGAGAGAATGATTCATGAAGGGTAGTTTCGTCATAACAAAATTTATCTAATAAAAACGGTTATATAACTTTTCCTCTTCGCCTCACCCTCATCTTCATCTCTATTCCCCTCTCCATCGTATTTTTAGGGTTTTTCTGAGTCCCCGTTTTTCTCAAACTGACACTGCGCTCCACCCTCTTTTACCCATTAATACGACAACGTTTTCTGGAAGGTGTATATATTTATCTATACTGAACCCCAGACATTCGCAATTGTAGTATAAGCATCGATCAACGCGAGACTCGAAATACATCATCCAGGGTTACGGTTTTCTGCAATTTTGACTCTCATGGCTTCTTCCTCTATCATCACTCCGGAGGATGTGCTTGAGTCCCTCATGAACGACGGCACAATCGATGCCCTCAGATTGAAGATCATCAACCAGCTCAAGGCCAATGTAATTTCCCTTTCTCTTTCTCTTTTTCCTTTTCTGTTTTCTTTTAAATCTTGGTCTTTTTAATTATGGAAGCCATGAGATATTACTGAAAACTTGGCTGAATTTTAACAAGTGTCTGATTCCATTGCACTAGATAGTTAATTTCCATGAGGTCTCATTAGTTTGCAATTTTTCATGGTCTAAGTTGATTTTTTTTTAATTTTATTTTTTTTAAAGGAGGAATTGAAGAGCACTACTATAAAGATGGCTGAACAGAGTAGGGTTCTGAACACCCCTGGAGCTGAGAAACAGACCAAAAGAGAGCTGTTTGATGCGCTTCGGCAAGAGCTCGAGTAAGTTAAAGATTTGACCACAAGCACCAGTTTTTATGTGCTAACTCTTCCAAAGGGTTCTACCTTGAAAGTTTCATTCCTGATATTTCACATAATTGATGCATAATGTGATGCAGGGTAGAAGTTATCGAACTGTATTTGTTTAACATATTTGGTGGGGAAGGGATGGGTAAAACCTGTTCTATATATAGTCATTGAATTCCTTTCGAATAGTAAGCATGAACTTAGCTTTACCTACAAATGATTATAACTCACCCGAAGAGAAGACCCCATCTCAACTGGTATTAAAGTATTCTGCTCCAGACAAAAGTATTGGGTCTGTTAAATATATAAATTATTCATATGCTTTCACATAATAACATATACACTATGCTGAGATGCTCGTTGTCATATTACCAAAGTCTATGACTAAAATGGTTTAGATTTTAATTTTTGTTATCCCTATTATTCTAATTGAGAGTTGAACTTTAGCATATGATAGGCCCATGTAGTGTCGATGCTTTAAGGCGAACAGGCTCTTGCATTGTTGGGGGGAGGGGGCATTAGGCTATTAGCAAAACTCATTAATGTGCTTCATCTGTGGGATAGATTTAGGCACTTGGTGTCTTTTCGGTATCAAGTAGATGGACTATTTAGAGGACTATTTAGGCCCTACTGAGAGATTGGAATATTATGATCCTTTGGTAGTTTTTGTATATTTTGGTTTATGTATATAGGATCTCTTGTCTTGGGAATTCTTCCTTTCTTATATGTATAATTTTATCTTCCAATGAAATAAAAAGGTCATTTATGTGCCTTTTTTCCTAACAGCTTATGATTTTAAGACAGTTGGTCCTTGATAGTCTGGAATTTTTACGAAATTGAAATTCTTGCATAGCTTCTAACTTGCTTTCGAAGTTGCGTATATAAAGGTTACATTCTATTAGCAGCGTTAAGTGGTTTTCTGCAAAGAAGTATGGAATAAATGAGTGCAAACACGATGAATTCAAATTCGCTACTTCACTTCAAATCGTTTTTGCACAAACATTACAGAATATCAGTAGGCTGTGATGACAGACAACATTTCTCGATTCTGATCAGTGACCAGGACCAAAGCAAACGTGTTTGCTCTTTGATGACAGTCTTTGTGCGTGTCTGAGCCTATTATTTGTTGTTATCAAATGAAACATTACAAAAAGCATATTAAGCAGCCCTCCTGGGTCAATATATCACCTACTTGTTAAATCCCTTTTTTTTGGGCTTACGTGGTCTGCTTAATGTTAATATATTGTTTTCTTGACTTTCTCATGTTGAGAGTCTATTTTGTTGTGCTTCCATCTGGTCGCTATATGTAGTGGTCTTGGAAGATTGGTTTGTAGTCATTATTCCTTATTAGATTTTATATTCATTATTGATCTTCTCTTACGTCCATGTTTATTTCATGCAGAGCTTCTGTACTTGAAAAAGCCTCTAAATCAGTTTGGGAGTTAATTTTAGACAATAATGGCCTGGGAAAGGAGATAAGTGAAACAGTTGAAAAAGTGTTTTGTCGATTGAGTGGCCAAGAGCCTCCTTTATTTCCACTTCCAAATGGGGAACCACAACCTGATAAGGAGGCTGACAGCAGAAAAGATAAAGGCAAAGGAAAGCAAAAAGAAAACGAGAATGTAAATTTAAACACGCCACCAAAGAAAAGAAGCTTTGCCGAAATAAATTCAGAAGGAGCAGAAGAAACTACAACCAGGTCTTCTGATCCTGCAGCGATGTCAGAAGGCTCTGGCAAATCGCCGCTTTCAATCTCAAAAACTTGATTTGTGAGTTAAACTAGTTATTTAATTTGTAATGGAAGTGATTACATCTAGTACATATATCATTAACACCACTTGTAGGATTTCACTGGAGTTTAGAAATATCATGCCATTACCAAGTTTTGTATGATATACCTATAAAATTGATGAAATTGATTTATGAATGTTCACTAATTGTGTTGTTGATTCACAGATGAAGCATCTTTAAACTATTTTAAGGTTTTTACAGGACACATTAGGAATATAATTTGAACATCATGATTTATGCAATGGTTGAAGTCCACTGGTTGACATGCTATTATATCAGTCTGCTTGCCCCAAAGCAATTAAATCCCTCAGGGTAAAATTGTTTCCATCTTGCATATAGTTTTCAAAAATTGTAATTGCCGAGAGTTCTGTTTTATTTGCAGAAAAATCTTCAGCCATTTTTTATAATGTCAAATGTCTGTTTAGCCTGACGCTATGATAATATGAATGAACAAAGGGTGGTGGGGATCGGTTGTGTCTATGTACTGTAACTTTTATTGTTACATTATCATTGCCCAGTGATAATTATCTTTCAATTTAGTTTTTATAAAAAAAGATTGACTATTTTTGGTGATGTTCTTTACAGTTCTTTAATTCTTTTCTTTGGGTATATTTTATTCTTATTAAGTATAAAGGCTTGAGGTGGAAATAATGGACATATAAAAAAGTCTTTAACTAAAGTTTATAGTATACTTGATTAAATAACACCGTTTCGTTATTTACACAATTATGATTTGTTGATCAGAATGAGAGTCCTTCTTTAAGATGCAAATTAAAAAAATTTTCCTTTCACAGCTGATAGATCAATAAATTTTGATGTTTGGAGTGTTAAATTTTAACAAAACAAAATTCTGGACATTTATACTCGCTGGACTTGGTTCATAAGAGTTATTTCAAAATTTAATGAGATTTAGGGTCATCATTCCTACGTTTCTTTGTCATTAGAAACTCAAATCAAAAGTAAGACATCTGAACGAATCATAGTATTGCAAATTTGCTCTGGCTAATGGGTGTTTCAGCAGGCTATATATATATATAAAATCTAATTCTTTAAGTTTCAAGCTATTCTAACGCCCGAAAATTTAATACGCAGGCACATTATTCTTTCTCTTTACTTTCAATCTAGAAGGGGTGGTTTTGTGATGGCAATACGCAACCAAGGAAACTGGAAACCTTGGACTCCTTTTTAAGTCAATGGTTGTGGGTGGCACCTTTGCTCAGAAATGATGTTTCATCCAGCTTTGAAATCCATGAACCAGCTTCTGCTTATAGCTCCTTCAGGTGGTTCTCTTGCTGCCCCAGGCTACCCTACCAATAAAAATAAAAAATAAATCAATAAGAAGACATAGGATATTCTCTTGGCCACTCACTTTCCATTTGCTGTTTTGGTATAATTTCTCTTGAAATAAATTTTTAAAGAATGATCTTAGAACTTTTCAGAGATCTGATTTATGTTTGAGAATGATGTTAAACAGTGAGCGCTTAAATAAGTTTGTTATTGAAAATAGTATTATTACTATTATATGTTTCATGGTTTGGGTCCAAATTTTTCTAAAGGTATTAAGTTCAAGTTTCTAGATCAACGTATCAATCTGCCTAGTTAATTCATAAAATCGTCCAGTTTATTAGTCTAGGTCCTCAAGTCGAGTTTACAAGTTGAGTTTTACCATCCAACTTTATTTAAATTTCCTAAGTTTATGTGAACTATTGAGTTTGAAAACCTTAATTTCTATACCAAAGTACTATGTCCTTGAAGTCTCAAACTTTACGATAATTTGCTTCGAGTCTTTTCAAATAATAGTTTAAGCTTCTTGAAAATATATTTATCATAATCTTCTGGGAATCAAAACTAAATGTTTTTTTGAAATATTTGGATCTATATCAAAATGAAGTTTTGAATATAGTGATAAAATGGTTTACTAAATACTTAGTTAAGCCAAAAGTGAGTCTGCAATAATTATTATTGCTTAAAAATGAAGTTACCAAGAAAGACACGTTACATTTTAAATGAGGATAGCAAAGTGAGATGTAAATAAATAGGCGGTAGTTTGCTTTTGGCTTTGTAAAATGCAAAAGCTTTTTACAAGTTAGGAAAAATTCCATTCATAGCTGTGGGTGAAATTGCATTTGACCAACACATTCTCGTAGCTAGGAGCAGGGTGCAGTAGTTTGTTAGCCTCTTAGGGTATATGAGTCTATGAGCAAGCTCTTGTTGTTTTGAAGAGATGTAATGAGTTACGTTGTTGGTAGAACAAAATATGTTGAACGTCAAAAGGGTCATACATGCCATGATCTACTTGCAGCAGTTGATTCTTGATTTCCTCATTTGTAGGAGAGCAATTGCCTGTGAACAAGAACCATTTATTTATTACTATTATTTTTTAGGGTTATCTACACTAATATAGTAATAGCAATCGTCTTTGGCGTTGCTCTTAGATCTTATAGGTTTTGACATTTTTTTATTCTGTAAAATATGATTCTAATATTTGAAAGAGAGTATTGGAATAACATTTGTGTTGTCTCTGAGATCGCATATTCAAACCGTCGAATCAATCATTAATACTTTAATCAAATTAGGCTATCTATATTACACCTTATAGGTACAATTTGTTCTCTAAACTTTGTGTAATGAAGGATGCTTTGCATAAGATGATGTTTACCATACTAATTTTCTTATAAATATGACATTGCCAGTTGCCCTCCATAATATCCTCACAAGAGTCCAGAGTGATGATCAGTGTAATTTTTGCCATGGTTATGGTGAGTACATATTATGCAAGAATGAATAGAAATGATTGTTACCAGAAGAAAGAGGAGTAGATGATTCAGTAACGGCACATGTGGTCAATGGCATTGTATTGTGATATAGCTGAACTTGTTGAGGGAGATCAAAAGTAGATGCTGATGAAGGAAATGAAGTTGGTTCTTTAAAGGCACTGAAATATAGTTTCTCACTTTCCATAGCTTGGTTGGTGGTTGTTGACCCATGTGCATATAGATCACGATGATGACCAAAACGAATGTGTGTTGCTGCTGTCTCTTCATCTTCTAGGTATGAATCAAAATAACAAGATTTGAATCTAGGAAAAGGTGTCCCACTCAACTCCAACAATCTTCTGTCCAATTGTAGAAGCTTAACATAGTGCTGGTCAAGAACTCCAGGAGGAAATTGAAGGGAGTGTCTCCTGAATAAATAAACAACAAAAGGAGAAGAAGGAATGCACACCCACTTCAGTTGATGAATTTAATTATAATTTAGTAAAATATTCTATTTAAATATCTATTATTTAGAAGTGTCATAAAAAAAATTGTGAAATTCTTGTAGATTATCGGGATAATAACATGAAGAGTAATTAGTTGAGAATTATTTTTATGTATAAATTGGTCTATCTATCGCTTTTAATCAAATTTTTAATATGTGTGTTGGATACATAGGTCTAGCCTTCTAGGTTCGTCAAAATAGTTAATGGGTCAAACTCTCATATTAGTTCGTTTACCCATTTAAACAAAAAGGTTTTGTCTCTCAAATTAAGTCCGTTTAATTTTTTGGTTAAACGGACTAACCGGTAAATTAAAAATGACAATTTTTTTGTTGAAATACTTTTTAAAAAATAAAATAAAAGGATAAATAAACTAATTTGTTTAATATATTAAAGTGACTGTCCAAACTAAAAAATTATGTACAATAAAAAATGTGAATTTAAATGGATTAGTCTGTTTAAGGCTAGGTCTAAATGGGTCGCACCGACCTGTTTAACAGTCCTACACAAGTTCTTAAAAAGTCGTCATATCATAATCCAATTTGGTTTGCAAAACTACATTCTAAGACATTAATTTTTTAAAGAACTATACTACGTATATACCAAAATCAAATATCAAGCTACTAATATAAAATACATGCTGGAATACAAATACACATTAAAAATAAATTAAACCACACATATATTTATACACAAATACATTGGTTAGTGTACAAATAACATTTTTATTCTTTAAAATAATAGAAGGACGAATGCGTCTGACATCAATAATTTTTTAAAACTTTTAGAATATAAAAATTTATTGAGGATCAAAGTATTTAATAATCTGAAATTTCTTGAGGATGAATTTTGAGTGTTTATTCTAGAACTAAGTAGCACACACCTGTATTTGGAAGCATAACCTCCAGTGAAGTCAGGGGATGCAGACCATACAGTATGCTTTTTAGGCTGTGGGGTAGTCTCGCCATAGAAAAATGGCACTCTATCAAGCTGTGTAAGAACAATTGTTTTTGAGAAGTTCATCATCAAGTACTTTAGTTCAAGTGGCGTTATCTCCTTTTAAAAATTAAATCACCACTACTTGATAAACAAAATAAGTATTTAAACAATATTGTGTCACGTTTTTAATTAGAAATAAAATAAAAATTATTTGCGTAATATTTAAACGCACCTCAATTTCTAGATGGCCAGGTTTGTTTTCCTGAATGCTTGCTTGAATGGCTGAAATATTCTCCCATTGTATTTCAATCTTATGTTTCAAACCCTTATCTAATATCTCCCACACAAGTTTTCGCTTGCTAAAGTAAAACTTGGCCACCAAGTGTGCTGGATATTGAGCTTCTATCTATACATCAAACTTATTATAGTCGCTTGTTTTATTCACAATCATGACCAATTTATTTTACCAATAAAAAAATTATTAAAGTTTAAGTGTGAATATTCACATAAAATATATATATACGATGTTGTTAAAGGTGAATAATATTCAATAGAATTAAAATGCAAAATTTTGTTTTTATTTACGAGAACAAAATGTTGTGTGTGACTTTCTCTTTCTCTCTTAAATATCTACTTATACTTTTTTTGTATGTAAATAAATTTATTACTTGAATTAAATTCACACATTAATTAGTAGTAATTCATTTCTTTTAAAGTATATTAGAAAACATGGAAAGTTGTGAAAAGTGCAATAAGTAGTTAAGTACTAATGCTTTATGTGTGTGTATATATATCTTATATTAGACTGAAGAAACCAAATTCAGTTTAGAAGTCAAAATTAAAACCGAATAAAATTCAATACAAAATTTATAATTTCAAAATAATTATGTTAAGTATACACTAAAATTAATCATTACAATTAATTATTAATTTAGTCTAAAATATATGTTAAAACATAAATACATATTAAAATAAATTAAATAATATATATATTTATATACAAATATATTAATGATAATTTTTGTGTACAAATAATATTTTTATGTAAAAAAAGAAGAAATAGACTGGTTAATTTTTCTCATAAAAGAAAAGTATATATTATTCGTATGAAATACTGCATGCATGAAAATTCAACATTGAATATATAATTGAACACTGTATAAATTGCATTATTATTATTATTAGTTTATTACCAAGTAACACCCAATTGCAAGGGAGCAAACTGGCAAGTGCACAGCCTTCAACTTGTTCTCAACCTTGTTGATGCATGGAGAAGAAGGAGAAGGAGAAGAAGTTCTAATTTCTACTACATCATCATAAACACTACCACCGTTCACTTTTTCCTCTATTTCTTGCACCAGAGATGGTGTTATCGTTAGTGTTAACCTCAGTGATGGTGGAAGTTCTGCTAACTCTTTCAATTCATCGTGTTCATGTTCTTCCTGAAAAAAAGAATAAAACAAGATAACTAATTAAACTTAAAAAATTAAACAATGAAAATAAAAGAAACTGAAAGGATATAGAAGAAAAATAAAATTAAAAAATAATTGGATAAATAAATAGTATATAGTATATATATAGCTATATAGTATGTATAAGTTGCATGACAAGAATTAATACGTACCCTTTCGCATGCTTGTCGTGTATCATAATCTTCAACAATAATATCATCCTCATCAACAAGGTATGAAAAATCCAAAAGATTCTCCAAGTCTGAAGGATTATTAGCTTCTGAAGCCATATATAGTTCGTTCCTGTGTATGTTTTTTTTTTTCTTGAGTCGAAATGGCAACAAATTAAGAAGAGGGGAAGCCAATTATAGGAAGCTAAGTAGTGGCAATTGATTTTGTAGTGAAAGGACAAGTCACGTGTGTGGTGTGTTTATATATCCTTAATTCTGTTTGTTTTTCCTCAATGATTCAGTTATTCACCAAGAAGGTAGAGTATTATTTAGATTAAAGTAAACATTAGTTATTTTTATTAGTTATTTTTATATAAAATTAATAGTTAAAAATTATTAAATAATAATTTAATAATAATACTAATTATTTTACACTTAAGATTGATTTAAAAAAAAATTTAGATCAGATAATTTTGTCTCTAACAAATTTTTGTTCTCTAAATATTTTGAAAATTATTCTTATTAGATAAATTAATTTTTTTTGTCGTTTTTAATCAAACTTTTAATATTCATATCGGACAAATAAGTTTTTAATAAATTTTTTTATAATAATTTGATTTTATAATGGAAAAAATTTAGAAAGCCAACATTTTTATTAAAATTTGATCAGTACTTGATCATCAAAAGAAAAGTAAATAATTTTACACCATTAAAAATACTATTAATGACTAATTGATGATTATAAATGGTAAAATCCATGGTTCTGAAAACCGGACCGGACCGGCCGGTTCAACCGGAAAAATCAAAAACCGGTCAATTAATCGGTCTGGGTAAACTCAAAAACCGGCTAGCAAAAAACCGATAAAAAACCGGTCGAACCGGCCAATTTTTTAACGGTTTTTTAACGGTTTTTTATTAAATTAATATATTTAAAATTATTTTTAGGTTTTTTAATAATTTTATTTAATATTTAATTAAACCGGTTGAACTCCGGTCGAACCATTGAACTATTGAACCAGTAACCTCACCGGTTCATTGACCGGTCCGGTTCGCACAACCTTGGTAAAATCTGCTGACCCCTAGCACTCATCTTTATAAAATATTACTATAAGGCAAATTAATTTTCTTTTAAAATGATAAAAAACTAATTTATCTTATAGGAATAATTATCGAAAATTTTTAAAGAATAAAAATTTATTAAATATTAGAATGTCTAATTAAAATTTTTTAAAATTAATTTGAGTATTTTCTCAAAGAATATAACTTATATATTTAAGGAAGAAATTAAAATGATGTAATCTATTTTTTTTATAACGATGTAATCTAAAATTGAGACGACATAAATATATAGAAATAATGAAACAAGAATTTTATGCTTTTTCTACCAACTTTTCGGTAACAAAATATACGAAACTTATATTATGAGATAAACTATTATTATTATTATTATTATTATTATGAATTTTAAATATTTTTTATTTAGAGCTTTATTATTTCGCAATATTTATCTCATATGTCACCTGTGCCAGCCGCCCTATCTAAATGTTTCAATCATACTTTTTTCGTCAAATATGGAAGGTTGGTTTCCCGAATTGCTACTACTGCTTCTCAACTATTAGCTGGTCTCTATCACCAAATATAGGGATCCCACACACCAAAAATGTGGATGGCTTTGATTTTCTGGGGTTTTATTATTATTTGCCAGCTGGAAATCCACCACCACATACACTATGTTATCACAAGTAAGATTCTTTCTTACTATTATTGTATCTTGCCCATACGTCTGCTTTGCACTGTAAATGGATGCTTGTGGATCTTTTATAGTTCTCTCATAATTAATAATGGCAGTAGTAGTCTTTGTGATGACTGCTTCAATGAAGATTATTGGTTTTCAATTATACTCAACATTCAACATAAAATAATGGATGCTCGCTGTGGATCTTATGTATATGTATATATATACACACACACACTTATACAGCATCCCAAGTTTACCCTTTTCTTTAAGAGACAAACTTGTGTGCATGTAATAATAATAATAATAATAAATTTCTAATAATTATTATTTTTAAAGTTTGAACAATGATTTTGTAAATTTCTTTAATTTCTTTAAATTGTTTTATTATTATACGAAGTTGAGAAAAAATTAGAGTGGGTCAAAAAATTTAAAACAGAGATTATATATTCGATAATCAATATTTATTTTCACAATCAATATTTATTTTCACATAATGATTTTGTGAAATTTTTTTTTCTAATTCTTAAAGAATGGTGGGAAGAGTGGAGAAATATATAAAATAAATTAGCTTTTATTTGACGTAAAATAGAAAATGCATTCATGTTACAAGATTTTTTTATAAGTAAATCACGACAAATATTTTCAAATTATTAAATCACTAACAAAAGTACCGCCTCAAATATTTTAACGACAAAAATATCTAGAGATCATTAGAGATTAATATGAATCGATCGGATATGATCAAAATTTTGATACAGTCTACACTAAAATCATCAGATTAAATTATATTTAAAATATGTTTTATTTAAATTTGAAAACGATCCGCACATTTATGGATTAGAATATCAAATATATTTACAAAATATAAAAATATTTTTATTAAAAATTATTAATAATTTTTTGTTACATTTTTAAAGATGTTTACTCCTAAAATATTATTAAACATATTTTTTTAAATAATAAAAATAAAATAATACAACACATATGATAATTATTAATTGAAATAAAACAAAAAATATTTACTTATTTATTTATTTTTTATGAAATAAAGATATGCATGCGGATAGGTACCTAAAATCCACAATATAATCTTATTCTATTAGTTAATGTGCAGATTGGATATGGTTCGATCCGCAATCCGATCTAATGGCTTTGCAGATCAGATTAATATACCGATATACGCAATTTTCAGATCGTATTCGAATAAATACCACGGATATACAGATTGAATCCGATTCATAAATACTCTTATAAATATCTTTTAAAACATGACACAAGTACTTAACCATTAAATCTATATTATCAAAAAAGACTTTAGATATTAGACTTTGGTGTAATTTTTTACAAGTATGATTTAAAAATAAAATATTATATTTTTTATCTTTAAAATTTGATAATTATACACTAAATAGATATTTTTGTAATTCTTTTGTAAATGGCCAAAAATATTTTAAAAAGTATAAAAAGAAACTCTAGAAATCAACTTTTTATTTGTTTTCGTTTTTGTATGAATTTGCTAAAATTTCATATCAAATGCACAACTGGTTTGCAAAATACAAATATCATCATCTTCACTTGTAATGGTAACGATTCTTTAAATGTCAATGAATTAAAGAATGGTTTCTAACAGATTTTAGAATATTAATTCTATTTTAAATTTATAAATTTGTGAAAATGCATTTCTCAATTTAAACTAAAACATAAATTTTCGGCTTGTAGTCTTTTTAGGTTTGATATTTTTATATTTTATTTAAATTTAAATAAAAAAATATTTTTAGCAACATAAATAATTAACTTAAAAATAAAAAAATTTAAATTTGCTAATATGCTGATTTGCACATATTTCACTGGTTAATATGTGTAAATTAAAATTTCACAAGTATCATAAGTTCATAACCACTGTAATTATTGTAATGCCCATAAAATATATATAATATTTCGTTATCGTTATTACTTTAATTTATTATGTTTTTTTATTCAAGCTTAGTGCATTCATGACTTGGAATGTTGACATGGGAAGTCGGCCTGTGCGTGTGTGCCTTCAATTCAAAGACGTCATTTTCTCCAATCATTACCAGCTGCACATAAATCCTTGCTTGCAAATCATTAAACACTTGGTTAAATAGTTCACTATATATCTATCCAAAATCTGTAGATATATCAGCATACCAATCAGGTACAAACACACAACAAATTCCACGAGTTAATCAACTTGGAACCAAAATCTCTCTCTCTCTCTCTCTCTCTCTCTCATACAAGATCCGTACAAAATTATTATATCTACTTTTCTAGTACAGTATAGATGGATAGATACTCAAAGTTGGCTTCCAATTTTCCAACACATAAGCTGCATTGTTTATAAAAAGAAAAATACTAAGACACAAAATTGTGTTTGACAGAAAAAATATATTAATCGAAATAATATGTTTAGAGATATTAAATTAGTATTTTTTATATTTATACTAATAAAAACGGTACAAAATATTAATAAGTTATATAATTTATTTTTTTATTAATTTTTTATAATTATATTTTTTATTATTATATTTTTTATTTTAAATTTTTTAAATAAAAAACAAAAATATAAAATTTTATATTTTTATTTTTTATATATTAATTTTAATATTTTATCTTATCTTATTCTCGTAAATAAAGACAACAATAAGAAACGAACACTAGTCTAGTAGTTGGGACATATGAAACAAAATACTAGTATTAGTGTGATTGTGTTAAAGTTTATAAAAAGATTTTGAGGGAACCTAAAGTTGATTTTGGTCAATTCAAGCTGATGATATCAATATCAATATAATTATGGTTGGTACTATGCATACTAAATTTAGCTAAATATATACAGAAGTATTATTTTGTGTATTTTATTATCAGATGAATACCATTTTTGCGCTTTAATTTGAATATGGAAGCAAAGAAGGTGTTAAACTCGCGTATGGAGAGGATGAGTGCTTCACCTCATTGTGGGATTAGAGGAAGCAGAACTCGGACCCTGCGAGTTGTGAATTATCCAGAACAAAAAACGGAGGGTCCGAATTCTACGTTTCAGATTTCAAATTCCATTAGTTGCAAATCGGACCATGCGATTTGTGAAGCAAAATTTCATGACCAAAGAACTCGCATGGTCCGAGTTGTGTACTCTGAGTTTTTTAATTTTTTTTAACACAAATCGGACCGTGTACTCTGAATTTTTTTCAACTTTTAAACATAAATCGGAGGGTCCGATTTGTGTACTCCCACAATTTTAAAAAACACCAACAATTACCATGTTAAAGTATATCACTCATTTTATTTCCATATTAAAATTTTTTAGCCTCAATTCGTAAATCAAAATGGATAACGTGATGAAGTACAATAGCGTCACTTTGCGGGCGCATCAACCCACTCAAGCCTTTAATAACTGTCAACAAATGAAATGAGTAGTAGGATCTTACCAGAAACAAAGAAAAGATATAATATAACAAAGATGTGATGTTAGATTGAATAATAATTATTTGGTTTAATTACTCAAATTTTACGAAATTTTTAATCAGATTTTTATATATATATATATATATATATTTTAATTGTGTTTCTAATTGTGTTTCTGTACAAATTTTTTTAAATAAATTTTTTTTAATTTAATTATATAAAAATCTATTTAAAAAATAAAAAATTGGTGTAAAAACCAAATAAAAAATTATATAAAAATTTAATTAAAAAATTAATACAATAATTCAATTAAAAAATATAAAAATTTAATTAAAAATTTTATAAAATTATAAAAATTAACAAAATAATTAAACTTAATTATTTATATGATGAGTAAAAGGATATCTCATAATCACGATAATGATATCATTGTTCATTCTTATCCAATTAATTATATATGGAAATGAAGAAAAGAAAGTGCGCGTGGATAATGAACAAAGATTTTGCTGTTTACGATCTCTTTCGTCACAAAATCTCTCAAAGCGCCACTATCAGCCGCCGCGCCAAACTACTTTTCATTTTGGGACTGCAACCAAACCACGTGCGTTTCTTTTTCTTTTATGAACGTGGATCATAGCCTCTACTTTCTTTGGACTTTTTTATTTAAATTAAAAATGTATAATATTTATCGATTTAAATAAACGTGTAAGTATTTACTAAAATACATTTTAAGTCACATCTTAAAACAATAAAAAAATTACACTATAAACATATTTTAGATGCACTGTTCCTGTACTGTAATACGACACGCATCAGTCATATATCTTGGATGCATTCAAAATATGAATAAGACTATATATCTGATACATTACGTTCGAGATGTGCGTGTAATTTATTTTAACCCAGTGCATCCAAGATACGAACATATATGTTGATTTGGGGCAGTGATACGTGTAAGTATGCAGGACAACTTTTACATATAACATTATAATATTTTTATAAAAAAATATATATATTAACATGAAAAATATTATTTTCTTAAAAACTATCCTATTTGAATTAGAACTCAAAAAAAAGTACATAAAAAATAGATCGAACTGTATTGATTTAAACTTGAAATATAGTTTTACGAGAAATGAAAAGTTATATGTAAAAATTTGAAACATTGAGTATGTGAGAGAATATTAGGGATTAAAAGTTATGTGATCAGGGATGAAAAGTTACGTGATCTGATTTCATGATGAGAAGAAACAAAATTATTTCTCTCTATTTTTATCTGTTTTACTTGTTTCATCGACCAAGTTTGTTTTAATATAATAACTAAACACGTGCAATTTTATTTTTTTTAAATTTAAATCAATTTAATTTGATTTAGTTTTTAATGTACTCTTATTGAGTACGAATTCAAATGGATTGATTTTTAAGAAAATAATGTACCAATCAATTTCGAATCACTAATTTTAAGTACATAGGGCAAGTTATAACTTTTAAAAATTGGATTAATTCAAAAATAAAAATTAAATTGATATTATTTTAATCGTAATTTTTTTTATAATAATACACATATTTTTTATAATATTTTTTTAATAATAATACACGTAATTTTAAATTTACAAAAATATTGTAAAATTTATAAAAAAATTGTCCTGCACACTCGAACGTATCTCGAATGCACTGCCCCAAATCACCAAAAATGTGTATATCTTGAATGTAGTGGGTTAAGGCTAATTAATGCTATATCTCGGATGTACTGTATCCGAGATTTCGTCTTGTTCATATCTCGGGTGCATCTGAGATATGACTGATGTCACACCCTAATTACCCTAAGTCTTACCTCTAGTCGTAAAGTAAAGGTTAATCAAAGGTTACAACAATTTCCAAGACTTATGCATATATCAATATAAAAGGAGTAATAATTATAGAAGCCCGATGAAGAAAATAAGCTTAAATACAGAATTACAAAGCGCTAACGTTCACACGAAACTACAAGCGTAAAAGACAAGATACACTATGTAAGACAACAAGATGTATGTAGATATATAAGAGTATATTAATCATAAGATACTAGCCTAAGCCTGCGGAATTTAGGCCGACTAGTTAACTACTGACATACAGAATTTTGAAAGTTAAAACAGCATATACAAAATATCTTTCTCAAAGTAAACCTCTAAAGCAATTATAATAACAAAAGGTGAGAGAACTAAACAAAATAATCAAAAGACTTCAAAACATAGCCAGGATCCTCCGCTCTGTCATCATCAAAGCAACCCACCGAGGTAGGTTGCGACCTGCATCTGAAAAA
This sequence comes from Arachis hypogaea, assembly GCF_003086295.3. Classification (NCBI taxonomy): domain Eukaryota; kingdom Viridiplantae; phylum Streptophyta; class Magnoliopsida; order Fabales; family Fabaceae; genus Arachis; species Arachis hypogaea. Next base: position 26,803,028 of record NC_092044.1, on the reverse strand, counting down.
TAACAACATAGTATGGAATAAGAACTAGAGGTTCTCAGTATGGTAACAGTGCCCAGTGATGTAAGATATATGACTCCTGGACGCCAGAGGCAATCCTAGAGCTTCATATCCATAATGAGATTTGGTGGACGAAATTGTGATCTACGTTCTTTGGATTTTGAATGAAAACTTTATTATGGCACTGGTTGAATTCACAACTCCGTTCAACTAACCAGCAAGTGTACTGGGTCGTCCAAGTAATAAACCTTACGTGAGTAAGGGTCGATCCTACAGAGATTGTTGGTATGAAGCAAGCTATGGTCACCTTGTAAATCTCAGTTAGGCAGATTAAAGGGTAATTGTGATTATTGGAATAAATAATAAAAAGGAATAATAAAAGGGATAGAAGACTTATGCAGATTCATTGGTGGGAATTTCAGATAAGCGAATGGAGATACTATATGCTCAAGGACGCCTGCTCTCCTATTGCTTCAACCCAATCCTTCTTACTCCTTTCCATGGCAAGCTTTGTATAGGGGTTCACCATCAGCTGTGGCTACTTTCAATCCTCTCGGGAAAATGATCCTATGCGGTTGTCAGTCGCACGGCTAATCGTCTGGAGGCATCACCCATGGTTGATGGCTACATCCCATCCTCGCAGTGAAAACTAATGCTCACGCACTCTGTCACAGTACGGCTAATCACCGGTTGGTTCCCGCTCCTACTGGAATAGAATCCCTTGATTCTTTTGCGTCTGTCACTAACGCCCAGCAGGTTACAAGTTTGAAGCACGTCACAGTCATTCATTACCGGAATCCTACTCGGAATACCACAGACAAGGTTAGACTTTCCGGATTCCCAGGATCCTACTCGGAATACCACAGACAAGGTGAGACTTTCCGGATCCTCATAAATGCCGCCATCTATCTAGCTTATACCACGAAGATTCTGTTGGGGAATCTAAGAGATACGCATTCAAGCTCTGTTGCATGTAGAACGAAAGTGGTTGTCAATCACGCGCGTTCATAAGTGAGAATGATAATGAGGGTAATCTGACTCATAACATTCATCATGTTCTTGGGTACAAATGAATATCTTGGAATAAGAATAAGAGAGATTTGAATAAAAGATAATAGAATTTCATTAATACTTGAGGTACAGCAGAGCTCCACACCCTTAATCTATGGTGTGCAGAAACTCCACTGTTGAAAACACATAAGCAAAAGGTTCAGGCATGGCCGAATGGCCAGCCCTCTCCATGATCAAGTGACCGAATGATAAAAGGTTTAAAGTGGTCAAAAGATATCTAATACAATAGATAAATGTTCTATATATACTTAGACTAGCTCCTAGGGTTTACATGAGTAAGTAATTGATGCATAAATCCACTTCCGAGGCCCACTTGGTGTATGCTTGGGCTGAGCTTGATTAATCCACGAGCTGAGGCATTTCCTGGAGTTGAACTCCGAGTTATGACGTGTTTTGGGCGTTCAACTCCGGATCATGACGTTTTTCTGGCGTTTAACTCCAGACAGCAGCATGAACTTGGCGTTCAACGCCAAGTTACGTCGTCATTCTTCGAATAAAGTATAGACTATTATATATAGCTGGAAAGCTCTGGATGTCTACTTTCCAACGCCGTTGAGAGCGCGCCAATTGGAGTTCTGTAGCTCCAGAAAATCCATTTCGAGTGCAGGGAGGTCAGATTCCAACAACATCAGCAGTCCTTTTGTCAGCCTTCTTCAGAGTTTTGCTCAAATCCCTCAATTTCAGTCAGAATTTACCTGAAATCATAGAAAAACACACAAACTCATAGTAGAGTCCAGAAATGTGAATTTAACATAAAAACTAATGAAAACATCCCTAAAAGTAGCTCAAACTTACTAAAAACTATATAAAAACAATGCCAAAAAGCGTATAAATTATCCGCTCATCACAACACCAAACTTAAATTGTTGCTTGTCCCCAAGCAACTGAAAATCAAATAGGATAAAAAGAAGAGAATATACTATAAATTTCAGAATATCAATGAATATTAATTTAATTAGATGAGCGGGACTTGTAGCTTTTTGCTTCTGAATAGTTTTGGCATCTCACTTTTTCCTTTGAAGTTCAGAGTGATTGGCGTCTCTGGGAATTCAGAATTTCGGATGGTGTTATTGACTTTCCTAGTTAAGCATGTTGATTCTTGAACACAGCTACTCATGAGTCTTGGCCGTGGCCCTAAGCATTTTGTTTTCCAGTATTACCACCGGATACACAAATGCCACAGACACATAACTGGGTGAACCTTTTCAGATTGTGACTCAGCTTTGCTAGAGTCCCCAGTTAGTGGTGTCCAGAGCTCTTAAGCACACTCTTTTGGATCATGACTTTAACCACTTAGTCTCAAGCTTTTCACTTGGACCTTCATGACACAAGCACATGGATAGGGACAGCTTGATTTAGCCGCTTAGGCCTGGATCTAATTTCCTTGGGCCCTCCTATCCATTGATGCTCAAAGCCTTGGATCCTTTTTACCCTTGCCTTTTGGTTTTAAGGGCTATTGGCTTTTTCTACTGCTCTTTCTTTTTCTTTTCGCCAATTTTTTTTCGCAAGCTTACTTTTTCACTTCTTGCTTCAAGAATCAATTCATGAATTTTTCAGTTCATCAATAACATTTCTCTTTGTTCATCATTCTTTCAAGAGCCAACAATTTTAACACTCATAAACAACAAGATCAAAAATATGCACTGTTCAAGCATTCATTCAGAAAACAAAAATTATTGCCACCACATCAATATGATTAAATTAAATTCAATAATAATTTCGAAATTTATGTACTTCTTGTTCTTTTGAATTAAAACATTTTTCATTTAAGAGAAGTGAAGGACTAATGGATTTTATTCATAGCTTTAAGGCATGGTTACATACTAATGATCATGAAATAAAGACACAAAACATAGATAAACATAATACTAAAAAAAACGAAAAACAGAAAGAAAATAAAGAACAAGGAATGAATCCACCTGAGTGACGTCTTCTTCTTGAAGGACCAACGATGTTCTTCAACTCTTCTATGTCCCTTCCTTGCCTTTGTTGCTCCTCCCTCATTGCTCTTTGATCTTCTCTTATTTCTTGGAGAATGATGGAGTGCTCATGATGTTCCACCCTTAATTGCTTCCAATATTTGTGTGGAGGACAACTTATCCCCTGAGGTATCTCAGGGATCTCTTGATTTGCAGCCACATGTTCTAACCAACTGAGCTATTCCAGCTTATATATATAAGTCTTTCCATCTCCCAAGACTCAGAGGTGGAAGCTTTTTGTCTTCCCTTTGAGGTTTCTCTGGCTTTAGGTGCCATTAATGGTAATGGAAAAGCAAAAAAGCTATGCTTTTACCACACCAAACTTAGAATATTGCTCGCCCTCGAGCAAGAGAGGAAAGAAGAGAAGAAGAAGAAGAAGAAGAAAATGGAGGTGAGTGAGGGGAGATGGATTCGGCTATATGGGTGGGATTGGGTGGGAAAGAGAAATTGAATTGTAAAGGTAGGCGGGGTGTATGGGGAAGAGTGGATAGATGTAGGTGGTGAATGAAAAACAGAAGGGATGACCATGAATGGAGTGAGAGAGGGCGAGGTAGGTGGGGATCCTGTGAGGTCCACAGATCCTGAGGTGAAAAGAAATACCATTCCTTCACCATATAGGCATGTAAAATGCCTTCATGCATCATTCTGGCGTTCAAACGCCCATTGGTGCATGTTCTGGGCGTTCAACGCCCATGTAATGCATGTTTCTGGCGTTGAACGCCAGTTTCATGCTTGTTGCTGGCGTTCAGCGCCAGTTTGTCTTCTCTGTGCACCATCCTGGCGTTTAACGCCAGGTTGTTGCTTGTTTTGGGCGTTCAGCGCCAGAATGGTGCTCTGTTCTGGCGTTAAACACCGGCCAGATGCACCTTCTGGGCGTTGAACGCCAGCCCGTGCGTCCTCCAGGGTGGAAAAATTTTTTTCTTCTGTTTTTGACTCTGTTTTTAATTTTTTTGATTTTTTCGTGACTCCTCATGATCATGTACCTAATTAAGCACAAAAATAAAATAAAATTAGATAAATAAAATTGGGTTGCCTCCCAACAAGCGCTTCTTTAATGTCAATAGCTTGACAGTGGCTCTCATGGAGCCACAAGGTGATCAGGTCAATTTAAGTGTGGTCCCAACACCAAACTTAGAGTTTGGATATGGGGTCTTAACACCAAACTTAGAGTTTGGTTGTGGCCCCACAACACCAAACTTAGAGTTTGACTGTGTGGGCTCTTCTTGACCTTGAACTGAGAGAAGCTCTTCATGCTTACTCTCTTTTGTCACAGAGGGATGGCCATGTGCCTTAAACACAAGGTAGTCCCTATTCAATTGAAGGACTAACTCACCTCTGTTGACATCTATCACAGCTTCTGCTGTGGCTAGGAAAGGTCTTCCTAGGATGATGCATTCATCATCTTCCTTCCTAGTGTCTAGGATTATGAAATCAGCAGGGATGTAAAGGCCTTCAACCTTTACTAGCACGTCCTCTACTATTCCATAAGCTTGTCTCACTGACTTGTCTGCCAGTTGTAATGAGAACAAGGTAGGTTGTACCTCAATGATCCCTAGCTTCTCCATTACAGAGAGTGGCATCAGATTTATCCTTGACCCAAGATCACATAGAGCTTTTTCAAAGCTCATGGTGCCTATGGTACAAGGTATTAAGAACTTGCCAGAATCTTGTTTCTTTTGAGGTAGAGTATTCTGAATCCAAGTATCTAGTTCACTAATGAGCAAGGGAGGTTCACTTTCCCAAGTCTCATTACCAAACAGCTTGGCATTCAGCTTCATGATAGCTCCTAAGTATTGAGCAACTTGCTCTCCAGTCACATCTTCATTCTCTTCAGAGGATGAATATTCTTCAGAGCTCATGGATGGCAGAAGGAGATTTAATGGAATCTCTATGGTCTCTAGATGAGCCTCAGATTCCTCTGGATCCTTAATAGGAAACTCCTTCTTGCTTGAAGGGCGTTGATGAGCGGATAATTTATATGCTTTTTGGCATTGTTTTTAGTATGTTTTTAGTATAATCTAGTTAGTTTTTAGTATATTTTTATTAGTTTTTAGTTAAAATTCACTTTTCTGGACTTTACTATGAGTTTGTGTGTTTTTCTGTGATTTCAGGTATTTTCTGGCTGAAATTGAGGGTCCTGAGCAAAAATCTGATTCCGAGACCAAAAAGGACTGTAGATGCTGTTGGATTCTGACCTCCCTGCACTCGAAGCGGATTTTCTGGAGCTACAGAAGCCCAATTGGCGCGCTCTCAACGGCATTGGAAAGTAGACATCCTGGGCTTTCCAGCAATATATGATAGTCCATACTTTGCCCAAGATTTGATGGCCCAAATCGGCGTGGCAAATCAGCCTCAGAAATTCCAGCGTTAAACGCCGGAACTGGCATAAAACTTGGAGTTAAACGCCCAAACTGGCATGAAAGCTGGCGTTTAACTCCAGAAAAGGTCTCTACATGAAAATGCTTCATTGCTCAGCCCAAGCACACACCAAGTGGACCCAGAAGTGGATTTTTACGTCATTTACTCATTTCTGTACACCCTAGGCTACTAGTTTACTATTAATAGGATCTTTTGACATTGTATCTGTACCTGATGACCTCATGACACTTTACACCTTTCTTTGTGTATCTTCCACAGCATGAGTCTCTAAACCCCATGGTTGGGGGTGAGGAGCTCTGCTGTGTCTTGATGGATTAATGCAATTACTACTGTTTCTCATTCAATCATGCTTGCTTCCATTCTAAGATAATACTTGTTCTTAATCCGGATGAATGTGATGATCCGTGACAATCATCATCATTCTCAACTATGAACGCGTGCCTGACAACCACCTCCGTTCTACCTTAGATTAAGTAGTTATCTCTTGGGTTCTTTAACCGGAATCTTCGTGGTATAAGCTAGAATTGATGGCGGCATTCAAGAGAATCCGGAAGGTCTAAACCTTGTCTGTGGTATTCTGAGTAGGATTCAATGATTGAATGACTGTGACATGCTTCAAACTCCTGAAGGCGGGGCGTTAGTGACAGACGCAAAAGAATCACTGGATTCTATTCCGGCCTGATTGAGAACCGACAGATGAATTCCGCTATGCTGTGACAGAGCATATGCAATCGCTTTCACTGAGAGGATGGGAGGTAGCCATTGACAATGGTGAAACCCTACATATAGCTTGCCATGGAAGGAGACTTGCGTGTTTGAAGAAGAAGACAGTAGGAAAGCAGAGATTCAGAAGATGGAGCATCTCCAAACCTCAACCTATTCTCCATTACTGCAAAACAAGTAATCATTTCATGTTCTTTTGCTTTTCACAATCAATCCTGATAATTTCTGATATCCTGACTAAGATTTACAAGATAACCATAGCTTGCTTCAAGCCGACAATCTCTGTGGGATCGACCCTTGCTCACGCAAGGTATTACTTGGACGACCCAGTACACTTGCTGGTTAGTTGTGCGGGATTGCAAAAGTGTGATTGCAATTTCGTGCACCAAGTTTTTGGCGCCGTTGCCGGGGATTGTTGAGTTTGGACAACTGACGGCTTATCTTGTTACTTAGATTAGGACTGTTTTATTTTTGTTGGTTTAGAGTCTTTTAGTTGAGTCTAGTTTCATATTTTAAGTTTGGTGTCAGTTGCATGCTTTTTTTTTTCTTTTAATTTTCGATTTTGCATGTTCTTAATCCCTTTTTGATTCATAAAAATTCTAAGTTTGGTGTCCTCTTTGTGTTTTTTCCCTTAAAAATTTTCGAAAATTTGTGTTTGATTTTCTAAAAATTTTAAGTTTGGTGTCTTTTTGTGTTTTTCTCTTTCCTCTTTTCAAAATCAAATCTTTTTCATAAAAATTTTTCAATCATATCTTTCTAAGTGCTATTTTCAAAATCTTTTTAATTAACTCATTGATTCAGTTTTCAATTTGCTTTGATCTTATTTTCTTTTTGATTTTCAAATTTTTATCTTAATTTTATTTTGTTTTATTCTATTTTTTTCGTAAATTCAAAAAAAAAAAAACAAACAAAATTTATCTCTTTGCAATTATTATCATTTCCCTTTTGTCCATTATGGACTCAAGTGGGATTAATCAGTCCAAAAGGACTCTGGGGTCATATGCTAACCCCATTACAGCTGCATATGGGAGTAGCATCTGTACACCTCCCATCAAAGCAAGCAGCTTTGAACTAAATCCTCAACTCATTATCATAGTGCAGCAAAATTGCCAGTATTCCGGTCTTCCACAGGAAGAACCTACTGAGTTTCTGGCACAGTTTTTACAAATTGCTGACACAGTACATGATAAAGAGGTAGATCAGGATGTCTACAGACTATTACTGTTTCCAGTTGCTGTAAAAGATCAAGCTAAAAGGTGGTTGAATAACCAACCTACAGCAAGCATAAAGACATGGAAACAGTTATCAGACAAATTCCTGAATCATTTTTACCCGCCAAAAAGGATGACACAGTTAAGACTGGACGTCCAAGGCTTTAAACAAGAGGATAATGAATCCTTTTATAATGCCTGGGAGAGGTATAGAGGTATGCTAAGGAAATGTCCCTCTGAAATGTTTTCAGAATGGGTACAGTTAGACATTTTCTACTATGGGCTTACAGAAAAAGCTCAGATGTCTTTAGACCACTCAGCTGGTGGATCTATACACATGAGGAAGACAATTGAAGAAGCTCAAGAGCTTATAGACACTGTTGCTAGAAACCAATATTTGTACTCTAGCAATGAGTTCTCTCCAAAAGAGGAAGCCATGGCAGTGGTCACTGACCCTAGTCCTCAAGAACAGATAACTGAGCTTAATCAACAATTGCTCCTGATGACAGAACAGTTAGCAGACTTTAAAGAGATGCTCCACGAAACTAAAGTTGCTAACAAGAGCATAGAACTGCAGTTAAATCAAGCAAAACAGCAAATATCTAAACAGATAACAGAGGAATGTCAAGCAGTTCAATTGAGGAGTGGGAAGACCCTGAATAACACTGTTCAAAAGAGTAAAAAGCCAAACAAGGAACAATTGACAGAGGACAACCAAACCACTGTTCAAAATCCCTCTGAGGACAGTAAGAGCCCAGAGAGGAATGTCATTGGCGTTCAGACGCCAGAAAGGGAAGGAAAGCTGGCGTTAAACGCCCATTCCTTGCCCAGTTCTGGCGTTCAAACGCCAGAAAAGGGGGAAAAGTTGGCGTTAAACGCCCAATTTCCACCCAATCCTAGCGTTCAGACGCCTGGGGAGAATCAGACACCTGAGAGTGCTGACAGTAATCCCTCTAACAAGGCTTCTTCAACCACTTCTGTAAGGAATAAACCTGCAGCATCTAAGGTTGAAGAATATAAAGCCAAGATGCCTTATCCTCAAAAACTCCGCCAAGCGGAACAGGATAAGCAATTTGCCCGCTTTGTAGACTATCTAAGGACTCTTGAAATAAAGATTCTGTTTGCAGAGGCACTTGAGAAAATACCTTCTTATGCTAAGTTCATGAAAGAAATCTTAAGCCATAAGAAGGATTGGAGAGAAACTGAAAAAGTGTTTCTCACTGAAGAATGCAGTGCAGTCATATTAAAGAGCTTACCAGAAAAGCTTCAAGATCCAGGGAGCTTTATGATACCATGCACATTAGAAGGTGCTTGCACTAAGACAGCTCTATGTGATCTTGGAGCAAGCATCAATCTAATACCTGCATCCACTATCAGAAAGCTTGGGTTGACTGGAGAAGTCAAACCAACCCGGATATGCCTCCAACTTGCTGATGGCTCCATTAAATACCCATCAGGCATAATTGAGGACATGATTGTCAAGGTTGGTCCATTTGCCTTTCCAACTGACTTTGTGGTGCTGGAAATGGAGGAGCACAAGAGTGCAACTCTCATTCTAGGAAGACCCTTCCTAGCAACTGGACGAACTCTCATTGATGTACAAAAAGGGGAAGTAACCTTGAGGGTCAATGAGGATGAGTTCAAGTTGAATGCTGTAAAAGCCATGCAGCATCCAGACACACCAAATGACTGCATGGGCGCTGACATTATTGACTCTCTGGTAGAAGAGATCAATATGGCTGAGAGCCTAGAATCAGAGCTTGAGGACATCTTCAAAGATGCTCAGCCTGATCAGGAAGAACTAGAGGAGGCAAAGGAATTTTCGAAAATTCCTCAGGAGGAGGATAAGCCTCCCAAGCCTGAACTCAAACCACTACCACCATCCCTGAAATATGCATTTCTGGGAGAGAGTGACACTTTTCCAGTGATTATAAGCTCTGCTTTAAATTCACAGGAAGAGGAAGCACTGATTCAAGTGCTAAGGACACACAAGACAGCTCTTGGGTGGTCCATAAGTGATCTTAAGGGCATTAGCCCAGCTAGATGCATGCACAAAATCCTATTGGAGGATAATGCCAAACCAGTGGTCCAACCACAGAGGAGGCTAAATCCTGCCATGAAGGAGGTGGTGCAGAAAGAGGTCACTAAATTACTAGAGGCTGGGATTATTTATCCTATTTCTGATAGCCCCTGGGTGAGCCCTGTCCAAGTTGTTCCCAAAAAGGGAGGCATGACAGTGGTTCATAATGAAAAAAATGAACTGGTTCCTACAAGGACAGTCACAGGGTGGCGCATGTGTATTAACTACAGAAGGCTTAATACAGCCACCAGAAAGGATCATTTTCCTTTACCATTCATAGACCAAATGCTAGAAAGACTAGCTGGCCATGATTATTACTACTTTTTGGATGGCTATTCAGGCTACAACCAAATTGCAGTAAATCCTCAGGACCAAGAGAAAACAGCATTCACTTGCCCTTCTGGTGTGTTTGCCTATAGGAGGATGCCTTTTGGTCTGTGCAATGCACCTGCAACCTTTCAGAGGTGCATGCTCTCTATCTTCTCAGATATGGTAGAGAAATTTCTGGAAGTCTTCATGGATGACTTTTCAGTATATGGAGACTCATTTAGCTCCTGCCTTAATCACCTAGCACTTGTTCTGAAAAGGTGCCAAGAGACTAACCTGGTTTTAAACTGGGAGAAATGTCACTTTATGGTGACTGAAGGAATTGTCCTTGGACACAAAATTTCAAGCAAGGGAATAGAGGTGGATAAGGCAAAGGTAGAAGTAATTGAAAAATTACCACCACCTGCCAATGTTAAGGCAATCAGAAGCTTTCTGGGGCATGCAGGATTCTACAGAAGGTTTATAAAGAATTTTTCGAAAATTGCAAAACCTCTAAGTAACCTGTTAGCTGCTGACACACCATTTGTGTTTGACACACAGTGTCTGCAGGCATTTGAGACCCTGAAAGCTAAGCTGGTCACAGCACCAGTCATCTCTGCACCAGATTGGACATTGCCATTTGAACTAATGTGTGATGCCAGTGACCATGCCATTGGTGCAGTGTTGGGACAGAGGCATAACAAGCTTCTGCACGTCATTTACTATGCCAGCCGTGTTCTAAATGACACACAGAAGAACTACACAACCACAGAAAAAGAGTTACTTGCAGTGGTCTATGCCATTGACAAGTTTAGATCCTATCTAGTGGGATCCAAAGTGGTTGTGTACACTGACCATGCTGCTCTTAAATATCTACTCACAAAGCAGGATTCAAAACCCAGGCTCATCAGATGGGTGTTGCTTCTGCAAGAGTTTGATATAGAAATAAGAGACAGAAAAGGGACAGAGAACCAAGTAGCTGATTATCTGTCCCGAATAGAACCAGTAGCTGGGGCGTCCCTCCCTTCTACTGAGATCTCTGAGACTTTCCCAGATGAACAACTCTTTGCCATTCAGGAAGCTCCATGGTTTGCAGATATTGCAAATTATAAAGCTGTGAGGTTCATTCCCAAGGAGTACAGCTACGTGCAAAGAAAGAAATTAATTTCAGATGCAAAGTACTACCTCTGGGATGAACCATATCTCTTTAAGAGATGTGCTGACGGAGTGATCCGCAGATGTATACCCAGAGAAGAAGCACAAAGGATCCTATGGCACTGCCATGGATCACAGTATGGAGGACATTTTGGAAGTGAGCGAACAGCCACTAAAGTCCTCCAATGTGGCTTCTACTGGCCTACTCTCTATAAAGATTCCCGAGAGTTTGTGCGTAACTGTGACAGTTGCCAAAGAGCTGGTAACCTGCCTCATGGATATGCCATGCCTCAACAAGGGATATTAGAGATAGAATTGTTTGATGTATGGGGAATTGACTTCATGGGGCCATTCCCACCATCATACTCAAACACTTACATTCTGGTGGCAGTGGACTATGTATCTAAGTGGGTAGAAGCAATTGCTACACCCACTAATGATACCAAGACCGTACTGAAATTCCTCCAGAAAAACATTTTCAGCAGGTTTGGCGTTCCCAGAGTGCTAATCAGTGACGGGGGCACTCATTTCTGCAATAAACAGCTACACCTTGCTATGGTTAGATATGGAATTAGCCACAAAGTGGCAACTCCGTATCATCCACAGACAAATGGGCAAGCTGAGGTCTCTAACAGAGAGCTAAAAAGAATCCTAGAACGGACTGTGATAGCCCGAAGAAAGGATTGGGCAAAGAGCTTGGATGATGCTCTGTGGGCATACAGAACAGCATTCAAGACTCCTATAAGAACCTCCCCATACCAACTGGTGTATGGGAAGGCCTGTCATTTGCCTGTGGAACTGGAACATAAAGCCTACTGGGCAACCAGATTCCTAAACATGGATGCACAGTTAGCTGGTGAAAAAAGACTGCTCCAGCTAAATGAGCTAGAGGAGTTCAGACTCAATGCCTTTGAAAATGCAAAAATTTATAAGGAAAAGGCAAAGAAATGGCATGACAAGAAGTTGTCAACCAGAGTCTTTGAGCCAGGACAAAAAGTTCTGCTCTTCAACTCTAGGCTCAGACTGTTTCCAGGAAAACTCAAATCCCGTTGGAGGGGTCCGTATGTGATTACAGGAGTGTCACCATATGGATATGTTGAGCTTCAGGATATTGATTCTGACAAAAAGTTCATTGTTAATGGACAGAGAATCAAACATTATCTTGAAGGGAATTTTGAGCAGGAATGCTCAAAACTGAGACTTGAGTGATTCTCAGTGAAAGTCCAGCTAAAGACAGTAAAGAAGCACTTGCTGGGAGGCAACCCAGTCATTAGGAGGTTATATGATTAGTTCTTACAGAGGCAAATATCAAAAATGAAAGAATTCACAGAGTTACAGAGGGATTCAGCTCAAAAAGCAGAGAAAATGAGCTTACTGGCGAAAAAATGCCAGTAAGGGGCATTTTGGGCGTTAAACGCCAGAATGAGTGCCATTCTGGGCGTTTAACGCCAGAAAGGTGGGGGGACCACAATTTTGTTTTCAAATCAGATTTTTTCAAACTTTCCTTTTCTCACCCATATTTTTCTACAAAAATACATTTCAATCTCTCATTATTCACTTTCAAATTTTCAAATATCTAAAACCACTCTTCAAATCTCTCAAATCATTCCCAAATTTTGTTCAAAAAAAATCACCCTTTTCTCAATTTCTTTCCGCATCTTCTCAAATCTCCTTCAAATCTCTCCTTGTTTTTCGAAAAAACTCCCCTCCCCACCTTATAAATAAACGTTTGGCTCTCTCCTCCCACCACACCATTCGAATTTCCTCTTCCTCTCTCTCTCTTCTCTTCTTTCTTTTCTTTTTGCTTGAGGACAAGCAAGCCTCTAAGTTTGGTGTGCTTTTCCGTGATCACTAAGCCAAGATTCATCAAGATCATGGCTCCTAAGGGAAAACAAACCAATTTAAGAGGAAAGAAAGAGACTAATCCAAAGAATCTTTGGAATCAAGAGAAGTTCTTAACCAAAGAACATGAAGACCATTATCACAAAATAATGGGTCTGAGGTCAGTGATCCCGAAAGTTAAATTTGATCTGAAAGAAGATGAATATCCGGGGATCCAAGAGCAAATTCGAAACAGAGGTTGGGAAGTTCTGACCAATCCTGAAATAAAGGTTGGAAGGAACATGGTTCAGGAATTCTACTCTAATCTGTGGCTAACAGATAAGCAGAAAATGACTGGAACTGCTTACCATACCTACAGAACCATGGTCAGAGGGAAAGTTATGTACTTCCATCTGGACAAAATAAGAGAAATCTTCAAACTACCTCAACTGCAAGATGATCCTGATTCCTTCAATAGGAGGATGGTGAGAGTAGATAAAGGGTTGGATCAAGTTCTAGAGGACATATGCCTCCCTGGGACTAAGTGGATAACCAATTCAAAGGGTGTCCCAAACCAACTCAAGAGGGGAGACCTCAAGCCAATTGCAAGAGGTTGGCTAGACTTTATTGGGCGTTCCATATTGCCCACTAGCAACCGTTCTGAGGTCACCATCAAGAGAGCAGTGATGATTCATTGCATTATGCTTGGAAAAGAAGTGGAGGTCCATCATGTGATTGCTTGTGAGATCTACACAATTGCAAATAAGAATTCCACTGAAGCCAAATTGGCTTACCCAAGCTTGATCTCCTTGCTCTGTAAAGAGGCTGGGGTGAAGATGGGAGTAGATGAGTTCATACCCATTGAACACCCAATTACCAAGAAGTCAATGGAAGGACAAGTGCAAGACAACTCTATCAAGAGGAGGGCGCAGGAATTCCTCCCTGAATTCCCAAGAATTGACTACTGGACCAGCCTAGAAGCATCTATCTCCAAGCTGCAAGAGACTATGGAGCGACTGAAGGAAGAACAGCAGAATCAGAACTGCATGCTCTACAAATTGCTGAAGGAACAAGAGAAGCAGGGGCGTGAACTCCAAGAATTGAAACGCCAAAAGTTCTCCTCTCAAGCTGAGGGAGCATCCACTTCTCAAAATCAAGGTTGTTGAGTCCTAACTCTGTGAAAACCTCTATCATTAGGAGCCTATGTTTGCGTTTTTTTTCCTTTATTTTGTTTTTATTTTTCATTTTTCTAGTCTCATTTTATATCTATTTTTTGTCTTGTTCTTAATTCATACTTAATAAAATTGAAATTTTATACCTTAAAGATATGAATGTCTTATGAATCCATCACCTCTCTTAAATGAAAAATGCTTTAATCACAAAAGAACAAGAAGTACAGGATTTCGAAATTTATCATTGAAACTAGTTGAATTAGTTTGATGTGGTGACAATACTTTTTGCTTTCTGAATGAATGCTTGAACAGTGCATATGTCTTTTGAATTTGTTGTCTTAAGAATGTTAAAATTGTTGGCTCTTGAAAGGAAGAGGAGAAAGAGAACTGTTATTGAGGATCTGGAAAAAATCATCAGATTGATTCTTGAAGCAAGAAAAAGCAGTGAAAAAAAATTTCGAAAAAAAAAGAAAGAAAGAAAAAGAAAAAAAGAAAGAAATAAAGTTGTGATCCAAGGCAACAAGAGTGTGCTTAAGAACCCTGGACACCTCTAATTGGGGACTTTAGCAAAGCTGAGTCACAATCTGAAAGGGTTCACCCAATTATGTGTCTGTGGCATGTATGTATCCGGTGGTAATACTGGAAGACAGAGTGCTTTGGGCCACAGCCAAGACTCATACACTAGCTATGTTCAAGAATCATTATGCTCAACTAAGAGAATCAATAACACTATCTGAGTTCTGAGTTCTTATAGATGCCAATCATTCTGAACCTCAAAGGATAGAGTGAGATGCCAAAACTGTTCGGAGGCAAAAAGCTACTAGTCCCGCTCATCTAATTGGAGCTATGTTTCCTTGATATTTTAGAGTCTATAGTATATTCTCTTCTTTTTATCCTATTTTGATTTTCAGTTGCTTGGGGACAAGCAACAATTTAAGTTTGGTGTTGTGATGAGCGGATAATTTGTATGCTTTTTGGCATTGTTTTTAGTATGTTTTTAGTATAATCTAGTTAGTTTTTAGTATATTTTTATTAGTTTTTAGTTAAAATTCACTTTTCTGGACTTTACTATGAGTTTGTGTGTTTTTCTGTGATTTCAGGTATTTTCTGGCTGAAATTGAGGGTCCTGAGCAAAAATTTGATTCCGAGACCAAAAAGGACTGCAGATGCTGTTGGATTTTGACCTCCCTGCACTCGAAGCGGATTTTCTAGAGCTACAGATGCCCAATTGGCGCGCTCTTAACGGCATTGGAAAGTAGACATCCTGGGCTTTCCAGCAATATATGATAGTCCATACTTTGCCCAAGATTTGATGGCCCAAACCGGCGTGGCAAATCAGCCTCAGAAATTCCAGCGTTAAACGCCGGAACTGGCATAAAACTTGGAGTTAAACGCCCAAACTGGCATGAAAGCTGGCGTTTAACTCCAGAAAAGGTCTCTACACGAAAATGCTTCATTGCTCAGCCCAAGCACACACCAAGTGGACCCAGAAGTGGATTTTTACGTCATTTACTCATTTCTGTACACCCTAGGCTACTAGTTTACTATTAATAGGATCTTTTGACATTGTATCTGTACCTGATGACCTCATGACACTTTACACCTTTCTTTGTGTATCTTCCACAGCATGAGTCTCTAAACCCCATGGTTGGGGGTGAGGAGCTCTGCTGTGTCTTGATGGATTAATGCAATTACTACTGTTTCTCATTCAATCATGCTTGCTTCCATTCTAAGATAATACTTGTTCTTAATCCGGATGAATGTGATGATCCGTGACAATCATCATCATTCTCAACTATGAACGCTTGCCTGACAACCACCTCCGTTCTACCTTAGATTAAGTAGTTATCTCTTGGGTTCTTTAACCGGAATCTTCGTGGTATAAGCTAGAATTGATGGCGGCATTCAAGAGAATCCGGAAGGTCTAAACCTTGTCTGTGGTATTCTGAGTAGGATTCAATGATTGAATGACTGTGACATGCTTCAAACTCCTGAAGGCGGGACGTTAGTGACAGACGCAAAAGAATCACTGGATTCTATTCCGGCCTGATTGAGAACCGATAGATGAATTCCGCTATGCTGTGACAGAGCATATGCAATCGCTTTCACTGAGAGGATGGGAGGTAGCCATTGACAACGGTGAAACCCTACATATAGCTTGCCATGGAAGGAGACTTGCGTGTTTGAAGAAGAAGACAGTAGGAAAGCAGAGATTCAGAAGATGGAGCATCTCCAAACCTCAACCTATTCTCCATTACTGCAAAACAAGTAATCATTTCATGTTCTTTTGCTTTTCACAATCAATCCTGATAATTTCTGATATCCTGACTAAGATTTACAAGATAACCATAGCTTGCTTCAAGCCGACAATCTCTGTGGGATCGACCCTTGCTCACGCAAGGTATTACTTGGACGACCCAGTACACTTGCTGGTTAGTTGTGCGGGATTGCAAAAGTGTGATTGCAATTTCGTGCACCAGGCATCCCAGGAGGTCTTCCTCACTAGGAATTTCGTCCTCCTCCTCCCTAGTGCATTCGGCCACTTTGATCAAATCTATGGCCTTGCACTCTCCTTTTGGATTTTCTTCTGTATTGCTTGGGAGAGCACTGGGAGGAGTTTCAATAACTTTCTTACTCAGTTGGCCTACTTGTGCCTCCAAATTTCTAATGGAGGATCTTGTTTCATTCATGAAACTGAAAGTGGCCTTTGACAGATCAGAGACTATATTGGCTAAATTAGAATTGTTTTGTTCAGAGTTCTCTGTCTGTTGCTGAGAAGATGATGGATATGGCTTACTATTGTTCAGCCTATTGCGTCCACCATTGTTAAAGCCTTGTTGAGGCTTTTGTTGATCCTTCCAGGAGAAATTTGGATGATTTCTCCATGATGGGTTATAGGTGTTTCCATAAGGCTCACCCATGTAATTAACCTCTGCCATGGCAGGGTTCTCAGGATCATAAGCTTCTTCAGAAGCTGCCTCTCTAGTGTTGTTGGATGCATGTTGCAGCCCATTCAGATTTTGAGAGATTATGTTGACCTGTTGAGTCAACATTTTGTTCTGAGCCAATATGGCATTCAGAGCATCAATTTCAAGAACTCCTTTCTTCTGAGGTATCCCATTATTCACAGAATTCCTCTCAGAGGTATACATGAACTGGTTATTTGCAACCATGTCAATGAGTTCTTGTGCCTCTTCAGGCGTTTTCTTCAGGTGAATAGATCCACCTGCAGAATGGTCCAATGACATTTTCGAAAATTCAGAGAGACCATAATAGAATTTATCTAATAGGGTCCATTCTGAAAACATGTCAGATGGACATCTTTTGGTCAACTACTTGTATCTTTCCCAAGCTTCATAGAGGGATTCACCATCTTTTTGTTTGAAGGTTTGAACATCCACTCTCAGCTTGCTCAGCTTTTGAGGAGGAAAGAATTTATCCAAGAAGGCAGTGACCAGCTTATCCCAGGAGTCCAGGCTATCCTTAGGTTGTGAATCCAACCAAATTCTAGCTCTGTCTCTTATAGCAAAAGGGAAAAGCATGAGTCTGTAGACTTCAGGATCAACTCCATTCGTCTTTACAGTCTCACAGATCTGCAAGAACTCAGTTAAAAACTGATAAGGATCTTCAGATGGAAGTCCATAAAACTTGCAGTTTTGTTGCATTAAAGCAACTAGTTGAGGCTTAAGCTCAAAGTTATTGGCTCCAATGGCAGGAATGGAGATGCTTCTTCCATCAAACTTGGACGTTGGCTTTGTGAAGTCGCCAAGCATTCTCCTTGCATTATTATTATTATTATTTTCGGCTGCCATGTCCTTCTCTTGTTCGAAAATTTCTGAAAGGTTGTTTCTGGATTGTTGTAATTTAGCTTCTCTTAATTTTCTCTTCAGAGTCCTTTCAGGTTCTGGATCAACTTCAACAAGAGTGCCTTTTTCCCTGTTCCTGCTCATATGAAAGAGAAGAAAACAAGAAAAGAAAGAGGAATCCTCTATGTCACAGTATAGAGATTCCTTTATGTTAGTAGAAGCAGAAGGGGGTAGAAGAATGAAGAAGGATGAAGAGAGGTGAAAAGAAGTGTTAGTAATTAAATAATTAAATAGAAGAAAAGAGAAGGAAGATTTCGAAAATAATTTTTGAAAAAGAGGTTAGTAATTTTCGAAAATCAAAGACAAAATATAATTAAAATTAAAATTTAAAACAAAAAGAATTTTTGAAAAAGAGAGGGAGAATTTTCGAAAATTAGAGAGGGAAAAGTAGTTAGGTGGTTTTGAAAAAGATAAGAAACAAACAAAAAGTTAGTTAGTTGATTGAAAAAGATTTGAAATCAAATTTTGAAAAAGATAAGAGGATAAGAAGTTAGATAAGATATTTTGAAATCAAATTTTGAAAAAGATAAAATTTTTGAAAAAGATAAGATAAAAGATAAAAAGATAAGATAAAAATTTTAATAAAAAGATATTTTGAAAAAGATTTAATTTTTAAAAAGACTTAACTAACAAGAAACTACAAGATAAGATTCTAGAACTTAAAGATTGAACCTTTCTTAACAAGAAAGTAACAAACTTCAAATTTTTGAACCAATCACATTAATTGTTAGCTAATTTTCGAAAATTTGATAAAAATATAAGAAAAAGATTTTGAAAATATTTTGAAAAATAATTTTTGAAATTTTCGAAAATTATATAAAAAATGAAAAAGATATGATTTTTGAAAAAGATTTTGAAAAGATAAGATTTTTAAAATTGAAATTTTGACTTGACTTGTAAGAAACAACTAATTTTGAAAATTTTTGACCAAGTCAACCCAAAATTTCGAAAATTTGGAGGAAAATAAGGAAAAGATATTTTTTGATATTTGAATTTTTAATTATGAGAGAGAAAAACAACAAAAATACTCAATGCATGAAAAATATGAATGCAAAAATGCACATGAAAAACAACAAAAGACACAAAACAAGAAATCATCAAGATCAAACAAGAAGACTTATCAAGAACAACTTGAAGATCATGGGACTTATCAATGCACATAGATTTTTAATTTTCTTTTATAGTTTCACATGAGTAGGTACCCAAATTTCCATTATCTTATCATGACACATTCCTTTATTAACTTTTGTTCCCATAATCTTCCCATACTCAATTAACACACAATTTCTACCTTAAACTAACCAAAGATTCAATTGGGATATTTAATTGTTTTTCTACTTAAGGCTAGTAATGTGGTAAAATGTAAAACAAATGGGATTAAAACGGCTCAAAGTGGCTAACAAAGGTAATTTAAAGGGTAGGCTTATTTGGGATAAGTGAGCTAGACAAATAATGGCCTCAATCATATGCATGCAAATAACACATTAACATTGGACATATAAGATAAAATAAAATTCAAATTACAATCATAGAGAAGTAAACATACAAGAATAAAATAGTTATGGTTAAATAATGTAACCATGTATTTAGGCTCAAAGTCTCACAGATTGTGTGTCCTTTAGCTCAAAAGCTATGTTCCAATTACAACTTCAAACAAATCTAACATAAATGTTTTGATTTAAATTAGTGAAAAAAAATAAAAAATTTGGGTCTTAAAAGAAACTTATTATCTTTTCAATCAAGCAGAACATGCATGCAATTAACCTATTATTATGCAATCTATCCTAAAGAAAAACTGACTAAATATCCTACTTTATTGATGTTAGGGAAGAGAAATTACCTCCGGAAGTCAGGTACTGATCGAGCTCCCCACACTTAAGGCTTTACACCGTCCTCGGTGCCATCTGTCAGGAACAAAGGTGGGCTGGTAGCGGTATCTCTATAGTCGGGACCGTCATGGCTCCCTGTGCTGGTAAAGGAAGTGGAGTCTGGAGTGTCTAGGTCTTTGTCAGGTCTGTGATTGCCTGTGAGTAGCTCCCTGAGGTATTTGAATCGGCGCTGGTTGCGGCGCTCTCATAGCTTCGCTTTCTGTTCTTGCCGGTCCAACCTCTCCAGTATTTGATGGAGCAGCTGACTTATAGAAGGTGCCTGTGGTGTTGAAGGAGAAATGTCTGCAGCTTGTTCTGCGGATTGGCTGGTAGTGACTGTTGGTGGCCTGAGATACTTCCTGTTAGGGACGTACTGATCATCCCGTGGAAGCATGGCTTTGGTGTCCCCAGCTCTGTAGGAGACTCGGCTGCTGAGACAAGATCTGAGACCAAGGCGGGAAAAGGTAAGTTGCTCGCAATTTGTACGTGTCCCATGGCATTCCGGATGTGTCTTGGTAGGTTCAGAGGCTGGTCTGTAAGGATGCACCATAGTAGAACGGCCATGTCTGCAGTGAATGAGGACTCATGAGTGCTTGGAAAGACATAATGGGACATAATCTGTGCCCATACGCGAGCTTCCAAGGTAAGTGCGGAAGCCGATATTCCCTTCGGTCAGGAACGATGGTATCCATAAATCCAGCTGCTGCCAGGTTGTGTGATAATGTTGAAAACAACGTCCCAGTCGAATTAGTATGTCTGGCGCTTGAGTGAGGCTTCTTGGAATGCGTCCAATCCTTCTGGAGCAGGGGGAAGATCTAAAGCTCATTGAATGGCTTCTTCTGTAATGGGTACTTGCTTCTGACGGACATAGACAGACTGCAGGGTTGGCAAGTGGAAATTGGAGTAGAATTCAACTACCCATGAAAGATTAACCTGCCGTGGCTGTCTTTATAGGAATCCCCATTGTCGTCGCTCAATTTGCGGCTCAACAAATTTAGTAATACGGGTTGGGAGGATAAGAAGGTATTCGTTGTTGTAACTCCTTTCTTCCAGGATGGGGAACATCTGCTCACAGTAGCGGTTGGAAAATCGCGCAGTGTCCTTTGCTGGGAAGGCTTTCTCTTTTTCATTGACCTTTATAGTCCTCTTAATTCTTTTTGTTGAGGGCTTAACTGCAGTTGAAGATGGCTCTGCCACTAATGCTCTTTTTGTTCCTCTCCTTGTTGGTGGTTTGGGAGTAGCTTTCTCTTTTCCTTTCTTGGTGGCTGATGAACGGATAATTTATACGCTTTTTGGCATTGTTTTTAGGTATTTTTAGTATGATCTAGTTACTTTTAGGGATGTTTTCATTAGTTTTTATGCTAAATTCATATTTCTGGACTTTACTATGAGTTTGTGTATTTTTCTGTGATTTCAGGTAATTTCTGACTGAAATTGAGGGACCTGAGCAAAACTCTAATAGGAGGCTGACAAAGGACTGTTGATGCTATTGGAATCTGACCTCCCTGCACTCAAAATGGTTTTTCTAGAGCTACAGAAATCCAAATGGAGCACTCTCAACGGAAAAGAAAAGTAGACATCCAGAGCTTTCCAGCAATATATAATTATTCATACTTTATTCGTAATTAGACAACGTAAACTGGCGCTCAACGCCAGTTCCATGCTGCATTCTGGAGTCAAACGCCAGAAACACGTCACAAACTAGAGTTGAACGCCCAAAACACGTTACAACTTGGCGTTCAACTCCAAGAGAAGCCTTAGCTCGTGGATAGATCAATCTCAGCCCAAGCACACACCAAGTGGGCCCTGGAAGTGGATTTCTGCATCAATTACTTACTTCTATAAACCCTAGTAGCTAGTCTAGTATAAATAGGACTTCTTACTATTATATTTTCATCATGGATTGTATTTTTGATCCTGTGATCACGTTTTGGGGGCTGGCCTCTCCGCCATGCCTGGACCTTCATCACTTATGTATTTTCAACGTGGAGTTTCTACACACCATAGATTAAGGGTGTGGAGCTCTGATGTACCTCAAGTTTTAATGCAATTATTATTACTTTCTATTCAGTTCGATTTATTCCTGTTCTAAGATGCCATTCGTACTTCAACCTGATGGATGTGATGATCCGTGACACTCATCATCATCCATCCTTATGAACGCGTGCCTGACAACCACTCCGTTCTACAAGCAAGAGCTAGAGTGCGTATCTCTTGGATTCCTGATACATGATGCATGGTTGTCCCTCGCTTGACAATCGAGCCTTCCATTCTGTGAGATCAGAGTCTTCGTGGTATAAGCTAGAATTGATGGCGGCATTCATGAGAATCCGGAAAGTCTAAACCTTGTCTGTGGTATTCCGAGTAGGATTCTGGGATTGAATGACTGTGACGAGCTTCAAACTCGCGATTGTTGGGCGTGATGACAAACGCAAAAGAATCAAGGGATTCTATTCCAACATGATCGAGAACCGACAGATGATTAGCTGTGCCGTGACAGAGCATTTGGACCTTTTTCACTGAGAGGATGGGATGTAGCCATTGACAACAGTGATGCCCTACATACAGCTTGCCATTGAAAGGAGTGACAAAGATTGGATGAAAGCAGTAGGAAAGCAGAGATTCAGAATGAACACAGCATCTCCATATACCTATCTGAAATTCCCACTAATGAATTTACATAAGTATTTCTATCCTTTATTATTTAATTAAGTATCTCTTTATATTTTTCGAAAACCACTATCAATTTAAATCCGCCTGACTGAGATTTACAAGGTGACCATAGCTTGCTTCATACCAACAATCTCTGTGGGATCGACCCTTACTCACGTAAGGTATTACTTGGACGACCCAGTACACTTACTGGTTAGTTGTGCGGAGTTGTGACAAAGTGAGATTCACGTTTAAGAGCACCAAGTCTTTGGAGCCATTGTTGATGATCACAATTTCGTCCACCAAGTTTTTGGCGCCGTTGCCGGGGATTGTTCGAGTATGAACAACTGACGGTTCGTCTTGTTGCTCAGATCAGGTAATTTTCTTTTTGTTTTAATTTCATAAACTTTTCAAAAAAATCTTTCAAAAAAGTTTTCTTTATTTTCGTTTTTCTAAAGAATATTTTCGAAAAAATTTATTAAAAAAATACAAAAAAATCATAAAATCATAAAAATAAAAAATATTTTGTGATTCTTGTTTGAGTCTTGTGTCAATTTTTAAGTTTGGTGTCAATTGCATGTTTTAAAAATCTCTTGCATTTTTTGAAAATTCATGCATTCATAGTGTTCTTCATGATCTTCAAGTTGTTCTTGGTAAGTCTTCTTGTTTGATCTTGATGTTTTCTTGTTTTGTGTCTTTTATTGTTTTTCATATGCATTTTTGCATTCATAGTGTTCATGCATTAAAGATTTCTAAGTTTGGTGTCTTGCATGTTTTCTTTGCATAAAAAATTTTTCAAAAATATGTTCTTGATGTTCATCATGATCTTCAAAGTGTTCTTGGTGTTCATCTTGACATTCATAGTATTCTTGCATGCATCATGAGTTTTGATTCATAATTTTCATGTTGTGAGTCATTTTTGTTGTTTTTCTCTCTCATAATTAAAAATTCAAAAATAAAAAATATATTTTCCTTATTTTTCTCCTAATTTTCGAAAATTTGAGTTGACTTAGTCAAAATTTTTTAAAATTAGTCGTTTTTCATAAGTCAAGTCAAATTTTCAATTTTAAAAATCCTATCTTTTCAAAAATTTTTTTTCAAACATCCAATCTTTTTCATTTTTATCTTATTAATTTCGAAAATTTTAAAATTATTTTCAAAATATTTTTCTTAATTTTATTTCAAATTTTCGAAATTACACTAATAATTAATGTGATTGATTCAAAAATTTGAAGTTTGTTCCTTTCTTGTTAAGAAAGGTTCAATCTTTAAATTCTAGAATCATATCTTTTAGTTTCTTGTTAGTTAAGTAATTAATTTTAATTTTAAAAATTTAATCTTTTTCAAAATATCTTTTTCTTAAAAATCATATCTTTTTTTATATCTTTTTATCATATCTTTTATATCATATCTTTTTCAAAATTTTATCTTTTTCAAAAATTTGATTTTAAAATATCTTTTCTAACTTCTTATCTTCTTATCTTTTCAAATTTGATTTTCAAATCTTTTTCAACTAACTATTTGACTTTTTGTTTGTTTCTTATCTTTTTCAAAACCACCTAACAACTTTTCTCCCTCTAATTTTCGAAAATATCTCATCCCTTTTTCAAAATTCTTTTTAAATTAACTAATTGTTTTAAATTTTAATTTTAATTCTATCTCATCTTTAATTTTCGAAAATCATTAACTCCGTTTCAAAATTAATTTTCGAATTCTCTCTCTCATCTTCTTCTATTTATTTATTTATTTACTAACACTTCTCTTCACCTTTTCTCATCTCAAATCACTGTCCCTATCCTTACCCTTGTGTTTGGATTATTCCTTCTTGTTAATCCTTATCCCCTTTCTTCTTCTACTAATAATAAGGATCCTCTTTACTGTGACATAGAGGATTCCTTTTCCTTTTCTTTTTCTCTTCTCTTTCATATGAGCAGGAACAAGAAAAAAGGCACTCTTGTTGAAGCTGATCCTGAACCTGAAAGGACTCTGAAGAGGAAACTAAGAGAAGCTAAATTACAACAATTCAGAGGCAACCTTTCTGAAATTTTCGAACAAGAGAAGGAGATGGCAGCCGAACCCAACAACAATAATGCAAGGAGGATGCTTGGTGATTTTACTAAACCCACATCCAAGTTTGATGAAAGAAGCATCTTAATTCCTGCCATTGGAGCAAACAATTTTGAGCTGAAACCTCAATTAGCTGCTTTAATGCAACAGAACTGCAAGTTTCATGGACTTCCATCTGAAGATCCTTATCAGTTTTTAACTGAGTTCTTGCAGATTTGTGAGACTGTTAAGACTAATGGAGTAGATCCTGAAGTCTACAGGCTCATGCTTTTCCCTTTTGCTGTAAGAGACAGAGCTAGAGCATGGTTGGACTCTCAACCTAAAGATAGCCTGGACTCCTGGGATAAGTTGGTCACGACCTTCTTGGCTAAGTTCTTTCCTCCTCAAAAGCTAAGCAAGCTTAGAGTGGATGTTCAGACCTTCAGACAAAAAGATGGTGAATTCCTCTATGAAGCTTGGGAAATATACAAGCAGATGACCAAAAGATGTCCTTCTGACATATTTTCAGAATGGACCATGATAGATATATTCTATTATGGTCTATCTGAGTTCTCTAAGATGTCACTGGACCATTCTGCAGGTGGATCCATTCACCTAAAGAAAACACCTGCAGAGGCTCAAGAACTTATTGACATGGTTGCAAATAACCAATTCATGTACACTTCTGAGAGGAATTCCGTGAATAATGGGATGCCTCAGAGGAAGGGAGTTCTTGAAATTGATGCTCTGAATGCCATATTGGCTCAGAATAAAGTGTTGACTCAGCAAGTCAACATGATTTCTCAAAGTCTGAATGGATGGCAAAATACATCCAACAGTACTAAAGAGGCATCTTCTGAAGAAGAAGCTTATGATCCTGAGAACCCTGCAATGGCAGAGGTAAATTACATAGGTGAACCTTATGGAAACATCTATAATTCATCATGGAGAAATCATCCAGATTTCTCATGGAAGGATCAACAAAAGACTTAACAAGGCTTTAATAATGGTGGAAGAAATAGGCTCAGCAATATCAAGCCTTATCCATCATCTTCTCAGCAACAGACAGAGAATTATGAACAGAATACCTCTAACTTAGCAAATTTAGTCTCTAATCTGTCTAAGGCCACTTTAAGTTTCATGAATGAAACAAGGTCCTCCATCAGAAATCTGGAGGCACAAGTGGGCCAGCTGAGTAAGAATCACTGAAACTCCTCCTAGTACTCTCCAAAGCAATACTGAAGAGAATCCAAAAAGAGAGTGCAAGGCCATTGATATAATCAATATGGCCGAATGCAAGGAGGAGAGAGAGGACACGAATCCCAATAAGGAAGATCTCATGGGACGTCTCTCAAGAAGGAAGGAGTTCCCTATTGAGGATCCAAAGGAATCTGAGACTCATATATAGACCATAGAGATTCCATTAAACCTCCTTCTGCCATTCATGAGCTCTGAAGACTATTCTTCCTCTGAAGAGGATGAAGATGTAACTGGAGAGCAAGTTGCTCAATATCTAGGATCCATCATGAAGCTAAATGTCAAGTTATTTGGTAAGGAGAGGAAGCATGAAAAGCTTCTCTTAGTACAGAGTCAAACAAAGCCCCCACAATCAAACTCTAAGTTTGGTGTTGAACCCCCACACTCAAACTCTAAGTTTGGTGTTGGGAGTCCACAACATTGACCTGATCACCTATGAGGCTCCATGAGAGCCCACTGTCAAGCTAGTGACATTAAAGGAGCGCTTATTGGGAGGCAACCCAATTTTTATTTATCTAATTTTATTTTTTATTTTTTATTTTTTTCTTCTTTTGTGTTTTATTAGGATCATGATCATGTGGAGTCACAAAAAAATACTAAAATTAAAAACAGAATCAAAAACAGCAGAAGAAAAAGCACACCCTAGAGGAAGGACTTACTGGCATTTAAACGCCAGTAAGGAGCATCTGGCTGGCGTTCAATGCCAGAACAGAGCATGGATCTGGCGTTGAATGCCAGAAACAAGCAATATCCTGATGTTTAAACGCCAGGAATGCACCCTGAGGAGAGCTGGCGCTGAACGCCAGAAACAAGCATGGAACTGGCATTCAACGCCAGAAACATGCTGCACATGGGCGTTGAACGCCCAGAACATGCATCACTTCGACGTTTAAACGCCAAAATTGCATGGAAAGGCATTTTACATGCCTCATTGGTGCAGGGATGTAAATCCTTGACACCTCAGGATCTGTGGTCCTCACAGGATCCCCACTTACCTCACCCTCTCTCTCTCTCCATTCATGGTCATCCCTTCTGTTTTTCGTTCACCACTCACATCCATCCATCTCTTCCCCACCCAATCCCACCCATATCACCGACACATACACAACTCTCCCTCTCCTCCATATCTTCTTCTCCTTCCATTCTTTCTTCTTTGCTCGAGGGCGAGCAACATTCTAAGTTTGGTGTGGTAAAAGCATAACTTTTTTTTGTTTTTCCATAACCATTGATGGCACCTAAGGCCAGAGAAACCTCAAAAAAAAAAAAAAGAGAAAAGAGAAGACAAAAAAAATTTTCCACCTCCGAGTCATGGGAGATGGAGAGATTCATCTCAAGGGTCCATAACTCAGTAGAAGAGCATTTGACTGCATATCAAGAGAGCATGAGGAATTCCCTCATCAAGAAATCCCTGAGATAACTCAGGGGATACATGTTCCTCCACATAATTATTGGGAGCAACTAAGGATAGGAGCACCAAAATCACTAGGGATCATGCAACAAAGGCAAGGAAGAGACATAAAGGAGCTCAAAAAGCATCATTGGCTCTTCAAGAAGAAAGCGCCACCATCACTAAGGTGGACTCATTTCTTGTTCTTAATTTTTTTCTTTTTTTCTGTTTTTATGCTTTATGTTTGTTTATGTTTTGTGTCTCTACTTCATGATCATTAGTATTTAGTAACTATGTCTTAAAGATATGAATAATTCTATTAATCCTTCACCCCTCTTAAATGAAAAATATTTTTAATTCAAAAGAACAAGAAGTACATGAGTTTTGAATTTATCCTTGAATTTAGTTTAATTATATTGATGTGGTTACAATACTTTTTGCTTTCTGAATGAATGCTTGAATAGTGCATATTTTTGATCTTATTGTTTATGAATGTTAAAATTGTTGACTCTTGAAAGAATGATGAACAAAGAGAAATGTTATTGATGATCTAAAAAATCATAAAATTGATTCTTAAAGCAAGAAAAAGTAGTGAAAAACAAAAGCTTGCGGAAAAAAAGTGTGGCAAAAAAAAAGAAAGAAAAAAGAAAAAGCAAGTAGAAAAAGCCAATAGCCCTTAAAACCAAAAGGCAAGGGTAAAAAGGATCCAAGACTTTGAGCATCAATGGATAGGAGGGCCCAAGGAAATAAAATCCAGGCCTAAGCGGCTAAATCAAGCTGTCCCTAACCATGTGCTTGTGGCATGCAGGTCCAAGTGAAAAGCTTGAGACTGAGTGGTTAAAGTCGTGATCCAAAGCAAAAAGAGTGTGCTTAAGAGCTCTGGACACCTCTAACTGGGGACTTTAGCAAAGCTGAGTCACAATCTGAAAAGGTTCACCCAGTCATGTGTCTGTGGCATTTATGTATCCGGTGGTAATACTGGAAAACAAAATGCTTAGGGCCACGGCCAAGACTCATAAAAGTAGCTGTGTTCAAAAATCAACAAACTTAACTAGGAGAATCAATAACACTATCTGAAATTCTAAGTTCCTATAGATGCCAATCATTCTAAACTTCAAAGGAAAAAGTGAGATGCCAAAACTATTCAGAGGCAAAAAGCTACAAGTCCTGCTCATCAAATTAGAATTAATATTCATTGATATTTTGGGATTTATAGTATATTCTCTTCTTTTTATCCTAATTGATTTTCAGTTGCTTGGGGACAAGCAACAATTTAAGTTTGGTGTTGTGATGAGCGGATAATTTATATGCTTTTTGGCATTGTTTTTAGGTATTTTTAGTATGATCTAGTTACTTTTAGGGATGTTTTCATTAGTTTTTATGCTAAATTCACATTTCTGGACTTTACTATGAGTTTATGTATTTTCTGTGATTTCAAGTAATTTCTGGCTGAAATTGAGGGACCTGAGCAAAACTCTGATAGGAGGCTGACAAAGGACTGTTGATGCTGTTGGAATCTGACCTCCCTGCACTCAAAATAGATTTTCTGGAGCTACAGAACTTCAAATGGCGTGCTCTCAACGGCATTGAAAATTAGACATCCAGAGCTTTCCAGCAATCTATAATAGTTTATACTTTATTCGTAATTAGACGATGTAAACTGGCGCTCAACGCCAGTTCCATGCTGCATTCTGGAGTCAAACGCCAGAAACACGTCATGAACAGAGTTGAACGCCCAAAACACGTTACAACTTGGCGTTCAACTCCAAGAGAAGCCTTAGCTCGTGGATAAATCAATCTCAGCCTAAGCACACACCAAGTGGGCCTGGAAGTGGATTTCTGCATCAATTACTTACTTCTGTAAACCCTAGTAGCTAGTCTAGTATAAATAGGACTTTTTACTATTATATTTTTATCCTGGATTGTATTTTTGATCCTGTGATCACATTTTCGGGGCTGGCCTCTTGGCCATGCCTGGACCTTCATCACTTATGTATTTTCAACGGTGGAGTTTCTACACACCATAGATTAAGGGTGTGGAGCTCTGCTGTACCTCAAGTTTTAATGCAATTACTATTACTTTCTATTCAATTTGATTTATTCCTGTTCTAAGATGCCATTCGTACTTCAACCTGATGGATGTGATGATCCGTGACACTCATCAACATCTATCCTTTTGAACGCGTGCCTGACAACCACTCCGTTCTACAAGCGAGAGTTAGAGTGCGTATCTCTTGGATTCTTGATACACGACTCATGGTTGCCCCTTGCCTGACAACCGAGCCTTCTATTCCGTGAGATCAGAGTCTTCGTGGTATAAGCTAGAATTGATGGCGGTATTTATGAGAATCCAGAAAGTCTAAACCTTGTATGTGGTATTCCGAGTAGGATTCTGGGATTGAATGATTGTGACGAGCTTCAAACTCGCGATTGTTGGGCGTGATGACAAATGCAAAAGAATCAAGGGATTCTATTCCAACATGATAGAGAACCGATAGATGATTAGCCGTGCCGTGACAGAGCATTTGGACCTTTTTCACTGAGAGGATAGGATGTAGCCATTGACAACGGTGATGCCCTACATACAGCTTGCCATTGAAAGGAGTGACAAAGATTGGATGAAAGCAGTAGGAAAGTAGAGATTCAGAAGGAACACAGCATCTCCATACACCTATCTGAAATTCCCACTAATGAATTTACATAAGTATTTCTATCCTTTATTATTTAATTAAGTATCTCTTTATATTTTTCAAAAACCACTATCAATTTGAATCCGCCAGACTGAGATTTACAAGGTTACCATAGCTTGCTTCATACCAACAATCTCTGTGAGATCGACCCTTACTCACGTAAGGTATTACTTGGACGACCCAGTACACTTGCTGGTTAGTTGTGCGGAGTTGTGACAAAGTGAGATTCACGTTTGAGAGCACCAAGTCTTTGGATCCATTGTTGATGATCACAATTTCGTCCACCAGTGGCCATCCTGAAAGGGAAAGAGTAAGGATGTTAAAACTTCAAGGGTTAGAGCAAGGAAGAGAACAGGAAGGGTGGTAATCAGTGCACAGTAAAGAAGAATGACGTTAACACATGGTCATGATTACATGTGAAAAGTCATCAATGGAAATATAGCAAGTGCATGTGATGACAGTTAAATGCAAGGTATTTATTGGCATGCCGGCAAAGGCATGAGTAGCATAGATCAAGCATTCAATGTCCAAGTTAGATTACCAAGTCTGTCAAACTAACAATATATTTGTAATAACAATTATATTTAATTAATAAAATATAAAAAGAGTTTTGTGAAAAGCAAGCATTTAGAGTAGTAGATTAAAAGAAATCTAAAAATAGTGCACAATGCCATACGTGCATTTTCACAAACACATAGCATGCATGGTAAATAAGGTATTGAAAGTATTAAATTGAACATGCAAGCACCCTATAAAAATTAATATATAATTTTCAAACAATTTCTTAACAATCCACAAGTAAAATATAAGAAATAATGACCCAAATAAATTTCTAACACTAATAAAAAAGGTTTAAAAAGAAAAAAAAGAAAAGGAAAACATAGATAATGAAAGGAAAAAGAAAAAGAAGAAGAAAACATAAAAATAAGAATAAGAATAGAAAAGTAAGGAGGGAAGAAGAAAAGAAAAACCTTGATAATGGTGGTGAGAAAGAGGAAATAGAAAGTGAGAATGAAGGAAGAAGGGGGGAGAAAGAAATAAGAAGGGAATAGAAAAAGTAGGATTTGGGGAAGAAAAAGATAAGATATTTTGGCAGCTTTGGATAAGTTGTGCGGCGCATGCGACGCGGACGCGTGAGTCACGCGTTCGCGCGAATAGCGCTTAGATGAATTGATGCGGGCGCGTCGGTCACGTGGATGCGTGACATGATTTGTGCTAGTGGCGCGAGGGCAGCCTCGTGTTCGCACAACTCTCTGTGTGAAAACGCATTTTGCCAAATTTTAGGATGACGCGTTCGCGTGGTTGACGGGATCGCATGAATGGCCATATTTTGAAACCGACGTGGATGCGAGGAGTACGCGTTCGTGTAGTAGGGCTTGTGCTTCTAGCACGAGTCCAGCCCAACTCCAGCTCAACTTACTGCCATACACCCATTTACATCGATTTTACAGGGCCACGCGTTTGCGTGAGTGACGCAGACGCGTGGGGAGGCTACATCGCCAACGACGCGAATGCGTTAGTGACGCGGTCGCGTGGGTGAGTTTGTGCCAAAGGCACATCTCCAGCCACACTTTTGTGTGACTCTCTGTTCAATCTTATTTTCTTCCCAACGCATATATGACGCGGACGCGTCGGCGACGCTGTCGCGTCACATGCGTTTTTTTATGCAATATGCAAATGCAGATGCAAACTATAGGCACTAGTACTAAGAAGAGTTATTGAAAAAGGAAATTAAAGAGAGGGAAATGAACGATCATACCATGGTGTGTTGTCTCCCACCCAGCACTTTGTTTTAACGTCCTTAAGTTGGACGCTCCACTAGCTCTGTCTTTTGCTGTGGGTGGATCTTCCAAGAGGAAAATCTCTAGCTCCATGTTTTTCGCCATCTTTTTGCCATGAAATAACTTCAAGCGATGTCCATTGACCTTTATATGTTCAGAGCTTGAAGGATGGCTCAAGTGAAAGACTCCGTATGGCTCCGCCCTCTATACTCGATAGGGACCGTCCCATCTGGATCTCAGCTTTCCTGGCATGAGCCGCATTCTGGAGTTGTAAAGGAAGACTAAGTCCCCAGGTTGGAGCTCTCTTCTCTTGATATTCTTATCATGCACAGCTTTCACCTTCTCTTTATACAGTCTTGAGTTTTCATAAGCTTCTAGGTGAAGGCTCTCTAATTCTTACAATTGCAACTTCCGTTCAGCTCTGGCTTTCTCATAGTCCATGTTGCATTCCTTTACCACCCAGAAGGCTTTATGTTCTAACTCAACTGGGAGATGACAGGCCTTTCCATAAACTAAGCGGAAAGGGGTCATCCCGATTAGTATCTTGTATGCTGTCCGATATGCCCAAAGCGCATCTTGGAGCCTGGTGCTCCAGTCCCTTCTATGAGGCTTGACTATCTTTTGCAGTATGCACTTTATCTCTCTGTTAGACACCTCGACTTGCTCATTAGTCTGGGGGTGATAGGCTGTTGATACTTTATGAATTATCCCATGCCTCTTCAGTAATCCTGTTAGTCTCCTGTTACAAAAGTGAGTGCCTTGATTGCTCACGATTGCTCGTGGTGATCCAAAGCGACAAATAATATGGTTTCTAACAAAGGAAACGACAATGTTAGCATCATCAGTACGGGTCGGAATTGCTTCCACCCATTTAGAAATATAATCTACAGCTAACAGTATATAAAGGTGACCATTATAATTTGGAAATAGACCCATGAAGTCAATACCCCAAACATAAATAATTTCACAGAAAAGCATAATTTGTTGAGGCATTTCATCCCTCTTGAATATATTACCAAATCTTTGGCAAGGAGAACAAGATTTACAAAGGTCGGCAGCATCTTTAAAAAGAGTAGGCCACCAGAATCCACAGTCTAAAACTTTTCTAGCTGTTCGTTGAGGGCCAAAATATCCTCCACTCTCAGATGAGTGACAGGCCTCTAAAATGGATTGGAATTCTGATTGAGGTACACACCGTCTAATTACCTGGTCAGCACCACACCTCCATAGATATGGATCATCATATATATAATATTTGGACTCGCTTTTCAGCTTGTCTCTCTGATGCTTAGTAAGATCGGGAGAAAAAGTGTGGCTAACTAGATAATTAGCTACAGGTGCATACCAAGGAACTACATCAGATACTGCCTGTAAGCTATCAAATGGGAAAGTATCATTGATAGGAATGGAGTCATCTTTAATGTGCTCAAGGCGACTCAAGTGGTCTGCCACTAAATTTTGGTTACCACTCCTATCTTTAATTTTCAAATCAAATTCTTGCAGCAATAGCATCCAACGTATTAGCCTTGGTTTAGACTCTTTTTTAGCTAATAAATACTTTAGAGCTGCATGGTCTGAGTACACTACTACCTTAGTACCAAGTAAATAGGCTCGAAATTTATCCAGAGTAAAAACAATAGCTAGAAGCTCTTTTTCAGTAGTAGTATAATTAGATTGAGCAGCATCTAAAGTCTTAGATGCATAAGCAATTACAAAAGGATCGTTACCTTCATGTTGAGCTAGTACTGCTCCTACTGCATGATTGGAGGCGTCACACATGATTTCAAATGGTTGACTCCAGTCTGGTCCCCTCACAATCGGAGCTTGAGTCAGGGCAGTCTTTAGCTTATCAAACGCTTGTTTGCAATCCTCACTGAACTTGAACTCAATATCTTTCTGAAGTAGTCTGGATAAGGGTAGTGATACCTTACTAAAGTCCTTAATGAATCTCCTATAAAAACCTGCATGGCCAAGGAACAAACGGACTTCCCTCACAAAGGAGGGGTAAGGTAAACTAGAAATAACATCCACCTTTGCTGGGTCTACAGAGATACCAGTATCAGAAACAACATGTCCTAGAACAATTCCTTGTTTCACCATAAAATGACACTTTTCAAAATTTAAAACAAGGTTTGAACTAACACACCTATCCAATATTCTAGATAAACTATCCAAGCAAAGGCTAAATGAATCACCATATACGCTAAAGTCATCCATAAAAACTTCCATACAAGTCTCAATGAGATCAAAGAAAAGACTCATCATACACCTTTGGAAAGTAACTGGTGCATTGCATAAGTCAAAGGACATTCTCTTATAAGCATAAGTCTCAAAAGGACATGTAAAAGTAGTCTTTTCCTGATCTTCAGGAGCTATATGGGTTTGAAAATAACCTGTATAACCATCTAAAAAGCAGTAATGAGATTTACCTGACAGGCGATCAAGCATCTGATCAATGAATGGCAAGGGGTAATGATCCTTGCGAGTGGCTTGGTTGAGACGCCTGTAGTCAATACAAACTCTCTATGAGTTCTGCACTCTGGATGTCAGAAGTTCTCCTTGCTCATTTCTTATTGTTGTGATTCCAGACTTCTTGGGCACCACTTGCACTGGGCTGACCCATTCACTATCTGAAATGGGGGTAAATACTATCTGTTTCAAGTAGTCTGGTTACTTCCTTCTTGACAACTTCTAAGATAGTTGGATTCAATCTTCTCTGAGGTTGACGGATAGGCTTTGCTCCTTCTTCTAAGAATATTCTGTGTTCACAAACTTGAGGGCTGATGCCTACTATATCTGCTAAGCTCCATCCAATTGCTTTTTTATGCGTCTTCAATACACTAAGCATTTGTTCTTCTTGTTGGGAAGTGAGTTCCCTCGCAATGATAACTAGAAACTTCTACTTGTCCTCAAGGTAAGCATACTTGAGGTGTGGAGAAAGGGGCTTTAATTCCATTTTCTGCTCATGGCTTGGCTCTGGATCATCTGGGGCTAGTGAAAATGGTAACGAATTTTCAATGTGTTCAGAAGGTGTCCCTACACTTGGATCTTGCTCCATGTGACTCTCTTCCATTTCTTCCTGGTAAGTTACAGCTATAATTTCATCAATGATGTCGCATTGGAATATGGAGTGATCTTCTGGGGGATGCTTCATAGCTTCATCCAGATTGAAGCTCACTATTCTATTATCTACCTCAAAAGAATAGGTTCCCAAAAAGGCATCCAGCTTGAACTTCGAAGTCTTCAAAAACTTCTTCCAAGCAGGATTGATAAAGGCTTTCCTGAGTCATTTTGGGGCATCTCCAAGATATAGAAGTCAATGGGAAACGTGAGCCCCTTAATGCTCACTAACACATCTTCAGCAATTCCAACCACTGTAATAATACTTTTATCTGCTAACACAAAACGTGCTACTGACATTTTTAAGGGAGGGAGTCTTAAAGCATTATATATAGACAAGGGCATAATACTCACGCACGCTCCTAAATCACACATACAGTCAGAAAATATCACACCTCCAATGGTACAGTTGACCATACATGGGTCTGGATCACTACATTTTTCAGGTATATTTCCCATTAAAGCAGATATAGAACTACTTAAAGGAATAGTTTCTAATTCAGTAATTTTATCTTTATGTATGCACAATTATTTTAGAAACTTTGCGTATTTAGGTACTTGCTGAATAACATCAAAAAGGGGTACAGTTACCTCAACCTTTTTGAATATTTTTACCATTTTGGGATCAAGTTCCTTCTGCTTTCTGGCTTTCCTAGTAAGGTGTGGAAATGGGATAGCAGTGGCGTCTCTTACAGCTTCAGCTTGCTGGGGTTCTGCATTCCTTGGTTGGGCTGCTTCTGCTTCAGCCATGCCTTGTGCTTCATCTTCTTCTTCAACATCCTCTACCTCAACCATGTCATCAGCTGGGGCATGTTCTAGCGGGCTTGGCTCCTCAGGATTCCTCCCTTGTAGTGTGGTCCCATACCTTAAGGTAATGGCATTGATGCCACCCTTGGTGTTGGGTAGTGGTTGAGAGGGGATTCCACTGGAGCTCAAAGGCCGATTGTTGGAGTTATTTAGTGATCCAATCTGTGATATAAGAGCTTGCAAGGTAGAGTTCAGACCATTTAGAGTAGAAGTAAGGTTGTTTTCCATGGCCTGCTGTCTCCCATCAATAGATTGTAATAACTCATCATTAGAAGATGAAGAGGGATAAGTGATCTAAAGGGTCTACTGAGATGCTTGAGGCTGCCTTAGATGAGGTGCTCTATAGGCTTGATTCTGATTCTGCTGTCTGATGTTGTTATTAT
Source organism: Arachis hypogaea (assembly GCF_003086295.3). Lineage (NCBI taxonomy): Eukaryota > Viridiplantae > Streptophyta > Magnoliopsida > Fabales > Fabaceae > Arachis > Arachis hypogaea. The sequence goes on along the minus strand of NC_092044.1, from coordinate 26,767,277 downwards.
TATTCCACCTCTAGTTTCTATTGTTATCTCTGCCTCCTTTGTTATGATTGTCCCTCCAACCCTGGTTAGAATTATCTCTCCAACCTTGGTTGGAATTGTCCTACCATCCATGGTTGTAGCTGCCACCTTGATTGTATCCTTGATTAGGGCGGTCATAGAAGTTATGAGTGGCTGCCACAGTGTTGTCTTTCTGTTGGAGCTGCGGACATTCATCAGTATAATGACTATAATCAGCACAGATCCCGCATACTCTTTGTGGAACCAACTGTTGGCTTTGCTGTGGTGGAGAAGGCTGAGCTTGCTGAGCTTGTTGTTGACTCAACTGCATCTGCTTTACTAAGTTGGTCATTTCACATATACTCTGAGTTAGAGCAGTAGTCTCTTTGCTAGAGGATACCTCTGTAATAGCTTTGGAGTTGCTTTGCCTTTGCTTGTGATTCCTAGTGGATTCAGCTAAGTCGCTAATCAATTGCCATGCTTCATCAGTGGTCTTGTACTTTTTCATAGACCCATTGCTAGCACCTTCCAATGTGGTCTTATCTTGAGGCTTCAAGCCCTGTGTGAAGTAGCCAATCAACATTAACTTCTCAATCATGTGGTGGGGACATGCTTCCAAAATATTTTTGAAGTGCTCCCAATATTTGTGGAGAGTCTCGGATTCGCCTTGAACAATCATGGAAATTTCCTTCTTCAATCTATCAGTAACTTCAACTGGAAAGAATTTTTCCAAAAATTCCCTTCTAAGCGTATCCCAGTTAGCAATAGTCGCTCTAGGTTGGGCGTAGTACCACTCTCTCGCTTTTCCCTCAAGAGAGAACGGGAAGGCTTTTAACAGAATAGAAGTTTTATCTGCACCATCACGCTTGATAGTAGAACAGGCTGCCTGGAAATTCCTAAGGTGCTTGATAGGCTCTTGAACAGGTAAGCCATGAAACTTAGGCATCAAGTTGAGTAGTGCAGTCTTTAGTTCAAAATCTGCAGCCACCGCTGGGTGATGTGCTTGATACGGTTGCAGTGTAAAATCAGGGGCTCCAGCTTCCTGGATAGTAACTCTCCTAGGTGCTACCATGTCACCTGCACGTAAATCAACTCAATCAGTAGAAAAGGAGCTTGTTTATTCCTTAAGTGACGTTTCAGATTCGCCCTCGGAGAGGACTAACCGACGCCGAGCTTGTCTTATACATGAAATAGTTCTTTCAATCTCAGGATCAAATACTTGCAAGCTTGGATCAGGTAGTGAATGCGTCATTCAATGAAAGAAACATGCAGCTCATAATAGCAAAATAAAATAAAATGCAAATAAATAAATTCTAATCAATAAACTAGCACTCTATTGTAACTTCCCGGCAACGGCACCAAAAATTGACGTGGCAGAAATTGGCAGATTAAGAATTATTAAGAAAAATAGCTTTGCAAGTACAGCTCTTAAACAGCAAAAATCCACTTGTCAATTTAGAAAAGAGTTGTCACAAAATTAGAATTAAAAACTAGGAGTATGAATCCCAGGTCGTCTCCCAACGAGTTGCAGAAAGATGTGCTATTTTATTAATCAGAGGTTTTCCAAAATGGTTTTGAGTTTGATAAATAGGAAATTAAATCAGAGAATTTATGTAATTTAAATAAAATCTTGACCGGGAGAAGATTAATCGGAAGTTCTATCATTGTTGGAATTTTCTCAAGATCAATTAAAAATTAGTAATTATTTCTACTTATTTAACCCTCAACAAATGAAAGAAAGTCAAGTTAATAGTCAACTTCTATTCACAAGTCCTAATCCTCTCCCTTGGGAAGGGTTAGAGTTAGTGACTAACAAGCCAACCAACAACGAACCAATTACAATTGAACTCTTGAGTATTCTAACTCAAGGTTCTCCTTTTAATCAACTCCCAATCAAGTTGGAAAACTACTCCAATATCATAAATGTAGACTTCACAAAATTAAAAGGGGAAATAAAAAGAGACATGATAAACAATAATCAAAGAGATCAATTAAAAAATAAAAATAGTCTTGTATTAAATGAACTCTAAAAATAATCCAATTGTAACTCTGGACAAATTAAGGATATGAAAGAGTAAGTGAAAGGTAAGTAAACAAACTAGAATGACCAGTTTCGGAGGTAGACTCTTCTCAATAACCAAAGCAAAATCTTCAAATTCTAAACTATGAATGTAAAGAAAAACCTAGAGGAAGAGGTAGAATTCTCTCTCTTGATCCCAGAAACTAAAACTAGAAATTATGCCGAATGTGAATTGTCTTTTGTCTCTGCATGTTTCCTGGCTCTAATCTGCGTTTCTGGGCCGAAAGCTGGGTTAAAACGCGGCCCAGAATCCAGGCCAGCGATTCTAATAAATTTTGCAGATCGCGCACGTCACGCGACCGCATCGTCCACGCGTTCGCGTCATCCAGCGTTTTTCGTGCCACGTGTGCGCGTCGACCATGCATTCGCGTCACTCGTGCAGCTTCCAATCCACGCCTTCGCGTCAGGCACGCGAGCGCGTCACTGCGATTTCCTCTATTTCGCGCGGTCGCGTGAGCCATGTGGCCGCGTCACTTCTCGCTGGTCATCTCCTCAATTTCTTGTTTTCCTTCTATTTTTGCAAGCTTCCTCTCTATTCTCTAAGCCATTCCTGCCCTATGAAGCCTGAAACACTTAACACACAGATCATGACATCAAATGGTATAAAGAAAAATAAAAATATATAATTAAAAGATCTTTAGGAAGCAAGTTTTCAATCATAGAACAAATTTTGGAAGGACTTGGAATATCATGCTAATCATATGAATAAGTGGGTGAAAGACTTGATAAAATTACTCAATTAAACACAATATAAATCATAAAATAATGGTTTATATCACACCTCAAGTCCAAGGTTTCTTATTCTTAAGACCTTATTCACTCACCATTCAAGTCCAAGTGTTCTAAGTGCAAATGCTAGCTTAGCTGCGTTGGATTATGGGTTGCTAGTGCATTGAGAGACTATCAAACAAGGTTTGGATTCTAGTATATATGTGACGAATAAGGTCTTAAGAATAAGAAACCTTGGACTTGAGGTGCAACTATAAGACGCATCGATAAACAAATAAAACTACCTTGTTAATGCTTCTATTGCATAGATGCGTATTGCGTGCTGTGAAAATGAAAGAAAGGAATTGGATAAGGGCCCTATTTAGAGAAAACCGTTAGCGGCTAATCACATTTTAGTCCATATAAAATGTTGTATTTCTAATTCACTATATGTTAATCTTATTATTTTAAAAGACTTAAATCATAATGCAAAAGACAAATTTTATAATCTTCTATAAGGACTAAAGTAATAACATGGAAAGATAAACTTTGTAACTATTTCAAATCTATAGGTTAGATAATGACAACAATTTTAAGGACAGTAACACTTACATTTTAGTAGTATCTTTTTAAGGAGTATCAAAAAAGGATAGTGCTAAAATAATTACAATAGAAGTAAAGTTAATCCCCTGTTTTATAGGTGCCAATGCAATTAGAACAATAATTTAGGCATTAAAAAACATATTGGAAATATGCATCTAATAGCTTCAAAGTTCCACCATACAATTTAAGCTTTAATTACAATTAATAACTTCAAACCAAAGGTCAAAGAACTAAAAGAAGGAAGCTACTTCAAACGCAAATAGACCAAAATAATAAGTACGATTTGTTCTTTGTCAAAATGCAAACCTGAGTTGATTGCTTGATTTTCTTTTACTGTGAAAAATTAAATTTAACCAACAAGAAAAATTCCATCATCCTAGAATCTGTTGTCTCTCATGCGTGCTGTCAAATACTTCAAAGAATGTGAAATTTTAGCATAATTAGGATGTGATATACTTGCAACAAATGAGTTCTTCTTTTGTCCTACAATAATCCAGCTACACTCAGGCATCTTTTAGATTTCTTTCTGTATCATAGTGATCCTCAAAGATCTAGATTCTTTCTAATGTCCTGATGCAGCATACATATTAGAAAGCAATACATATGGGGTAGAATTGTCGGGTTCTAACTTAATAATGTTCGTAGCTGCTTGCTCTCCCCTTATGTCATCACCATGAATTCGGCAAGCTCCCAATAAATTGGCCCAAATCATAGCATTTGGTTCGACATTTAGTTTGTCGATGAACTCTTCAGCTTCTTTGAGATTACCCCAACGACCAAGAAGATCCACAATGCAAGCATAGTGATCATCCCTGGGTTTAATGCCATAACAGTTCACCATGAGAGAAAAAATTTGACGGCCCTCAGAAACACACCCAGCATGGCTGCAAGCAGTGAACACTCCGAGGAATGTGACATCATCTGGTGTAACACATGAGTGAACCATCTCATTGAAGACCTTCAGCGTGATTTCTGCATGACCATTTTATGCAAATCCAACTAACATTGTGTTCCAAGGAATCACATTCTTTTTAGTACCCATTTCATAAAAAACTTGCACCGCACTTTTTACATCCCCACATTTAGCATACATAACTATGAGTGCACTGCTGGTTAACTCATGCAAGTCAAAACCAGTATGAAATATTAGAGAATGTATCTATTTCCCATCTTGCAATACCGATAAGAGAGCACAAGCTCGAAGAACTGAAACAAATGTTGCTTGGTCAAGGAAGATACTGTTGTCCCGCATTTCTCAGTATGAATTTATGGCCTCGTAATAGCAATCATTTTGAGTATTCCCAAAAATTAAAGCAGTCCACATAACAATGCTTTTAAGGTTCGAAAACTCTGAGAAAAGTAAGTTGCCATCTGCAATCCTTTGTGAGTCCTTATACATGCCCAACAAAGAGGTACTTAAGAACTCACTACCACATAATGGACCCCTCTTAACTATAGCACAGTGGATCTGCAACCCTAGAATTACCTGAGAACCGTTACAAGCATCTATCAGGCTTGCAAATGTAAGTTCAGATGGCTTGAACCCCAATGCCAGCATCTCACTAAGAAGATTAATAACTTCTTATATTTTTTAGAGCATATCCTGAAGTCAGAGCATTAATGGATACCACGCTCCATTCAGGCATGCTAGAATAGATTTTTCGTCCATCTTCAATGGACCAACATTTAGAATACATGTCAATATGATAACTTCCAACAAAAAGGTTTGTTTCTAATCCTAACTTAACTATCAGGCAATGGAACTGCAATCCTGCTTCTAAAAGCTTAACATTTCCATAAGAGCTAAGTATGCTTGACAAAGCTACCTCGTCAGGTATTATGCCATGTAACCTCATTCTGTTGAACATTTTGAAAGCATCAGTTTCCTCTTCTTCCTGCACATATCCAACAATAATGGCATTCCTAGAAATGTTATCTCGCATTTTCATGTGCTCAAACTATTTCCTAGCTTCCTTCAAAGCCCCAGCCTTAGCATACATATCTACAAATGCATTGTTCACAAATAAATTGTTTGCAAAACTTCTCTTGATAACAACTGAATGCACCTGACGACCAATTTCTAAGCTTTCAAAACAAGCACATGAACTCAAAATGCTAGTGAAGGTAAATTCGTCCGCTTCAATGGTATGTCATGTCATGTCAAGGAATAGCTCCATTACATGATTGAAATAACCATTATGTGCATAAACTCCCAGTGTAACATCCCTTCCAGCAAAATACCTTGCTTAAGTCAGGGTATTTCTACTAGAAAGAACGTTACGTGACCTTTTCTAATATTAACTACTTAATTACTGAGCCTTTATATCGAGTTCGCGTTTTAGTTTTAAGAAAATTCCGGAAAATTTTGTTTTTATTCTTTCAAGACATGTATCAAAGATAAGCATTGCAAATAATAATACAATCATATAAGTATTATTAATAGTAATTCTTATACATAGAAAGTCATATAAACCCAAATACAATACCTACCCCTCTGATAAAATAAAACTTCAAAGGAAAAGAGCGAGGGGACTCTATGAAAGCAATTAAAACCATAAAGAAAACCTACTAATCGCTCGCAGCTTCAAATTGCATCTTCAAATCTGTGTCACTGAAAGGGTGGAAAATTTGGGGGTGAGAACCAAACCACATGTTCTCAGTAGAGGTAGAGAATGCCGTAAAAGTAAAGAATAAAGCGCAAACAGTTAATTTCATTCAGATACATCTAAAAGAAAATTAACCTTCTTTAAAAGCATTAGTTAATTATTCAAAATCCTAAACCCATATTTTCTTTATAAAACTCTCAAAAGTTTCCTAGACTGTATGAATGACTAATTTGTTCCAAGCATAGGTTCATTAAGTCTATGCTGAACCAGCTTAATCTTTCATACTTTACTAAACCTCAAACACAAACCAATCACGGCCTCAGGCCTAAGCAATTCAATCAACATCCAATTCACCACAATCCAGTCAATCAGTTACAACCACAAGTAATGAGGTTCAAACACAATCAAGAGCAATTACATCAAGTATAGCAATTAGCAGTTAAACAGAATTATTCACTTAGGCATTCCAATTACAATATACACAACCAAACAATGTCACATAGATGCATATGATGAATGTCTAGTCCTAGTGCAGGCCATGAGCTCATGTGTCGGTTAGCACCTGCCTTCCCGACATTTATCCGGTCACGAGTCCACGATTTCCCGGATACGATTTTCCATTCAAATAAATGCGCATATAATTATTAGCAGCTCTATTGAGACAGCCTCTGCTTTCTACTCGCAGGAAATATACTCTTGGGAACGGAAAATTACTCTTGGGTTGCCTCAGGGCAACAGATAATTAAATAATATCTCTTGGGTTGCATTAAGCAACATATATATATAATATCTCTTGGGTTGCATTAAGCAACAAATATATATAATATCTCTTGGGTTGCATTAAGCAACAAATAAGCAAACACTATCTCTTGGGTTGCCTCAAGCAACAAACAGACATCTCTTGGGTTGTTTCAAGCAACAAACAAACATCTCTTGGGTTGTTTCAAGCAACAAACAAACATCTCTTGGGTTGCTTCAAGCAACAGATAATCATACAATAAGTACATTACTCTTCCCTTTTTCTTTCATAATTACAAATACGCAAGCGGGACAAGACCCACGCCCTTGCCAACAATCTCATATACCAAATAATCTTTTCTTAAAAGAATCATGGAAGTTATTATCATTAAATAAACCTTAAATATTGACTTTGATTAAGTCCTTATACTTTTATAAAAATTCGGACATAATCTCCTTTAAAAATAGGACTTAGCCACCCTTACGGGTCCCAACCAAACAATCCACCAAACTCTTTTTAACCTTTCCAATATCAATTCAATTCAGAAACAAGCAAATTCCAACATTGAAACAGCCATATTTCACTAAGGTTCATCTTTAGTTTTATGAACTCATAACTCTTACTCGAGCATTCCCAGCACCCTATCTTCTTTTCTGTTTTTAATATAGCAAATGAACTCGGAATTGCGCAAACTTTATGTCCAGGCGTTCGTCTTAAAATAAGCTTTCTAACAAACTAAAGATCATAATTTTCTGGTTTCTCTAGCCTTAGGAATAAAGGCAAAACCGAGACTGCTCTGTAGTGAGTAAAACCAGAAAAACAGCAGCAGCATGTGATATTCAAAATTCAATATAAAATCCAAGTTAAATCCAATGACTTTGAAAATTAATACAGTTCAACTACACTCATCCAAGTGTCTTTTCCAATTGGTTTCAGGTCAATATCATTTTTAATGAAGAAGTTATATAACCTAGAAGCTAACTAATTTTCTGCAGAATTCTGTTTCAAAATTTAATGAACTTATCTTCTTCCAAGTGCCATAACTTACTCATTAAAACATGGATAGCCCTGAAATTTACTTCACATATGCTAAACATACTTAATTTTTACTTCCAATTGGTTGCACCTCGATATCCAACCAGGTTCAAAAGTTATAAACTTCCAAATTTACTGATTTAAGAAAACAGAATCTGGCCTTTGCTGCATAATGCATCGTATTTCAAAAATTTGTATCTTTTAAACCGCAAGTTCAACCATTCTGAAATTTTACGACATAAAAATAATAGGACTAAAGTTTCATTTAAAATTGGTTCCATTTCAAAATTCCAAGTGCAGAATTTCTATTAAAGGAATCAAGTTGCTGCTGTGTTAAACGTTCTGCAGAAAAACCAGATTTGACATCCCCAATTCAAAAATTTACCATAAATCATAAACTTAATGAAAAAGTCTCAAATTTACCAGTTTAGTTCCTTGTATCCCCAAGTTTAACCCAGATTTGGTTTCACGCAATTCCGATAAACACAGAATTAGTTATAGCTTTTCAAAACTGCTGACTCAGTTTAGAAGTTATGCAGAAACTCAGATTTTGGAATTCAACTTTAGAAAATCATAACTAGTTCTCTAACTGATACGAAACCTTAAAAATTGAATTTCCACAATTACACTTAATATAATTTACTTAACATTTCAATTCTTATAATTTCAGTCACTATAGAGTTACTAACTCACTTTCAAAGTTGCCGTTTAATTTCAAAGTTCAGCTTGTTCAGCAAGTAATTCAACATCTCAAATTCAATCCTTTAAACATTCTCTAAACCCAATTCCAGTCAATCATCAACTAAATCCATCACCGATAGAATAATTATAAAACCATCTCAACAGCAACAATTCCAACATAATCCATCAAAATTCAGAATTTTCATCAATCACTCTTCAACATTTCATATTCCACCCATGATCAATCAATTCCACAAAATCCTCAATTTCAATAAATTCACAGCCACAATTCAACATCCACACAACCAATCAATTTCGCTATCAATAATTCCAATTATACTTCACAAACACATTTTAGCATTCATATCATCAATTAATCACTCACAACAATTAAGACTATTTGCAGATTACTCAATAAACCTTGCGGGCATTCTAAAATTAAAACCATTTAATTAAACCCCCTACCTCGATGTCGCAATTACAAGAGACCGTTGGCAGAATTGTTGCGAGACAGCTGGCTGTACCTCTACTAGTCACGCAACCGTTTCTGCCCAGAAAGCAGCAGCACTACATCTCAACACAACCGGGACGGCAGTAGCATTAACTTCCACAACAATGACCATGGTTGCAGTGAAATGAAGATTTCGAATTCAATGGAATCGAAAGGCAGAAACAGCTCTGGTAATTTAAAACGGAGCACAGGCCAAATTTAAATTAAAACAAGAACAAGCAATTTAATAAGAAATCGGCAGAATAGAGCGTGAAATTGGAGCAGAAATAAGGGGAAAAGGCTAACCCAGGCCAATGGATGTTAAACCTAAGTATAGCGGAAGCAGGGCAGCAGCGATTCCTAGCAGCACCCCGCGGTGGTTCCGGCAGCAGCAACACCCCGCCAGTAACTCCATGGAGACAAGCTCCAACAAACATAACATAGTCAAGAACATCAGAGGTAGATACTGGGTATTTACAGAGCGGCAAAGGTTCAGAGATGGTGGTTCTCATGGCTAGGGTTTAACTGACTCACCACTATTGATGGCGGCGACCGAAGATTCCGGCAGCGGCAGCGGCAGAGGAATGGTCCCTCCTCGGCGCGTCACTCTCTCACACACGTCTCGTCCTCTCCCTCTGTGACAGCATCAACGAAACCTCTTCTCCCATGTTCGTTTCCCCCGCCGTAGTGGTAGCGGCTTCCCCTAAAAGCAGCGCTGACGATGGAACTTCCTTCCTTCACGCGGTGCTTCTCTACTTCGATCACCCTCTCCTCTATAACGGCTAGGGTTTGGTGGTGTGGCGGTCAGAAAGCTGCGACGGTGGCTGTGTTCATCACCGGCAACGCCTCTTCCTTCCCTTCCCCTGTCCTCTCCTCTCATCCTCTGGCTCCCTTTGGTTCGGACTCTCCCTCTCCGTCACTCCCACTCTAATTTTGGCTTCCCCTTTTATTTTGCTGTCCACATATATATGATATACATTCTTTTGAAGATAAATGGTAAGAATGGGTAAACGTGGGGTTATAAGGAGGAGATGAGTATACCGGTGCGTGTGTGTGTTTAATTGGTTAGGAAGGACACGTATTAGATACTAACAGTACGTATAAAATAAGAAACATAAGACTAAGAAAAATATATATATACGAGTAATTTAACAATTTTACAAAACATTTATGAGAGGATAACAATTTAGAATTTAAATATAATGCTATAAAAATTACTTTTAAAGTGCATAAGATTTTATTTATTAATATATCAATGAGTTCAAACAATTATTTTTAATTTAAATTATAGAATAAGCATACTAATTACATTTTATAAAATATAGTTTAAACTCAATACTAATTATTCAAATTAAATGATATAACTCTTTATTATTTTTTTATTATCGAAACTTTAATTTCTATTTACAAAATATCTAATTATAATAAAATTACTTAAACTTTAAGTATTTATAAAAATCCATTTAATCATTCCTAATAAATTAATCTCTAGGAGCTCAAATTAATAAAATAAACCATAATTTATTCATAATAGAAATTACTTAAATTAAATTATATAATACTTCCATCACTAAATTTTATTTCCAAAACATATGAAATAACCAATTATAAAAATTACATAAGAATATTGATTAACTTAAACTCCAAATATTAATAAAACTAATTTAATTATTCTTAATCGACTAATTTATAAAATAAGATATCAAATTAATAAAATAAATCGTAATCCTTTTAGAATAATAGTTACTTGAATTAAATCATACAATTCTTTCTTATTTTTCAATTACTAAAATTATACAAAATATTCCATTATAGAAAATTACTTAAGAATCTTATTTGATTTAAAATGAAATTATCTCCGAATCTATTTAATTATCTCCAATAAAATAATTTCTAAAATTATAAAGTTTAAACTTAATAAAATAAAATCACAATTTATTTATAATTAGATTTTCAAAAATGCGGGATGTTACACCCAGCATGGCATTCCAAGTGACCATATTTTTCTCAGACATGACATCAAATACTTGCTTTGCAGCATCTAACATTTCGCACTTCCTATACATACTGATCAAAGAACTTTCCACATATATACTAGAATCCAAACATTGTTTGATAGCCTCTCAATGGACTAGTAACCCAATCCAACGTAGCTAAGCTGGCAATCACACTAAGAACACTTGCCAGCGTGGACCTTGAGGACTTTATACCACACTTTCTCATTTTGAGAAAGAACTCAAGGGCCTCCTTGTGATAGCCCCTCTTAGCATGACCAGAGATCATCGCATTCCATGCCACAACATTGCTAGTGTGCATGTCTCGGAACAATTTACAAGTATCATCTAGCTTACCCAAATTCACAAGAGCATTGAGAACAGTCACGAAAATAACCTGGTCAGGAGAGCAGCCAGCTATCTTCATTTTGTCAAACGATTGGAGGGCGTCTTACGGTAGCCCAGCTCGAACATAACCAGAAATCAAAGCCGTCCAAGAAACAGTGTCCAAGTGGATTGTGGCGTCAAATATGGTGCTAGCATGGTGGAGAAAGCAGCATAGAGATCGATAAAAGTACCCTGGCCGAACGAATTGGACTCAAAACCTGCCTTGATCATGCAGGAGTGAAGCAGCGTGCCGAATTCAACATTCATGAGCTTTGAACAAATAAAGAGTGTGAATTGGTCAGGCAACTGCATGAAACACATCATAGAAATGAAATAACAGAGTGTATTTTTGAATAACCCCTGCCTTGAGTACATGGAAATGATAGAATTATAAGCGGATAAATGTCTCTGAAGGGGATGGAGCTGGTGGAAGAGCCTCTGAGCAAAAGGGACATTGCCGGCAGTGGTGTAGAGATCGATGGTGGCACTTACAAGGAATCCATAAGAGGAAATGTCGTGTGCTTGAATAACCTTTGCCATTTTTCCGTCGCTGTGGTTAGGAATATTATTGAACACATGGTAGCTGTGATGGTTATGGGAATTGGTTTTAGTTTGTCGTAAGCGGAAGCAAATGCGGAGAAGGTCGTCGTAGACTTGTAAGATGGAAGGAGGAGAAGGGGAAGGGCAGTGCTGAATGGTGAGTGAATAAGGGCTTAAGAATAAGAAACCTTGGACTTGAGGTGCAACTGCAAGACACATCGACAAACAAAAAAACCTACCTTTTAATGCTTCTATTGAATAGATGCGTATTGCGTGCTGTGAAAATGAAAGAAAGGAATTGGGTAAGTGTCCTATTTAAAGAAAAGAGTTAGCGGCTAATCACATTTTAGTCCATATAAAATGTTGTATCACTAATTCACTATATGTTAATCTTATTATTTTAAAAGACTTAAATCATAACGCAAAAGACAAATTTTATAATCTTCCTTAATGACTAAAGTAATAACATGGAAAGATAAATTTTGTAACTATTTCAAATTAATAGGTTAGGTAATGACAACAATTTTAAGGACAGTGACACTTACATTTTAATAGTATATTTTTAAGGAGTATCAAGAAAGGATGGTACTAAAATAACTACAATAGAAGTAAAGTTAATCCTTTGTTTTATAGGCGCCAATACAATTAGAATAATAATTTAGGATTTAAAAAACATGTTGAAAATGTGCATCTAATAGCTTCAAAGTTCCACCAGACAATTTAAGCTTTAATTACAATTAATAACTTCAAACGTAAAGGTCAAAGAACTGAAAGAAGGAAGCTACTTCAAATACAATTAGACCAAAAACTATAAAAAGCTTATAAAATTTATTCATATTCAGTCTTTCCAAGTCCCATTTAAAATAAACACACACAAATACTCCAAAACAATGAGCATAATGATTATTCCAATTTCCAAATGCAATTATTAGATAATGTAACCCTATTACAAGTACTTAATAAGATTTTTAATTTTGAGTTATTACCAAGCTAAGGTAATATTAATAATAGTTTTGTCCAGTGATTCCACTTCCTCTTTGTCACAAACTCTACCGGCATAAATATAAGCATGTGGGGGCCATGTTCACAAAATTTGGTGTGTCCCACACTCCTTCCCTATATTATTTTTTCCCCAACTTGGATGTACCTATTCTTAAGATTTAATATGAGACATTAGGGAAGAATAAAATAAAAGGAGAAATCCTTCAATTATAATATATATAAGATATGGCTCCTAATTATATTAAATCACCAATGCATATGTAATGAGAAAACAAATAAATCAGTGCAACATCATAGAAACAAGGAGCTCTTGCTTCTTGCAGTGTGAGTCACTAATTAAAAGTTTAGAACTTATTTCACGTGGATTGTTAAAGTGTTAAAAGTCAAGAAAAATATAGTTAGGAATAAAATTAGAGGAGCTTAATCCAGGTAACGTGAGGGTTTACTTTTTATTTTTTAAGTTCTAACCAGAAACTTATATTCAAACACATGAAATGCATAACAAATTTACAACAAACAGTTCATAAGTAATGCAAATAATAATATAATTCTTTCCATTTGCGAGAAAGCAGTAACAATGGAATATATGTATGATTTGTTCTTTGTTAGAATGCAAATATAAGTTGATTACTTGATTTCCTATTACAGTGAAAAATTAAATTTTGTCTTTTTTCTAGAATCTGTTGTCTCTCATGAGTACTGTCAAATGCTTCAAAGAATGTGAAATTTCAGTATAATTAGGATGTGATATACCTGCAACAAATGAGTTTGTCTTTTTTCTTACAACAATCTAGCTAAACCCAGGCATCTTTTGGATTTCTTTCTATATCATAGTGATCCTCAAAGATCTCACTTCATTCCAATGTCCTGATGTAGCATACATATTAGAAAGCAATACATATGGGAAAAAATTGTCAAGTCCTAACTTTATAAGGTTCTTAGCTGCTCGCTCTCCAGTTATGTCATCACCATGAATTCGACAAGATCCTAATAAATTGGCCCAAATCATAGCATTCGGTTTGACATTTAGTTTGTGGATGAACTCTTCAGCTTCTTTGATATTACCTCAACGACCAAGAAGATCCACAATGCAAGCATAGTGATCAGCCCTGGGTTTAATGCTATAACAGTTCACCATGAGATAAAAAATTTGACGGCCTTCGAAAGCCCACCCTGCATGGCTGCAAGCAGTGAGCACTTCGAGGAATGTGACATCATCTGGTGTAACACATGAGTGAGCCATCTCATTGAAGAACTTCAGAGCGCTTTCTGCATAACCAATTTTTGCAAATCCAACTATCATTGAGTTCTAAGAAATCACATCCTTTTTAGTACCCATTTCTTCAAAAACTTGCACATTACTTTTTACATCCCTACATTTAGCATACATGTCTATGAGTGCACTGCTGGTTAACTCATCCAAGTCAAAACCAGTGTGGAATATTAGAGAATGTATCTCTTTCCTATCTTGCAATGCTGGTAAGAGAGGACAAGCTCGAAGAACTGAAACAAATGTTGGTTGGTCAAGGAAGAAACTATTGTCCTGCATTTCTCGGTATGAATTTATGGCCTCGTAACAACAATCATTTTGAGTACACCCAGAAATTAAAGCAGTCCACATAAGAATGCTTTTAAGGTTCAAAAACTCAGAGAAAAGTAAGTTGGCATCTGCAATCCTTTGTGAGTCCATATACATCCCCATCAAAGAGGTACCTAAGAATCTGCCTCTTAACTATAGCACAGTGGATATGCAACCTTAGAATTACTGGAAAACCCTCACAAGCATCTATCAAGCTTGTAAATGTAATTTTAGATGGCTTGATCCCTAATGCCATCATCTCACTAAGAATATTAATAGCTTCTTTTATATTTTTCAGAGCATATCCTAAAATCAGAGTATTCATGGATACTACACTCCATTCAAGCATGCTAGAATAGATTTTTCGTGCATCTTCAATGGACCAGTGTTTAGAATACATGTGAATCAGAGAACTTCCAACAAAAAGGTTTGTTTCTAATCCCAACTTAACTGCCAGGCAATGGAACTGCAATCCTGCCTCTAATAGCTTAACATTTCCACAAGCACTAAGTATGCTTGCCAAAGCTACCTCGTCAGGTACTATGCCATGTAACCTCATTCTGTTGAACATTTTGAAAGCATCAGCTTCCTCTTCTTCCTGCAGGTATCCAACAATAATGGCATTCCAAGAAATGTTATCTCAAATTTTCATGCGCCTAAACTGTTTCCTAGCATCCTTCAAAGCCCCAGCCTTGTCATACATATCTACCAATGCTTTGTTCACAAAAAAATTGTTTGCAAAACTTCTCTTGATAACTACTGAATGCACCTGACGACCAATTTTTAAGATTTCAAAACAAGCACATGAACTCAAAACGCTAGTGAAAGTAAATTCGTCCGGTTCAATGGTACGTCATGTCATATCAAGGAATAGCTCAATTACATGATTGAAATAACCATTCTGTGCATAAACTCCCAGCATGGCATTCCAAGTGACCATATTTTTCTCAAATATGACATCAAATACTTGCTTTGCAGCATCTAATATTTCGCACTTCCCATACAAACTGATCAAAGAACTTTCCACATATATACTAGAATCCAAACCTTGTTTGATAGCCTCTCCATGGACTAGTAACCCATAATCCAACGCAGCTAAGCTAGCAATTGCACTAAGAACACTTGCCAACGTGAACCTTGAGGACTTTATACCACACTTTCTCATTTCGAGAAAGAACTAAATGGCCTCTTTATAATGGCTCTTCTTAGCATGACAAGAGATCATCGCATTTCATGCCACAATATTGCTAGTGTGCATGCCTCAGAATAATTTACAGGCATCATCCAACTTACCCAAGTTCACAAGAGCTTTGAGAACAGTCACAAAAACCACCTGGTCAGGAGAGCAGCCAACTATCTGCATTTTGTCAAATACCTGGAGGGCGTCCTGCAGTAGTCCGGCTCGAACATATCCAGAAATCAAAGCCGTCCAAGAAACAGTGTCCAAGTGGACTACGGCGTCAAATATGGTGCTAGCATTGCGGAGAAAGCTCGATTTGGCATAGAGATCGATTAGAGCACCTTGGCAGAACGAATTGGACTCAAAACTTGCCTTGATCACGCATGAGTGAAACAGCGTGCGAATTCAATATTCTTAAGCTTTGAACAAACAGAGAGCGCTATAACGAGCATGAATTGGTCAGACAACTGGCCAAAACGCATCATAGACACGAAACAATGGAGTGCATTTTGGAATAACTGTTGCCTTGAGTACATGAAAAAGATAGAATTATAAGTGGATAAATGTCTCTGACGGGAATGGAGCTGGTGGAAGAGCCTCTGAGCGAAAGGGACTTTACCGGCAGCGGCATAGAGATCGATGGTGCCACTTGTGAGGAAGCCATCAGGGGAAATGTCGTGCTTGATGGCGTATGCATGAATAGCTTTGGCCATTATCCTGTCGCCATGGTTGGAAATATTGTCGAACACCTGATAGTCGTGATGGTGATGAGTATTAGTTTTAGTTTGTTGTAAGTAGAAGCAAATGCAGAGAAGGTCGTCGTAGACTTGTGAGATGGTAGGAGAAGAAGGGGAAGGGCAATGCTGAATGGTGAGTGAATAAGGTATTAAGAATAAGAAAACTTGGACTTGAGGTGTAACTGCAAGACGCATCGACAAACAAACAAAACCACCTTGTTAATACTTCTATTGCATAGTTGCGTATTGCATGCTGTGAAAATGAAAGAAAGGAATAAGGGTCCTATTTAAAGAAAACAGTTAGCGGCTAATCACATTTTAGTCCATATAAAATGTTGTATCACTAATTCACTATATGTTAATCTTATTATTTTAAAAGACTTAAATCATAACGCAAAAGACAAATTTTATAATCTTCCTTAAGGACTAAAGTAATAACATGGAAAGATAAACTTTGTAACTATTTCAAATCAATAGGTTAGGTAATGACAACAATTTTAAGGACGGTGACACTTACATTTCCGTAGTATCTTTTTAAGGAGTATCAAAAAAGGATGGTACTAAAACAATTACAATAGAAGTAAAGTTAATCCCCTTTTTTTTAGGTGCCAATGCAATTAGAACAATAATTTAGGCTTTAAAAAACATATTAACTAATAGCTTCAAAGTTCCACGAGTCAATTTAAGCTTTAATTACAATTAATAACTTCAAACCTAAAAATCAAAGAACTGAATGAAGGAAGCTACTTCAAATACAATTAGACCAAAAACTATAAAAGCTTATAAAATTTATTCATATTCGGTCTTTCCAAGCCCAACTTAAAATAAAAACACAAAAATACTCCAAAAAAATGGGCATAATAATTTTTCCAATTTCCAAATGCAATTATTAGATATTGTAACCCTATTACAAGTACTCTATAAAATTTTTAATCTTTAGACATTACCATGTGTACGTAATATTAGTAATAGTTTTGTCTAGTGATTCCACTTCCTCTTTGTCACAAACTCTGCCGTCATAAATATAAGCATGTGGGGGCCTTGTTCAAAAAATTTGGTGTGTCCCATACTCCCTTCCTTTATTATTTATTCCCCAACTTGGATGCAAATATTCTTAAGATATAATTTGAGACATTAGGAAAGAATAAAATAGAAGGAGACATCTTCAATATATATATATATATATATATATATATATATATATATATAAGATATGGCTCCTAATTATATTAAATCACCAATGTACATGTAGTGAGAAAACAAATAAATCAGTGCAACATCATAGCAACAAGGAGCTATTGCTTCTTGCTGTGTGAGTCACAAATTAAAAGTCTAGAACTTATTTCACGTGGATTGTTAAAGTGTTAAAAGTCAAGAAAAATATAGATATGAATAAAATTATAGGAGCATAATCCAGGTAACGTGAAGGTTTACTTTTTATTTTTTAAGTTCTAACCAGAAACTTATATTCAAACACATACATATGCATAACAAATTCATAATAAACAGTTCATAAGTAATGCAAATAATAATATAACGCTTTCCCTTTGCCAGAAAGCTAGAACAATGGAATATATGTACGATTTGTTCTTTATCAGAATGCAACTCTGAGTTGATTGCTTGATTTTTTATTACTGTAAAAAATTAAATTTAACCAACAAGTAAAATTCCATCATCTTGGAATCTGTTGTCTCTAATGAGTTCATTCAAATGCTTTAAAGAATGTGAAATCTCAGAATAATTAGGATGTGATATATCACCTGCAACAAATGAGTTTGTCTTTTATCCTACAATAATCCAGCTACACCCAAGCATAATTTGGATTTCTTTCTGTATCATAGTTCTCCTCAAAGATCTAGCTTCATTCCAATGTCCTGATGCATCATACATATTAGAAAGCAATACATATAGGGAAGAATTGTCAGGTTCTAACTTAATAAGGTTCTTAGCTACTCGCTCTCCCCTTATGTCATCACCATGAATTCGGCAAGCTCCCAATAAATTGGCCCAAATCATAGCATTCGGTTCGACATTTAGTTTGTCAATGAACTCTTCCGCTTCTTTGAGATTACCCCAGCGACCAAGAACATCCATAATGCAAGCATAGTGATCAGCCCTGGGTTCAATGTCATAACAGTTCACCATGAGATAAAAAATTTGACGGCCCTCGAAAACCTACCCTGTATGGCTGCAAGCAGTGAGTACTCTGAGGAATGTGACATCATCTGGTGTAACACATGAGTGAGCCATCTCATTGAAGACCTTTAGAGCGCTTTCTGCATGACCATATTTTATAAATCTAACTATCTTTGAGTTCCAAGAAATCACATCCTTTTTAGTACCCATTTCTTCAAAAACTTGCACAACACTTTTTACATCCCCACATTTAGCATACATGTCTATGAGTGCATGACTTGTTAACTCATCCATGTCAAAACCAGTGTGAAATATTAGAGAATGTATATCTTTCTTATCTTGCAATGCCGATAAGAGAGCACAAGCTCGAAGAAATAAAACAAATGTTGCTTGATCAGGTAAAATACCGTTGTCCCGTATTTCTCGGTATGAATTTATGGCCTTGTAATAGCAATCATTTTGAGTATACCCAGAAATTAAAGCAGTACACAACAATGCTTTTAAGGTTCGAAAACTCTGAGAAAAGTAAGTTGGCATCTGCAATCTTTTGTGAGTCCATATACATGCCCAACAAAGAAGTGTGAGTGAGAAGATAGAGTCTGAAGACCCCTTTCTAGTAGAATTATTCGTCATCCCCTGATTCTATGAAACTAAAGCCTTTATATAGGCTCTCCTAAATTACAAACTTAAATGAAATTGAAAGGAAATTACAATGAAATGAAAATGAATTATTCTAGATGCTTCTTGTGACCTTGATTGGTTGACAATTGTGGCTTGAATTAGAGTTGGAGTGGACTTTGTTGAAGGTTGGGGCTGGAAGAAGAAGTTGGCGTGTGGGTTCAAGTGTCACGCGCAATAGAATTTGCTCTTTGGATTGTGACCCACTTTGTAACGTTGAAAGTATGGAGTTATTTGGGTCTCAATTGAATGTCTACTATAAAGTATTATATATTGTTAGAAAGCCCTGAATGTCAGATTTCTAACGGCACTAAAATCAACTCATTTAGACCTCTGTAGGTCATGTTATGCCCATTTGAAGTTAAAGAGGTCAGTCTGCCGAATACCCCGGCATGCCACGCCCATTCTCGGCGTGCCATGCCCCTTGTGTTGTGAAACTGGCGTGCCACGCCCATTCTTGGCATGCCACGCCTTCAATGATGCACTAAATCTTCCTCTCTGGCCATTAGAACTGGCGTGTTACGCCCAAGACCTGGCGTGCCATGCCCATTTTAGGAAAGGGATTGGCGTGCCACGCCCTCAAGCTGGCGTGCCAGGCCCAGTTTTTGCAATTCTGAAATGATGGCCTTTTTCACCTCTATATTTAACGTACACCATATAATGTTATATATCATTGAAAAGTTCTTGATGTCATCTTTCCGACACACCAAGATCACATCATTTGAACCTCTACAACTCAAGTTACGCTCCTTTGAAAATGAAGAGGTCAGGCTGGTAACTCTGCAGGGACGTGTTTTGCTCCTTGTATTTTTGGGGACAATATCTTCCTCAATTCCAGTATCCACTATAAAGTGTTATATATGGTTGGAAAGCTCTAGATTTCTACTTTCTAATGGCACTAGAGTCACTTCATTTGGAGTTATGTAGCTAGAGATATCTTCATTTGAATTGGATGAGGTCAGGCTGGCATATTCCCCTGCGTGCCACGCCAATGCTTGGCGTGCCACGCCCATAGTGGGGCTCAAAATCGCTCCTCTGGAACTTAAGCCTGGTGTGTCATTCCCAAAACACCAAGTGGCATGCCTCTTTGAGATCTTGGCTTCCCATGGTTGGCGTGCCATGCCCAGAGCTCCAAGTGGCACGCCCATTGTGTTGTGTTAAGCAAACCTTCTCTCTTTCGTTGGCCTGGCGTGCCATGCTAATGCTTGGCGTGCCATGCCTATAGTGCTGGATCAAAATCACCCCTCTGGAACTCAAGCTTGGCATGCCACGCCTAAGAGTAAAACCCGGTTAATTAATGGCTAATTAGCCTATAAATGAGAATTTATTCTAGATAGCCCAAAATGTGATTTTTGTGGCTAAATGTGATAGAGGAGATTGAGACGAGAATTTTGGTACCAATTTTATAGAATTCGGACAAAGATTGGACCGAACGGGCCAAACCGGGCCAACCAGACCCAAAGTGGGCCTTTGGCCCAACATATCTAAACCAAAACCCTAGTTTTCAGCACTCTCTCTCCTCACACAACACTAATACATGCTGAAATTGAAGAGAGGGGAGGAAGAACACTCTCTCAAGTTCTTTCTCCCACTTGATCTTCAAACCACCATAACTTTTGATCTAGAGCTCCGGTTGCCGCTCCGTTTGCGGCCACGCGTTCACCGCGGAGAGCTCTACAAAACCCATACAATTAATTTTGAGGTAAGCTACGTTTTACTCTTCGAAATTCCAGCCTTGTTTTCGAGTTTTATGAGCAAAAATGTTGAGATTTTGGGCTCTTTGATGTTATAGGACCCAACTCTCTTGAAGGAGAAGGTTAATATTGTCTCCTTGGACCTTAGGTGTGGTAAAATTCTCAACTCTAGTGTAATTTTGTTGTTCTATGATGTTTGGGTATTGAGATGTTGTGTATGAGTATGATGATTGTGGCTTAGGTTGTGTATATGTGAATATTGGAGCTTGATTGGTGATTTTGAAAAGCTTAAAAAGGGATTTGGTGGTGAAAAATCTGTTCTTGGAGGTGTTGAGGCCTTGAGAGCTTGTGGATAAGTGATTTGGAAGTGCTCCGGTTGAGCTTGGGAAATCGGCTAAGGTATGGTTTCGGTTTTCCGTATCTAATATTTAATGTGGTAGGAAATACTTAGGCTAGAGGCCCTAAGATAGGCATTGAATGGTTGATGTTGTTGAATGATTGAGATATATGATGTGGTCATATATGTGATGATGATTAATGATGCCTTGGTGGTATGATGTATGAGAAATATGCATGTTGTGATATATGCTTGATGATTGGTTATGGTTGAATTGTGGGTTGAACCATATTGATGGTGAGTATGATATTGATTGTATACAATGATGATTTATTGGAATTGGTGTGGTTGAGAATTGGCATGAGGAAGAGTATATGATAGTCAATATGTTTGAGTTTGAGCCACTTGGGTGAAGTGGGTTAAAATGATGAGATAGTGATTTTGTATATTGTGGCAATGTGTCATTGTGTGAGTTGAGGAGGCTTGATGTTGAATTTGATATATATTGATTGATTTCAAAGAAAAGGGATGAAATTGGCATGTTTTGATTGGTTTTGAAAAGAGTTGAAAATGGCATGTTTGAAAATGGCACTTTGTGGTTTTTATGAAAAACATGGTTTTCGGGCATACTTTGACGGGACATAACTTGGACTACGGATCTCTGTTTTGTGCCAAATTTGTTTAAAAATGAAATTGGATCCGGGATGTCCGTGCCGTTCGAAGAACGGGTGAAAAATGATTTAAAATGAGGAAGTTATGTCCGTTGGAAGATTGGGGTTTAAATCTGTGAATTCTGTAGCTTTTAACTTAGAAAATTTTTAGCAGGATGACCCCTCGCGCGTAGGCGCACTTGGCGCGTATGCACCGTTCTTCCAGGAAAATGCCATCCACGTGCGCGTGTGATGTGCGTGGGCGTGCTGATTGTGCTGCACCCAATGCCCAGCCATTTTCCAGAGAGTTGTGTGAAAACTGTGCCAGCTTTGTGCCTCGGGCACGAGAGTACCCACGCGTACGCGTGGTTGACGCGTGCGCGTCGTTTGGCTATTTTTCAATCCACGCGTTAGCGTGCGTGACGCTTACGCGTCGATGAGTTTTAAGGCCATCCACGCGTACGCGTGGCCCTGTTTTCATCCCAAAGTTGAATTTTGAGTTTTAAAAGCCAAATCTCATACTTCTAAGCCTCCGATCTCACCACTTATGTCTTAAATCATTATGATATGTCTAGCTATGAGAAGAAGGGCTAGTGAATGTGGTAACTTGCAAGTGAAGCAAGGAAAAAATGAATGATCAATGAGGATCAAGCATGATTATGTGAGATGCGGAGGATGGTGGTGGAAGTGCTTGTTATGCCATGGGCCGAAAGGCTGTGATTGTTAATGAAACGGCTGGTTATGGATTTAACCGTGAGCCGGGTGGCTGGTTATGGAATTAACCGTGAGCCGGATGGCTGGATTATTGCCGTGTTACGGTGGAGCCATGATTATGGCTATGTATAAATGCATATATATGCTGTTAAATGAATTGTGAATGTTGCACTTCCATTATCGGAGATGAGAGCTTCCCTGGGAGAAAGCAGTGGCTAGCCACCACGTGCTCCAGGTCGAGACTTGAAGCTCTATTGACCCTATGTCGTCAGGGTGGCCGGGCACTGTGAAATTCCCGGACGAGCTCACCGCCAAAAATATTCACCAGTGATGGTGATGGATAAATATTCACCAGTGAGGGTGATGGATATGGATCATGATTATGATCAAGTTATAATGAGCATGACTCAAGTTGGGGAGATACCACAGAGGGACAGTCCACCAGGACTTGTCGGGTTGGCTCTATAACCGACAGATGATATCATCAGCCACTAGGGACAGGCATTCATCATATGCATACTATATGAATTATTTGAGATTGCCTATTTGACTGCATATTACTTGCTAATTGTCTAAATGCCTTAATTGTTCCTACTTGTATATTTCTTGTTTGATATAACTGTGTTTGCTACATTATACTCCTGCTGGTGGTTGGGAGGTGAGAAGGAATTGGAAAGGGAAGTATTAGTTAGACTGAAGTATCCTTAGTCAGATGCCCTTTATGGTTTAGCTTGTTTATAAGCTTTGATATTATCTGGAGGAAGTTCTAGGATTGCCTTCGGCTTTCCTCTATTATTATGTATTATATATGTGGAAGCTGTTACCATGCTGGGGACCTCTGGTTCTCACCCATGCGGATTTTGTGGTTTTCAGATGCAGGACGTGAGGTTTCCCGCTGAGGCATGCTGGAGACTTCTATATTTGCGAAGATCCTTTGTTCTCGGGGCTATGTTTTGGTTTATATATTTTGCTTAGATACTTTTATCTCCATTAAATAATACAAACTGTGATGACTCCTCTTATGGGAGATTTTGGAGATTAGGTTTCTGTTTTTGTGTCCCTTTGGGTTTCCTTTGGGGTTTTCCTTATTTTATCATATGTATATATTGCTATGCTCGGACCGGTTATCTTCGCAGCCGGATTTTGAGTCTTGATATTCCTGTTCTTGACACTCCTTTGTATATATATAATCTCGCGTTGGTTATCCTCGTTCGTTACGTTATCGATCGGAGTGTTGTGTTTTCGAGTTGCGATTTTTGTTTACCCCTTTTTCTACAAAGGCTCCTAGTTATAATCAATCATTCATACTACTATACGTACTAAATTTTTAATTTAGAGGTCGTAATACCTTGCCATCTCTGAGTTATGACTTAAGCATAAGACTCTGTATGGTAGGGTGTTACATTATGGTATCAGAGCAGTTCATTCCTGTAGAGCCTGAGGGATGGACTGACTATGCTTCTGTGCATTCTCTGTGTGTGTGTTATGTGCTATTAGTATATCTGCCTGATATAATTGGCATAAACGTTCATGAGCATGCATTTGGGACTTTGAAGCACTAGACTTCCGATATTGAGACTGATCAACTTAATATCAATTGTTTGGTGTGTATAGGAACCAGATGGCACCTCGTGGACACAGTAGAGGTCGTGGGAGAGGCCGTTCTAACCATCCGGGATTGAGCGCCAACTTGAATAATTCGGTAGACCTTGTGGCGGCATTGGGGAGCATGACTGCGGCTATGCAGGCCACTGTAGAGACTCTTGGACAACAGATGAACAACCATGGCAACGACGGAAATGGAGCTCAGGGACCAATAGAGATTAGAACTTTCACTGTGATGGTGAACAAGTGTGGGGTTGCTGAGGAGTGTGTGAAGAAGGCAGCTGTTGATAAAAGAAGTCACAAGGGATCATTTCCACAGAACCGAGGGAAGAGCTTTGCACCTAGAGGTCCGCCTTTCAAGCGGGGAGGATCTTTTAGGAGGCCCAACAATAACAACTCCCAAGGTAAAAGGTTTGGGAAGCAACTACAGAGTGCTCGAGCTTGTGCTAGGTGTGGAAGTCACCATTCGGGAGTCCCGTGCATGGCCGGATGGGGTTTGTGCTATTTCTGTGGTAAGGCAGGACATAAGCTCCCAAGGTGTCCGGAGAAACAGAAACAAGGTGCCGGGGAGGCGTAGCAGACTGGTCGGGTGTTCACCACCTCAGCTATAGGAGCTGAGGGATCTGAGACACTCATTCGAGGTAACTATGAAAAAGCTGGTCAAACTTTAAATGCTTTATTTGATTTGGGAGCATCACATTCATTCATTGCATTTGAGAAAGCCCATGAGTTAGGACTGAAGATTGTAACTTTAGGTTATGATCTAAGAGTGTACAATGCTACCCATGAAGCCACGGTAACTAGGCTAGGATGCCCGGAAGTTTCCTTTAGGTTCAAGCAGCATGATTTTACTCTTAATTTAGTCTGCTTGCCGATGATCGGTCTTGATTTTATCTTGGGATTGGACTGGTTATCAAAGAACCATGTTCTGCTAGATTGTTCTACAAAGTCGGTGTACTTTATGCCGGAAGATACTGAATGGCCGGTCGTGGTGAATAATTATTACTTGAATTCGATGATAGTGAACTGTTTCGGAACCGAATGTCAGGGTATCATGTTGTTAACTGCGGGCGTTTTGGGTGATGATCAAAGGTTGGAACAGATTCCGATTGTGTGTGAGTTTCCGGAAGTGTTTCTCGATGATATTGATGAGTTTCCACCTAACCGAGAGGTTGAGTTTGCTATTGAATTGGTGCCTGGGGTGGGACCAATCTCAAGTGCTCCTTATAGGATGTCACCATTAGAGATGAACGAGTTAAAGTTTCAGTTAGAGGATTTGTTAGGAAAGAATTTTATACGACCAAGTGTCTCTCCGTGGGGTGCTCCAGTGTTACTGATGAAGAAGAAGGATGGGAGTATGCGGATCTGTGTGGATTACAGGCAGCTGAACAAGGTTACAATAAAGAATAAGTACCCATTGCCGAGAATTGATGATCTCATGGATCAGTTACAAGGAGCTGGAGTTTTCTCCAAGATCGATTTGCGATCCGGTTATCACCAGATAAGGGTAAGGGGTGAGGATATCCCTAAGACCACTTTCAGGACTCGTTATGGTCATTACGAGTACACTGTAATGTCTTTTGGGTTGACGAACGCTCCTGCGGTATTCATGGATTACATGAATAGAGTTTTCCGTCCGTTTCTGGATAAATTCATTGTTGTCTTCATTGATGACATACTGATTTATTCCAAGACTGAAGAAGAGCATGCGGAACACTTGAGGACCGTGTTGCAGATTCTAAAGGAGAAGAAACTCTATGCAAAACTGTCTAAGTGCGAGTTTTGGAAGAGTGAGGTGAAGTTTTTGGGTCACGTGGTGAGTAAGAAGGGAATAGCCGTAGATCCAACTAAGGTGGAGGCTGTGATGGATTGGAAGAAACCAACCACCGTGACGGAGATAAGAAGTTTTCTGGGTTTAGCTGGCTATTACCGAAGGTTTATCAAGGGCTTTTCACAGATAGCTTTGCCAATGACAAAGTTAACCCGCAAAGACACTCCGTTTGTTTGGACTCCTGAGTGCGAGGAGAGCTTTCAGACATTGAAGAAAAAGTTGACCACTGCACCTGTGTTAGTGTTACCCGAGCCGAATGAGCCATTTGAGGTGTATTGTGATGCCTCATTGAAGGGTCTAGGGTGCGTGCTGATGCAACATCATAATGTGGTGGCGTATGCCTCACGACAGTTGAGACCTCATGAAGTTAGTTACCCTACGCACGATTTGGAACTCGCTGTGGTTGTGTTTGCCTTGAAGGTGTGGAGGCATTACCTCTATGGGGTTAAGTTCCATGTTTTCTCTGATCATAAGAGCTTGAAGTACCTCTTTGACCAGAAAGAGCTTAATATGAGGCAGAGAAGGTGGATGGAATTGTTGAAGGACTACAACTTTGAGTTGCATTACCATCCGGGAAAGGCGAACGTAGTGGCGGATGCGTTAAGTCAGAAGTCGTTATATGCGGCTTGGATGATGCTTCAAGAGGAGAAGTTGCTCAAGGGATTCAAGAGTTTGAAAATTGGTGCTCGAGAAGTATCCGGAACTTTGTGTTTGAGCCGATTAGAAATCTCAAGTGACTTTAAGTCTGAACTCCTAAAGGCTCATCAGAATGATGAAGCTTTATGGAAGGTGTTACCGGCCATTGAGCAAGGAAAACAGTGGAGAGTGTCGGAAGAAAAAGATGGGTTATGGAGATTCAAGGGTAGGATCATTGTGCCGGATGTTGGCACTTTGAGACAAGATATTTTAAAGGAGGCACACAAAAGCGGATTCTCCATTCACCCGGGAAGTACTAAGATGTACCATGATTTAAAGGCGATGTTTTGGTGGCCGGGTATGAAGAATGATGTGGCGGAATGTGTATCAAAATGCTTAACTTGTCAAAAGGTAAAGATTGAACATCAAAGACCTTCCGGGATGTTGCAACCTTTAGAGATTCCGCAATGGAAGTGGGAAAGTATTGCAATGGAATTTGTGTCAGGATTGCCAAGGACTAGGGCTGGTTTTGATGCTATCTGGGTGATTGTGGACCGACTGATGAAGTCAGCTCACTTTTTACCCATTCGGATGACTTACACCCTTGAGGAGTTAGCACGATTATACATAAAGGAGATTGTGAGACTTCATGGTGTACCTGCTACTATAATCTCTGATAGAGATCCTCGTTTCACTCCAAGGTTTTGGGGTGCATTTCAGAAAGCTTTTGGAACCCGATTAAGCTTGAGCACGGCTTACCATCCTCAAACAGATGGTCAATCTGAAAGGACGATCCAAACACTAGAGGATATGTTGAGAGCTTGTGTTTTGGACCAACCGGCGAGTTGGGATCGGTATATGCCATTAGTGGAGTTTGTATACAATAATAGTTATCATGCGAGCATCGGAATGGCTCCGTATGAGGCCTTGTATGGGAGGAAATGTCAATCTCCGCTATGTTGGTATGAAGCTGGAGAGAAAAGCTTGTTAGGGCCGGAAATGATAGCTGAGACTACTGAACAAGTCAAGAAAATCCGTGATAGGATGCTTACGGCGCAGAGTCGTCAAAAGAGTTACGCCGATTAGAGGCGAAAGCCCTTAGAATTTGAGGAAGGAGATTATGTTTTCCTTAAGGTTACTCTGACTACAGGAGTAGGTAGGGCGATTAAGGCAAAGAAGTTGAATCCTCAATACATTGGTCCATTTCAGATCCTAGAGAGGATTGGACCGGTGGCGTATCGGATGGCTCTACCACCTCATCTTTTGAATCTGCACGACGTGTTTCACGTGTCGCAGCTTCGGAAGTACACTCCTGATGCTAGCCATGTGTTAGAACCTGAGTCGGTTCAGTTAAGGGAAGATTTGACGCTTCCAGTGGCTCCGGTCAGAATTGATGATAATAGTATCAAACAGTTGTGTGGAAAAGAGGTTTCATTAGTCAAAGTGGCTTGGAGTCGAGGCGGTGTTGAGGAACACACTTGGGAACTTGAGTCGGAGATGCGAACGGATTATCCGCATTTATTCTCAGGTATTTGCATTTGAATTTTGTGGGCAAAATTTCCAATTAGGTGGGTAGAATGTAAAATCCGGTTAATTAATGGCTAATTAGCCTATAAATGAAAATTTATTCTAGATAGCCCAAAATGTGATTTTTGTGGCTAAATGTGATAGAGGAGATTGAGATGAGAATTTTGGTACCAATTTTATAGAATTCGGACCAAGATTGGACCGAACGGGCCAAACCGGGCCAACCGGACCCAAAGTGGGCCCTTGGCCCAACATATCTAAACCAAAACCCTAGTTTTCAGTACTCTCTCTCCTCACACAACACTAATACACGCTGAAATTGAAGAGAGGGGAGGAAGAACACTCTCTCAAGTTCTTTCTCTCACTTGATCTTCAAACCACCATAACTTTTGATCTAGAGCTCCAATTGCCGCTCTGTTTGCGGCCACGCGTTCACCGTGGAGAGCTCTACAAAACCCATACAATTAATCTTGAAGTAAGTTACGTTTTGTTCTTCAAAATTCCAGCCTTGTTTTCGAGTTTTATGAGCAAAAATGTTGAGATTTTGGGCTCTTTGATGTTATAGGACCCAACTCTCTTGAAGGAGAAGGTTAATCTTGTCTCCTTGGACCTTGGGTGTGGTAAGATTCTCAACCCTAGTATAATTTGGTTGTTCTATGATGTTTGGGTATTGAGATGTTGTGTATGGGTATGATGATTGTGGCTTAGGTTGTGTATATGTGAATATTGGAGCTTGATTGGTGATTTTGAAAAGCTTAAAAAGGGATTTGGTGGTGAAAAATCTGTTCTTGGAGGTGTTGAGGCCTTGAGAGCTTGTGGATAAGTGATTTGGAAGTGCTTCGGTTGAGTTTGGGAAATCGGCTAAGGTATGGTTTTGGTTTCCCGTATCTAATATGTAATGTGGTAGGAAATACTTAGGCTAGAGGCCCTAAGATAGGCATTGAATGGTTGATGTTGTTGAATGATTGAGATATATGATGTGGTCATATATGTGATGATGATTAATGATACCTTGGTGGTATGATGTATGAGAAATATGCATGTTGTGATATATGCTTGATGATTGGTTATGGTTGAATTGTGGGTTGAACCATATTGATGGTGAGTATGATATTGATTGTATACAATGATGATTTATTGGAATTGGTGTGGTTGAGAATTGGCATGAGGAAGAGTATATGATATGTCAATATGTTTGAGTTTGAGCCACTTGGGTGAAGTGGGTTAAAATGATGAGATAGTGATTTTGTATATTGTGGCAATGTGTCAATGTGTGAGTTGAGGAGGCTTGATGTTGAATTTGATATATATTGATTGATTTCAAAGAAAAGGGATGAAATTGGCATGTTTTGATTGGTTTTGAAAAGAGTTGAAAATGGCATGTTTGAAAATGGCACTTTGTGGTTTTTATGAAAAATATGGTTTTTGGGCAAACTTTGACGGGACATAACTTGGACTACATATCTTTGTTTTGTGCCAAATTTGTTTAAAAATGAAATTGGATCCGGGATGTCCGTGCCGTTCGAAGAACGGGTGAAAAATGATTTAAAATGAGGAAGTTATGTCCGTTGGAAGATTGGGGTTTAAATCTGTGAATTCTGTAGCTTTTAACTTAGAAAATTTTTAGCAGAATGACCCCTCGCGCGTAGGCGCACTTGGCGCGTACGCGGCGTTCTTCCAGGAAAATGCCATCCACGTGCGCGTGTGATGTGCGCGGGCGTGCCGATTGTGCTGCACCCAATGCCCAGCCATTTTCCAGAGAGTTGTGTGAAAACTGTGCCAGCTTTGTGCCTGGGGCACGAGAGTACCCACGCGTACGCGTGGTTGATGCGTGCGCGTCGTTTGGCTATTTTTCAATCCACGCGTTAGCGTGCGTGACGCTTACGCGTCGATGAGTTTTAAGGCCTCCACGCGTACGCGTGGCCCTGTTTTCATCCCAAAGTTGAATTTTGAGTTTTAAAAGCCAAATCTCATACTTCTAAGCCTCCGATCTCACCACTTATGTCTTAAATCATTATGATATGTCTAGCTATGAGAAGAAAGGCTAGTGAATGTGGTAACTTGCGAGTGAAGCAAGGGAAAAATGAATGATCAATGAGGATCAAGCATGATTATGTGAGATGCGGAGGATGGTGGTGGAAGTGCTTGTTATGCCATGGGCCGAAAGGCTGTGATTGTTAATGAAATGGCTGGTTATGGATTTAACCGTGAGCCGGGTGGCTGGTTATGGAATTAACCGTGAGCCGGATGGCTGGATTATTGCCGTGTTACGGCGGAGCCATGATTATGGCTATGTATAAATGCATATATATGCTGTTAAATGAATTGTGAATGTTGCACTTCTATTATCGGAGATGAGAGTTTCCCTGGGAGAAAGCAGTGGCTAGCCACCACGTGCTCCAAGTCGAGACTTGAAGCTCTGTTGACCCTATGTCGTCAGGGTGGCCGGGCACTGTGAAATTCCCGGACGAGCTCACCCCCAAAAATATTCACCAGTGATGGTGATGGATAAATATTCACCAGTGAGGGTGATGGATATGGATCATGATTATGATCAAGTTATAATGAGCATGACTCAAGTTGGGGAGACACGACAGAGGGACAATCCACCAGGACTTGTCGGGTTGGCTCGATAACCGACAGATGATATCATCAGCCACTAGGGACAGGCATTCATCATATGCATACTATATGAATTGTTTGAGATTGCCTATTTGACTGCATATTACTTGCTAATTGTCTAACTGCCTTAATTTTTCCTACTTGTATATTTCTTGTTTGATATAACTGTGTTTGCTACATTATACTCCTGCTGGTGGTTGGGAGGTGAGAAGGAATTGGAAAGGGAAGTATTAGTTAGACTGAAGTATCCTTAGTCAGATGCCCTTTATGGTTTAGCTTGTTTATAAGCTTTGATATTATCTAGAGGAAGTTCTAGGATTGCCTTCGGCTTTCCTCTATTATTATGTATTATATATGTGGAAGCTGTTACCATGCTGGGGACCTCTGGTTCTCACCCATGCGGATTTTGTGGTTTTCAGATGCAGGACGTGAGGTTTCCCGCTGAGGCATGCTGGAGACTTCTAGATTTGCGAAGATCCTTTGTTCTCGAGGCTATGTTTTGGTTTATATGTTTTGCTTAGATACTTTTATCTCTATTAAATAATACAAACTGTGATGACTCCTCTTATGGGAGATTTTGGAGATTAGGTTTCTGTTTTTGTGTCCCTTTGGGTTTCCTTTGGGGTTTTCCTTATTTTATCATATGTATATATTGCTATGCTCGGACCGGTTATCTTCGCAGCCGGATTTTGAGTCTTGATATTCCTGTTCTTGACACTCCTTTGTATATATATAATCTCGCGTTGGTTATCCTCGTTTGTTACGTTATCGATCGGAGTGTTGCGTTTTCGAGTTGCGATTTTTGTTTACCCCTTTTTCTACAAAGGCTCCTAGTTATAATCAATCATTCATACTACTATACATACTAAATTTTTATTTTAGAGGTCGTAATACCTTGCCATCTCTGAATTATGACTTAAGCATAAGACTCTGTATGGTAGGGTGTTACACCAGTCACCAAGTGGCTCGCCCAAAACTTCTTCTTCTCTTTTTTTGAGCTTATTTTGTGCTTTTTACTTCTTTTTCTACCATTTTCTACAAAATTCATCAAATCAAAATATTAAAGCAATATACAACTTAAGCACAATAAATACTCAATAATTGGACATTATGAATTAAATTTTGATATGAAAAAGCATAGAAAAACATGACATGATGCGCAGTCATCACAACACCAAACTTAAACTTTGCTTGTCCTCAAGCAAACAAGAATCATGCAATAAAGTTTGACAAACGAAGGTGAGAAGAATAGCGATTTTTATGTTCATGGTTGGCTAGTTTCTTATGTATGCTACAATCACAAAAGAGATTCAAATGATTGATGCTTCTATCTAGCTCATTTTATGAAATCTTTTTCTTTATGTTCCTTCCTTGAAACAAGCTTTTCATTCTTTTCTCAGCTTATCTTCTTGAGTGCTTTGCACCATTTGTTGAAAGCTACAACTCTAAATGCTTTGTTTTAAAGTATTACTGCTTGATACATAAGCACCACAAGCATTTAATTAGAGGACTCCTTTAACTCATTTGTTCCTTTTCTTTACTTTATAATCATTGATGCTCAGAGCCTTGAGCTTTGAGGGAGTGCTTTGCACTTGAGCCTAGCCTTGACTTAAGTGTTTTGTTTTCAAGCTTTTTGCTTAATACAGAAACACCACAAGTACTTGACAAATGAATTGTCATTGGTACTCAGAGCCTTCAGCTTTCTCATTCTTTCCCTTTTCTTTTCTTGCCTTATTTGCATTTGCTTCATAAAATGTCCTAGATGAAAACTTCAATTAAACAAATTTAAATGTAATTGAGCAACACTAGTCATGCTAGCTTCCCAATACTTATAAGCTCATGCTAACTTCTTCTTTAATTACCTTGTTTGTTTATGCTAATGATGCTTAATTACTTAGAACTCACAAAACTCAAGATGGTAGTCATAATGTCATAGCACATGTTACAATTCAGCAATCAAGCTATGCTTATTCACAACACACATGCATACAAAGAAAATAGAAGACAATCATGCAATTAAAATACTGGAAACAAATAAGAGGAAAAGGAGCTTTACCACCTTGTAGTTCATCTTCACTGTTGTCACTTGCCTCATATTCTTTCCCTTCCCACACCAAACTTAGAATAATTTCTTGTCCTCAAGCAACAAATAAAATAGTGGTGATGGGGTTTATGATGGGTCATGAATGTCTTAACAATGAATTATAAGTAAGGCATGTGTTTAAGCAAGCAAACTAAGGATAGAATAAAGGCACAAGAAGTAAAAATAGAGACAATGTGATTGCATTAATAAGTAGTGCTTGCATGGTACTTTGCATGAAACATAAGTGGTAACACCAAACTTAGTGTGACACTTTCATTTTAGAATAATACAAGTACTTAGTGAAGATTCTAAATCAAATTGTTGCATGGTAACACCAAACTTAGAATGCAATCATATGCCAAATTATTGAAAATAAACAAACCAAAGAAAGGAAATGTTACCTACGGTTGGGTTGCCTCCCAACAAGCGTTCTTTTAATGTCATTAGTTTGACATGTTGATCATGGCTTTCTTCCTCTTCTTCCAATTGGTTAAGAGGAATGACCTCAAGAGGAAAGAGGGGCCAGTCAATGGCCCTTGTTTTGAGTGCCTCTCCCTAGTAAGCTTTCTTTTGTTGTTAGCTTGAGTAGACTTGCTTGTTAGAGTAGGGGTGGGATTGCTTTTGGTTGACCTTTTCTTGGATATTGTCCTTTTTTTTTCTTGGTCACCATCCTCTTTTTAGTGCTTTTGTTGATAGCCTTCACTTCTTTGATTTCAAGCCTTAGTTGTTGTGTGCTGGTGGGAGTATCCTCTTCATCATGGGCTTCTTGAACTGGTGGTTCAATGAACTCACCCTTTATGCAACTCTTTGTTTCATTGGAATGTAGACTCCCTTGATTGACTTCCTCTCTTTCTTCTACATGATTTTGTATTGCTTCCTTTAGGACTGAGTTTGCATGTTCATTTGTCACCTTTAGTAGCCTATGTTTCTTGTTTTTCCAATTCTTCTATCATTTGGTCTAAATGCATTCCAATGTTCTTGAGAGAGATTTCGTGTTCTTTTAAAAAAATCCTAGACCATTGGGTGAAATCCTCTATACATTCCGTACACTTCTCTTCCATTTCTCTAATGATTTTTATATTCTCTCAAAGGCTTTCAAGGAGGGCTTCAATCTTTGAGAATCTTTGGGTGTCTAAGGAAGGTTGTGTAGGTTGTGGTGATTGGCTTGGGTTTTGGAATGAATTTTGTGTTGAGGCATACTCAAGTGATGAAGAATTTGGATATGTAAAACTAGGAGGTGAAGTTGGATAATTAAGAGGTGATGGCTCTTGATGAATGGGGTATGAATAAGTGAAATCTCTTTGATTTTGATCTTCCCAGCCACAACATGAGTAGTGATTACACTCATCAAAATATGGACCATTTTGTGGCCTGGGAAGCACCCCATTTCATGTTCTTGATACTCCCACCCACCATTAGCATAATAACATGAATCATTTTGTGGTGGTAGAAAGTTTTCCATGAAAGTTGATTGACCAAAATATGATGGATACTCCATACTTTCTTGTAAATTCTCTGTAACTAACACAATCACCAAAAGAAATTGGAATCTCCCTTGTCACAAATGAGGGATTTTTAGTGAGGCAATATCACAAACAGTTAGTTAGCACAAGAAAATAAAGAAACAAAAGAAATCAAAGACAAAAGAAAAATGTCTAATCCAGTAAATCAATCAACCGGTAGTTTGTTAATCACAATTAATCCCCGACAACGGTGCCATAAAACTTGATGACCGGAATTCACTACCCATATTATGAATCCGTTCTTTGGCAAGTGCACCAAATTATCATCAAGTAATAACTCACTATGAGTGAGGTCGATTCCCACAGAGATTAACAGATTAAGCAAGTAATAGTTAGTTGATTATTCTAGTTAGACAAACATTAAGGAGAGATAATCAACAAGAAATGTAAATGACATAAAAGTAAAGGAAAGCAATAAAGTGCAAGAAAGTAAATGGCATAAATGTAAAGTACAAAAAAGTAAAGTGCTGGAAAATAAATGACCATAAAGTAAATATAAGAACTAAAGATAAAATAAACATTGGGATCAAGAGATATTGTATTCTTCGGATTAATTGATTTCATCTCATCTTTAATCATGCAACTTATTGACCTTTTGGCAATCATGAGTGATTGAGTCCCAGCTCCTTGGTAACTCAATCTCCCCAATCTTAATCAATAGCCAATTCCTTGGTCTAGTTACTCGTGAGAAGAGATGAAGCTTGGTCCTTGATTATACCACACATCTTCATAAATCCAAGTAGTGGGTAGATTAAATGTCACAATATCCAACCCAAAACCCAAATCTACTCAAGTGTGAGAAAGAATTTCAAGCATGGTTTTATGATTCGTCTTCCAAGATTCACATAAAACCCAAATACATTCAATTTCTTTCCCAAGTTAATTGAATGCTAACATGAAGAATGAAATTCCTTCTAGTAAATCAAAGAGAGATGAAGAGAAGAAGAAGAATAAAAACAACTTAATCCATTGAAAAACAAAAGAGCTCTCTTTCCCAATGGAAAGAGTCAGTGATTCATAACTAAAATATTTACAAGTAAGAAAGTGGAAGAGGAGAGAAGTGTAGGTGAGAAGAGGGAGTCCAAAGTCCCCTCTCTAGCAGAATTATTGGTCATCCCCTGATTCTATGAAACTAAGGCCTTTATATAGGCTCTCCTAAATTACAAACTTAAATGAAATTGAAAGCAAATTACAATGATATAAAAATGAATAATTCTAGATGCTTCTTGTGGCCTTGATTGGTTGATAATTGTGGCTTGAATTAGAGTTGGAGTGTGCTTGGTTGAAGGTTGGGGCTGCAGAAAAAAGTTGGCATGTGGGTTCAAGTGCCACGCACAATAGAATTTGCTCTTTGGATTGTGACTCACTTTGTAACGTTGAAAGTATGGAGTTGTTTGGGCCTCAAATTGAATGTCCACTATCAAATATTATATATTATTAGAAATCCCTGAATGTCATATTTCTAACGCCACTAGAATCAACGCATTTGGATCTCTGTAGCTCAAGTTATGCCCATTTGAAGGTGAAGAGGTCAGTCTGCCAAATACCCCGGCGTGCCACGCCCATTCTCGGCGTGCCACGCCCCTTGTGTTGTGAAACTGGTGCGCCATGCCCATTCTTGGCATGCCACGCCTTCAATGATGCAATAAATCTTCCTCTCTGGCCATTAGAAATGGCGTGCCATGCCCATTTTAGGAAAGGGATTGACATGCCACACCCTCGAGTTGGCGTGCCACGCCCAGGTTTTGCAATGCTAAAATAATGGATTTTTTCACCTTCATATTTCATATCCACCATATAGTATTATATATCGTTGGAAATCTATTGATGTCAGCTTTCCAACGCCACCAATATCACATCATTGGAACCTGTACAACTCAAGTTATGCTCCTTTTAAGATGAAGAGGTCAGGCTGGTAACTCTGCAGGGACGTATTTTTCTCCTAGTGATTTCGGGGTCAATATCTTCCTCAATTCCAGTGTCCATGATAAATTGTTATATATGGTTGAAAAGCTCTAGATGTCTACTTTCTAATGGCACTAGAATCACTTCATTTGGTGTTGTGTAGCTTAAGATATCTTTATTTGAAATGGAGAAGGTCAGGTTGGCATATGCCACGGCGTGCCACGCCATAGTGGGGCTCAAAATTGCTCATCTGGAACTTAAGCTTGACGTGTCATGCCCAAAATACCAAGTGACATACCCTCTTTGAGATCTTGGCTTCCCAAGCTTGGCGTGCCACGTCTAGAGCTCCAAGTGGCACGCCCATTGTGTTGTGTTAAGTAACTCTTCTCTGTTTCATTGGCCTGGCGTGCCACGCCCATAGTGCTGGATCAAAAGCACTCCTCTAGAACTTAAGCTTGGCGTGCCACGCCCAGGCACCAAGTGGCACGCCCAAAACTTCTTCTTCTCTTCTTTTGAGCTTATTTTGTACTTTTTGCTTCTTTTTCCACCATTTTCTACAAAATTCATCAAATCAAAAGATCAAAACAATATACAACTTAAACACAAAAAATACTCAATAATTGGGCATTATGAAATAATTTTGATATGAAAAAGCATAGAAAAACATGACATGATGCGCAGTCATCATGGACCTTGAGGACTTTATACCACACTTCCTAATTTTGAGAAAAAACTCAAGGGCCTCTTTATGATGGCTCCTCTTATCATGACCAGAGATCATCGTATTCCATGCCACAAAGTTGCTAGTGTGCATGTCTTGGAACAATTTACAAGCAACATCCAGCTTAACCAAATTCACAAGAGCATTGAGAACAGTGACAAAAATAACCTGGTTAGGAGAGCAGCAAGCTAGCTGCATTATGTCAAATACCTGGATAGCGTCCTGCGGCAGTCCAGCTCAAACATATCCCAAAATAGAAGCCATCCAAGAAACAGTGTCCAGGAGGAATGCGGTGTCAAATTTGGCACTAGCATGGCAGAAAAAGCTGCATTTGGCATAGAGATCGATTAAAGCACCCTGGCAGAACGGATTGGACACAAAACCTGCCTTGATCATGCAGGAGTGAAGCAGCGTGCCGAATTCAACATTCCTGAGCTTTGAACAAATAGAGAGAGCTATAGCGAGCGTGAATTGGTCAGGCAACTATCCAAAACGCATCATAGAAATGAAACAACAGAGTGTATTTTGGAATAACCCATGCCTTGAGTACATGAAAATGATAGAATTATAAGCGAATAAATGTCTCTGACGGGGATGGAGCTGGTGGAAGAGCCTCTTAGCGACAGGGACATTGCTGGCAGTGGTGTAGAGATCGATGGTAGCACCTGCGAGGAAGCCATCAGAGGAAATGTAGTGTGCATGAACAACTTTGGCCATTTTCCCGTCGCTGTGGTTGGGAATATTGTCGAACACATGATAGTCGTGATGGTGATGGGGATTAGTTTTAGTTTATTGTAAGCAGAAACAAATGCAGAGAAGGTCGTCGTAGACTTGTGAGATTGAAGGAGGAGAAGGGGAAGGGCAGTGCTGAATGGTTAGTGAATAAGGTCTTAAGAATAAGAAATCTTGGGCTTGAGGTGCAACTGCAAGACGCATCGACAAACAAACAAAAAGTACCTTGTTAATGCTTCTATTGCATAGATGCGTATTGCGTGCTGTGAAAATGAAAGAAAGAAATTGGGTAAGGACCCTATTTAAAGAAAACAATTAGCGGCTAATCAAATTTTAGTCCATATAAAATATTGTGTCACTAATTCACTATATGTTAATTTTATTATTTTAAAAGACTTAAATCATAACGCAAAAGACAAATTTTATAATCTTCCTTAAGGACTAAAATAATAACATGGAAAGATAAACTTTGTAACTATTTCAAATCAATAGGTTAGGTAATGACAACAATTTTAAGGACGCTGACACTTATATTTCAGTAATATCTTTTTAAGTAGTATAAAAAAAGGATGGTACTAAAATAATTACAATAGAAGTAAAGTTAATCCCCTGTTTTATAGGCGCCAATGCAATTAGAACAATAATTTAGGCTTTAAAAAACATGTTGGAAATGTGCATCTAATAGCTTCAAAGTTCCACCAGACAATTTAAGCTTTAATTACAATTAATAACTTCAAACCTAAAGGTCAAAGAACTGGAAGAAGGAAGTTACTTCAAATGCAATTAGACTAAAAACTATAAAAAAATTTATAAAATTTATTCATATTCAGTCTTTCTAAGTCCCACTTAAAATAAAAACACAAAAATACTCCAAAAAAGGGCATAATGATTATTCCAATTTCCAAATGCAATTATTAGATAATGTAACCCTATTATAAGTACTCTATAATATTTTCAATTTTGAGTCATTACCATGCTTAGGTAGTATTTATAATAGTTTTGTCTAGTGATTCCACTTCCTCTTTGTCACAAACTCTGCATGCATAAATATAAGCATGTAGGGGCCTTGTTCACAAAATTTGGTATGCCCCATACTCCCTCGCTATATTATTTATTCCATAACTTGGATGTACCTATTCTTAAGATTTAATATGAGACATTAGAGAAGAATAAAATAGAAGGACACATCTTCAATTATAATATATATAAGATATGGCTCCTAATTATATTAAATCACCAATGTACATGTAGTGAGAAAACAAATAAATCAGTGTGAGTCACAAATTATGTAGTCAGAAATTAAAGCAGTCCACATAACAATGATTTTAAGGTTCAAAAACTCTGAGAAAAGTAAGTTGGCATTTGCAATCCTTTGTGAGTCCATATACATACCCAACAAAGAGGTACCTAAGAACTCACGACCTCATAAAAGACCCCTCTTAACTATAGCATGGTGGATCTGCAACCTTGGAATTACCTGAGAACCCTTTCAAGCATCTATTAGGCTTGCAAATGTAATTTCAGATGTCTTGAGCCCCAATGTCAGCATATCACTAAGAAGATTAATAGTTTCTTTTATATTTTTTAGAGTATATCTTGAAATCAGAGCATTCATGGATACCACACTCCATTAAGGCATGCTAGAATAGATTTTTCATGCATCTTTAATGAACCAGCGTTTATAATACATGTCTAATGAGTGGATATTTTATATGCTTTACGGTGGTATTTTCATGTAGTTTTTAGTATGCGTTAGTTACTTTTTAGTATATTTTTATTAGTTTTTATGCAAAAATCACATTTCTGGACTTAACTATGAGTTTGTGTATTTTTCTGTGATTTCAGGTATTTTCTTTCTGAAATTGAGGGACCTGAGCAAAAATCTTATTCAGAGGCTGAAAAAGGACTGCAGATGCTGTTGGATTCTGACCCTCCTACACACGAAATAGATTTTATGGAGCTATAGAAACCCAATTGGTGTGATCTCAATTGCGTTGGAAAGTAGACATCTTGGGCTTTCCAGAAATGCATAATAGTCTATACTTTGTCCGAGATTTGATAGCACAAACTGGCGTTTAAATGCCAGCTTTTTACCCTTTTCTGGCATTAAACGCCAAAACTGGCATAAAAGTTGGAGTTAAATGCCCAAATTGGCACCAAAGCTGACGTTTAACTCTAGGAATAGCATATGCACGTGAAAGCTTCAATGCTCAGCCCAAACACATACCAAGTGGGCCCCGAAAGTGGATTTCTGCACTATCTATCTTAGTTTACTCATTTTTTGTAAACCTAGATTACTAGTTGAGTATAAAAACTACTTTTAGAGATTTATTTGGTACCTCATGACATTTTACATATGAATTTGTATCTTCTACGGCATGAGTCTCTAAACCCCATGAGTCTCGATGGATTAATGCAATTATTTCTGTTTTATATTCAATCACGCTTGTTTCTATTCTAAGATATTCATTCGCACTTCAACATGATGAATGTGATGATCTGTGACACTCATCACCATTCTCAACTGATGAACGCATGACTGACAACCACTTTCGTTCTACCTTAGATTGAGTGTGTATCTCTTGGGTTCCTGGTTCACGAGTTTGATTGCCTCTCTTGACAACAGAGTGTTCAAATCCGTGAAACCAGAGTCTTCGTGGTATAAGCTAGAATCAATTGGCAGCACTCTTGAGATCCGAAAAGTCTAAACCATGTGTGTGGTATTCTGTGTAGGATCTGGGAAGTGGTGACTGTTACGAGCTTCAAACTCACAAATGTTGGGCGCAGTGACAGTGTGCAAAAGGATCAATGGATCCTATTCCAGCACGAGTGAGAACCAATAGGTGATTAGCCCTACGAAACCCGTAGTTGGACCATTTTCACTGAGAGGACGGATGGTAGCCATTGACAACGGTGATCCACCAACATACAGCTTGCCATGGAAGGAGCCTTGCGTGCGTGAAGAAAACAACGGTAGGAAACCAGGGATTCAGAAGACAGAGCATCTCCAAAACCTCAACCTGTTCTCCATTACTGCATAACAAGTATTATTCATTTCATGTTCTTTTACTTTTTACAAACAAAACTCTTTTCATTATTAATCTCCTGACTAAGGTTTACAAGATAACCATAGATTGCTTCAAGCAGACAATCTCTGTGGGATCAACCCTTACTCACGCAAGGTATTACTTGGACGACCCAGTGCACTTGCTGGTTAGTGGCACCGGAGTTGTGAAAAGTGTGAATCCAAATTCCGTGCACCAAGTTTTTGGCGCCGTTACCAGGGATTGTTCGAGTTTGGACAACTGACGGTTCATCTTGTTACTTAGATTAGGAAAAATTTGTCTTTTTGGTTTAGAGTCTTTTATTTTCTTTTCAAAAAAAATTTCAAAAATATCATTTTTCTTTATTAATCTTTAATTTTCTTTGAGTTTAGTTTCATGTTTTAAGTTTGGTGTCAATTGCATGTGGTTATTTTCTTTCAATTTTTCGAGTTGTTCTTGTTTATTTTCCTTGTTTGATCTTTGAATATTCTTGTTTGGTGTCTTTCCTTGTTTTTCCTGTGTATTTTCGAATTATTAGTGCCTATAGTATAAAAATTTTTAAGTTTGGTGTTTCTTGTGTTGTTATTACCTTAAAAAGTTTTCAAAAAGTGTTCTTGGTGTTCTTTTTATGTTCTTGTTGTTCTTGTGAGTCTTCAAAGTATTCTTGAGTTTTTTTTGTGTTTTGATCTTAAAATTTTTAAGTTTGGTGTTCCTTGGTGTTTTCCCTTCAAATTTTCGAAAATAAGCAGCATTAGATCTAAAAAATTTTAAGTCTTCTGTCTTTTTATTATTTTTCTCTTTCCTCATTAAATTCAAAAAAATAAAAAATATCTTTTCCTTTATTCACTCATAATTTTCGAATTCCTTGAGTTGATTTAGTCAAAATTTTTAAAATTTGGTAGTTTCTTGTTAGTCAAGTCAAAATTTCAATTTTTAAAATTATCTTCTTAAACCTTTTTCAAAACAAACTCTTTTTCAATTTTCTCTTTTTATTTTTTTCGAAAATCCTTCATAAAATTTTTCAAAATCTTTTTCTTTTTCTTACATACAATTTTCGAATCTCTTGTCTTGGTTCACTAAATTGATTGAAAAATTTTAAGTTTGGTATTTTCTTGTTAAGAAAGTTTCAATCTTTAAAATTTTAAGATCGTATCTTTTTTAAAACTTCCTAACCACTTTCTCTCTCTTCATTTTTCGAAAATCCTCACCCAAAATCTTTCATTTATTTTATTTTATCTTCTTTTATTTTAGGTTTTCTAAAAAAATTAAATAATAAATATAATATTTCTATCTCCAATCCACATCATCTCCCTTTCTCCATCATGGACCTAAGTGAAAATGAACAGTCCAGAAGGACTATGGGGTCGTATGCTAACCCCACTACTGCTTCATATGGGAGTAATATTTGTATACCCCCTATAAGGGCTAACACTTTTAAGCTAAATCCTTAGCTCATTATCATGGTGCAGTAAAATTGCCAGTATTCTGGTCTTCCACTGGAAGAACCTACTGAGTTTCTGGCATAGTTTTTACAAATTGCTGATACAGTACGTGATAAGGAAGTGGATCAGGATGTCTACATATTATTACTGTTTCTATTTGCTGTAAAAGACCAAGCTAAGAGGTGGTTAAATAACCAACCCAAAGCCAGCATAAGAACATAGAAACAGTTGACAAACAAATTCCTGAATCAATATTTCCCTCCAAAAAGGATGACAAAGCTAAAACTGGACATCCAAGGCTTTAAACAAGAGGATGATGAATCTCTTTATGATGCCTGAGAGAGGTACAGAGAGATGCTAAGGAAGTGCCCATCTGAAATGTTTTCAGAATGGGTGCAGTTAGACATATTCTATTACGGGCTTACAGAAAAAGCCCAAATATTTCTAGACTACTCAGCTGGTAGATCTATACACATGAGAAAGACAATTGAAGAGACTCAAGAGCTCATTGATACAATTGCTAGAAATCAGCATCCGTACTTAAGCAATGAGTCCTCCATGAAAGAAGAAGCTAAGGCAGTATCCACTGAACTTGGTCCTCCAAAACAAGTTGCTGAACTCAATCAGCAATTATGTTTTCTAACAAAAATAGCTAGCAGAATTCAAAGAGATGCTACAAGAAACCAAAGATGCTAACCAGAATATGGAAACATAATTGAATCAGACAAAACAACAGTTATCCAAACAAATAACAAAAGAGTGCCAAGCTATTCATTTAAGGAGTGGGAAGACATTAAATACCTCAACTCAAAGCAGCAAAAAGTCAAGGAAGGAACAACTGATAGAGGATGAGCAAACCGCTGCCCAAAATCCCTCTGAGGACAGTAAGAGCCCAGAGAGGAATAATTCTGGCATTCAAACGCCAGAAAAAGGGTGGAAAATTGGTGTTAAACGTCCATCCAACCCCTGATCTTGGCGTTCAAATGCCAATGTGAGATCAGACACCTGTAAGTGCTGATAGTAACCCTCCTAAGAAGGCTTCTCCAACCACCTCTGTAGGAAATAAACCTGCAGCATCTAAGGTTGAGGAATATAAAGCCAAGATGCATTATCCTCAAAAACTTCGCCAAGCGGAAAAGGATAAGCAATTTGCCCGCTTTGCAGACTATCTCAGGACTCTTGAAATAAAGATCTCGTTTACAGAGGTACTTAAGCAAATACCCTCTTATGCTAAGTTCATGAAAGAGATCTTAAGTCATAAGAAGGATTGGAGAGAAACTGAAAAAGTTTTCCTCACTGAAGAATGTAGTGCAGTCATTCTGAAAAGCTTACCAGAGAAGCTTAAAGATCCTGGAAGCTTTATGATACCATGCACATTAGAGGGTACTTGTACCAAGATAGCTCTATGTGATCTTGGGGCAAGTATCAACCTAATACCTGCATCCACTATCAGAAAG
The DNA here is from genome assembly GCF_003086295.3 of Arachis hypogaea. Lineage (NCBI taxonomy): Eukaryota > Viridiplantae > Streptophyta > Magnoliopsida > Fabales > Fabaceae > Arachis > Arachis hypogaea. The sequence continues at coordinate 26,723,582 of NC_092044.1, read as the reverse complement.
CTTGGCTTGGCTGAAGAAGTCAAACCAACCCGAATATGCCTCCAACTTGCTGATGGCTCCATTAAATATCTATCAGGGTAATTGAGGACATGATTGTCAAGGTTTGGCCATTTGCCTTTTCCATTGACTTTGTAGTGCTGAAAATGGAGGAGCACAAGAGTGCAACTCTCATTCTAGGAAGACCTTTCCTAGCAACTAGACGAACCTTCATTGATGTCCAAAAAGGGGAGGTGACCCTGAGAGTCAATGAGGATGAGTTTAAGTTGAATGTTGTCAAAGCTATGCAGCATCCAGACACATCAAAAGACTGCATGAGAGTTGATATTATTGACTCCCTGGTGGAAGAAGTCAATATGACTGAGAGTCTCAAATCAGAGCTAGAGGACATCTTTAAAGATGTTCAGCCTGATTTGGAAGAACCAGAGAAAACAGAAGAACCCCTGAAAACTCCTCAGGAAGAGGATAAGCCTCCTAAACCCGAGCTCAAACCACTACCACCATCCCTGAAATATGCATTTCTGGGAGAGGATGTAACTTTTCCTGTGATCATAAGCTCTCCTTTAGAACCACAGGAAGAGAAAGCACTACTTCATGTGCTAAAGACACACAAGACAGCTCTTGGGTGGTCCATAAATGATCTTAAGGGCATTAGCCCAGCCAGATGCATGCACAAGATCTTATTGGAGGATGATGCTAAGCCAGTGGTTCAACCATAGAGGCGGCTAAATTCGGCCATGAAGGAAGTGGTGCAGAAAGAGATCACTAAATTACTAGAGGCTGAGATTATTTATCCTATTTCGATAGCCCCTGGGTGAGCCCTGTCCAAGTTGTCCCAAAGAAGGAAGGTATGACAGTGATTCATAATGAAAAAAATGAAGTGGTTCCTACAAGAACAGTTACAGGGTGGCTATGTATATTGACTACAGAAGGCTCAATACAGCCACCAGAAAGGATCATTTTCCTTTACCATTCATAGACCAGATGCTAGAAAGACTAGTAGGACATGACTATTACTGCTTTTTGAATGGTTATTCAAGCTATAACCAAATTGAAGTAGATCCTCAGGATCAAGAGAAAATAGCATTCACATGTCCATCTGGTGTATTTGCGTAGAGAAGTATGCCATTTGGTCTGTGCAATGCACCTGCAACCTTTCAGAGATGCATGCTCTCTATTTTCTCTGATATGGTAGAAAAATTTCTAGAAGTCTTCATGGATGACTTTTCAGCATTTAGAGACTCATTCAGCTCTTGTCTTGATCATCTAGCACTTGTTCTGAAAAGGTGCTAAGAGACTAACCTGGTTTTAAACTGGAAAAAATGTCACTTTATGGTGACTGAAGGAATTGTCCTTGGGCATAAAATTTCGAACAAAGGAATAGAGGTGGATCAAGCTAAGGTAGAGGTAATTGAAAAATTACCACCACCTACCAATGTTAAGGAAATCAGAAGCTTTCTGGGACATGCAGGATTCTCCAGGAGGTTTATAAAGAATTTTTCAAAAATCGCAAAACCTCTGAGTAATCTGCTAACTGCTGATACACCATTTGTCGTTGACACATAGTGTATGCAGGCCTTTGAGACTCTGAAGGCTAAGTTGGTCACAGCACCTGTCATTTCTGCACCAGACTAGACATTACCATTCGAATTAATGTGTGATGCCAGTGACCATGCTATTGGTGTAGTATTAGGACAAAGGCATAACAAGCTTCTGCACGTCATTTACTATGCCAGCCGTGTTCTAAATGACGTACAAAAGAATTACACAACCACAGAAAAAGAGCTACTTGTAGTGGTTTATGCCATTGACAAGTTTAAATCCTATTTAGTAGGATCAAAAGTGATTGTATACACTGACCATGCTGCTCTCAAATATCTACTCATACAGCAGAATTCAAAACCCAGGCTCATAAGATGGGTGTTGCTTCTGTAAGAGTTTGATATAGAAATAAGAGACAGAAAAGGGATAGAGAACCAAGTAGCAGATCACATGTCCCGAATAGAACCAGTAGAAGGTGCGTCCCTCCCCTCTACTGAGATCTCTAAAATCTTCCCAGACGAGTAACGCTTTGCCATTCAGGAAGTACCGTGGTTTGCAGACATTGCAAACTACAAAGCGGTAAGATTCATACCCAAAGAGTACAGCAGGCAGCAAACAAAAAACTAGTTACTGATGCAAAGTACTACTTGTGGGATGAACCATATATCTTTAAGAGATGTGCAGACGGAATAATCCGTAGGTGTGTGCCCAGAGAAGAGGCACAGAAGATCCTATGCCATTGCCATGGATCACAATATGGAGAATATTTCGGAAGTGAGCGGACAGCCACAAGAGTCTTCCAATGTGGTTTCTACTGGCCTACTCTCTATAGAGACTCCTGAAAGTTTGTACGTAGCTGTGACAGTTGCCAAAGAGCTGGTAATCTGCCTCACGGTTATGCCATGCCTCAGTAAGGGATCTTAGAAATTGAGTTGTTTGATGTATGGGGTATTGACTTCATGGGGCCTTTCCCGCCATCATACTCAAACACTTATATTCTGGTAGTAGTAGACTATGTATCTAAATGGGTGGAGGCAATTGCAACACCCACTAATGATACTAAGATAGTGCTGAAGTTCCTCCAGAAGCATATCTTCAGCAGATTTGGTGTCCCTAGAATACTAATCAGTGATGGAGGGACTCATTTCTGTAATAAATAGCTTGACTCTGCTCTGATCCGATATGAAATTAACCACAAAGTGGCAACTCTATATCATCCACAGATAAATGGGTAGGATGAAGTCTCAAATAGAGAACTAAAACAAATCCTGGGACGGACTGTAAATACCCGTAGAAAGGATTGGGCAAGGAGTCTGGATGATGCTCTGTGGGCATACAGAACTGCATTCAAAACTCCTATAGGGACCTCTCCATACCAGCTTTTGTATGGAAAAGCCTGTCACCTGCCAGTGAAACTGGAACAAAAGGCCTACTGGGCAACCAGATTCCTAAACCTTGATGCCAAGTTAGCTAGAGAGAAAATATTTCTCCAGTTGAATGAGCTAGAGGAATTCAGACTCAATGCTTTCGAAAATGCAAAAATTTATAAGGAGAAAGCAAAAAGGTGGCATGACAAGAAGCTGTCATCCAGAGTCTTTGAGCCAGGACAGAAGGTTCTGCTATTTAACTCTAGGCTCAGATTGTTCCTGGGAAATTAAAATTTCGGTGGAGGGGACCATATGTGATTACAAGTGTGTCACTGATAAACCACTATTTCATGGTTTATCTTGTGCTCAATTGAGTGGTTTTTATCAACTCTTTACCCACTTATTCATATGATTTGCATGTTTTATATTTTCCTTCCTGATTTTGTGCTATGACTGAAAACATGCTTCTTTGGCTTTTATTTTCTTTTATTTAAATCCTCTCTTATTATCATTCGATGCCTTGATATGTGTGTTAATTGATTTCAAGGATTACAGGGCAAGAATAGCTTAGAGGATGGAAAGAAAGCATGCAAAAGTGGAAGGAATACAAGAAGTTGAAGAAACTGCTAAGCTGTCCAGCCTGACTTCTTCGCACTCAAATGTTCATAACTAAAGCTACAGAGGTCCAAATGATGCGATTTCAATTGATTTGGAAAGCTAACATCCGGGGCTTCAATTTGATATATAATTTGCCATAGTGGCCATACAGGTAGGCGACGCGAACGAGCGCTCCACGCGGACGTGTCGCATCTGTGAACCCTAATCCACGCAAACGCGTGGACGACGCCTCCGCGTCACTTTCCCGCGACCTGTACGTACCAAACTTTGAAACCAGCGATTTTTGTGCTATTTTTGACCCAGTTTTCGGCCCAGAAAGCACAGATTAAAGGTTGTAAAGTGGAGGAATGAAGAGGAGACTCAGAATTCACTTTCCAGAATTTTAGATGTAGTTTTAGAGAGAGAGAGGCTCTCTCCTCTCTCTTAAGATTTAGGATTAGGATTTTTAGAAATTAGGATTTATTTCTTCTTCATCACAGGTTCAATATTTCTTTTACTTTATATTTCTCTTCTACTTTGAGATACTTTAATGCTTTTATTTATGTTTGATTTATGTTGCCCAATTGGCTTATGAATATTTTTCATGTTAAATTTGACTGCTTTGAATGAATGTTATTTGAGGTATTCCAGATATTTATGATTTTAATTTTAGCTTTTTATATTATTGGCTTTAAATTGATTAACTGGAAGCTCTTGAGTTATCAACTATTCATGATTGATTGTTATGTCGGCTAATTAACTGGAATTCCACTAACTCTAGTTTTTCCTTAGGATTTGGCTAGAACTTGGGAAATCCAACCAATTGGTTCACTTGATTTTCCCTTGCTTACACAAAGGTTAACTAAGTGGGATTAATTTCCATTCTTATAGGAGTAACTAGGATAGGACTTCCGAATTTTCATATCTTTCCAAAAGTTTGTTTTATAGTTAATCATTTATTTTATTTGTCCTTTAATTTACTTGTTCCCCACTTTCAAAACCCAATTTACAAAACCCGTAACCAATAATAAGAATAAACCTCCCTGTGATTCCTTGAGAAGACGACCCGAGATTTGAATACTCGGTTAACAATTTTAAAAAGGGTTTATTACTTGTGACAACGAAAACGTTTGTAAGAAAGGTTGATTGCCTGGTTTAGTAACTATACTTACAACGAGAGTTTACTATAACTTCTGAACCATCAATCTTCAGTTCTTCAAAATGGCGTCGTTGCTGGGGTATTGCAAACGTGTGCCTTATTATTGGTTATTGTAAATATCTTTCTTTTACTTGTTTATTTGCTTCTTCTTTTCCCCCTTATTTCTGATAACTACTATGAATTCTCACCCCTCTCGCTTTGAGTCTAGTTCTAATTTTGTTGTAAGGAATGGAAGCTATAACAGGAATATGCATCAAGGTCAAAGCAATCAATGATGGATGGAGCCAAGAGGATCTGATCAACCCTTTAGGCAACAACACCCTCCTAGATATCACAGACAAAGACCATCCTGCAATGCATACCAAGCTGATAGATATGGTGGATCGCCTAGTAGTTACCAACAAGCCCCAATGTATGCTCAGAGACCATCCTTACAACATAACTTTGAACCACCACACTCTCAAGCCCCTTTCCACCATTCACCTCCATATGACCCCAATCCTTATTCACCACACCAACCACCATATGAACCATACCCAGAACCACCACCTCAATATACGCCATCTCCATATCCTTATCAAGAGGAACCACTTCCGTGTTATGAACCTTTTCTCCCAACAAATGAACCCTCCTATCCACCCCAAACCTCCATAGAAAGCAAACTTGCCTCTATCACTAGTCTCACCTCTACTCTTCAAGCACTTATATCCCGCATGGGCCAACCCTCTACACCCAATATTCAACCCTCAAGCTCCACTGTACTTCCATCTCAACCACATAATAATCCACCCATCCCATCACCACCATCCATGGAAGAGCGCCAACATCCATCAATCCAAGAGCAACATGATCCCACTGATACTATTGACATGGAACAAGAGAGAGAGGATCATCTTCGTGAATCCATACTTCATAAGGAGCTAGAGGAGGCACTAAAGGTGAAGGTAGTAGAGACCCTTGAAGTTGACAGTGTGATTGAAGAACTAGTGAAAGAAGACAACAAGGAGGATTTTGTACTTGAAGGTGAAGAAATGGTTGAACAGGAAATCATCAAGGATGAATACGACTTCATACTTAAATACCTGGATCAAGCAAGAAATCGATTACCTTTCCGACGTTCGGACATTCAAAGAACCCCCATGGCTTCATGTGGGAAATCTACGGAAGAACATAGCAGGAAGGAGAAATTGGGCACTCCGGTGGATAGGGAGCAGCACGATTTGGTATTGGAACAAGTGGAGAAAGCCGGAATTATTGAAGAAGAAGAGGAGGCAGTGGTTGAAGACTTAGGAGATGCTGAACCTCCATGGGAAAGTCAAGTTATAGAGCATCCTTCAAAGACGTTTGAAGCTGATGTTGAGGAGGGTGTACAACCTCCAAAGCATATCATAGTTGAAGACTTTGAAGGAGACGATCAAGAGATGGATTCAATCATTAATGAATTCTTCTCTACATTTGAATCCTCTCCCATTGGACTTGACATGGAAATTAAAGAAGAAGAAGCACAACATCCCATGCCCTTGGTGAACAATGAAGAAGAGATTAAATTGGAAAAAATTCACCAAAAGGAAGAGGTTGATATTGAAGATTACAAAGAAGTGGCAGATGTCGAAGAGGAGCACAAGGGAGTGGAGCTTGCACGTTCATTAGAAACACCTCCCCCGAAGTTGCCATCATCCTTCACAACATTCAAGTGGGTAAAATTCATATCCCTTAGCTTTTTAATTCAACTTGAATACGGGCTACTGGAGACGGATGGTCAACTTAGAGCTCTTTGTGGCATTAAGAGTAAGAAGAAGATGGTCAGTGGTAAGATCTGTCCTGCAAGGTTCATTATGGTTGGAAGCTCAAAATTTAAACGCAAAAGTTGGTGTAAAGCTCAATTGAATGGGTCTAGGAAGTTGTTTGGACGCTTCAGTGACAATTCTAAAGCTGAACCACCCAGATGGAATCATGATAATCAACTTGAAGACGGGTGTAGAAACAAGATTTGGGATCCCGGAGGATATTGGATTTGCAAACATTGATGGAGATTCCTGGATGAATTCAAGCACAAGCCACCATAATAGGGAGCTCACCAAATGTCCAACTTAAGGACTTTAACTAAAAGTGCTAGGTGGGAGACAACCCACCATGGTATGATCGTTCTCTTTTTAGTTTTACTTTTAGTCTGTTTTTGAATTTTTATTGAACCTGAAATTTTTGCATGACATTCATTGCATTTTGCATTTCTGCATACTGCATAAAAAAAATATCGCACCCGACGCGACAGCGTCGCCGACGCATCCGCGTCATAGGTGCGTTGGAAAGAAAACAAATTGAATAGAGAGTCATGCGAGAGCGTGGCTAGAGGCGTGCCTTCGGCAAAAATTGATCCACGTGACCGCGTCGCTGACGCGTCCGCGTCATGTGGGAAAAATGCCTCCCACGCGTTCGCGTCACCCACGCGAACGCGTGCCACAAATTCGACGTAAAAAGGGTGTATGGCCGAAAGTTGCGCTAGAATTGGGCTGGACTCGTGCTAGTAGCACAAGCCCTGCCACGAGAACGCGTGCCCCACGCGTCCGCGTCAATCCCCATAATATGGCCTATCACGCGATCGCGTCACCCACGCGGCCGCGTTACCCAAAATATTGGCAAAATGAGTTTCAAACAGAAAGTTGCGCGAGCGCGCGACTACCCTCGCGCTAGTAGCACGAATTCACTCACGCGACCGTGTGCCCCACGCGGCCGCGTCACTTGACAATAGCGCCAACCGCGCGAACACGTCACTCACGCGTTCGCGTCGCCTGCGCCGCACAGCTTATCCAGATCAGCCAAAATATCTTCTCTTTTCTTCCCAAAATCTAAATCTTTTCTTCCCCTTCTTATTTCTTCCTTCCTTCCTTTCTTTTTCTTTCTTTTTTTCTTTTAATTGGTGTTGGAAATTTATTTGGGTCATTATTTCCCATATTTTGCTTATGGATTATTTGGGATTTATTTAAACAAATTATATATTATTATAAGGGTGCTTGCATGTTCTAAATTAATATTTTCCATACCTTATTTACTATGCATGCTTTGTGTTTGTGAAAATGCCCATATGGCATTTTGCACTATTTTTAGATTTCTTTTAAATCTACTACTTTAAATGCCTGCTTTTCATATAACCCCTTCTCTACTTTATTATTTAAATATAATTGTTTTTACAAACATATTATTAATTTGAGAGACTTGGTAATCTAATTTAGACATTGAATGCTTGACCTATGCTACTCATGCCCTTTGCCGGCATGCCAATAAACACCTTGCATTCAATTTTCCTCACATGCACTTGCTATATTTCCATTGTTGATTTGCCACATGTAGTCATGACCATGTGTTCACATCATTATCCATACCTGTGCATTGATTACCATATTTCCTATTCTTTTCCTTGCTATAACCCTTGAATGCTAATATCTTTCCTCGTTTCCTTTCAGGATGGCCACCAAGAAAGGTAAAGAGAAAGCTATTCCCATACCATTGGCAAGGAAAGGAACAAGAGAGTACTAGCTGAGGAACCACAACCCCCGCCACCTACACATCTTTGCATGCACCGAGGACGGTGCAATCTTTAAGTGTGGGGAGGTCGATACCAATCTCCACGGGTTCGTTAGTCCCTTCTCAACACCAATTTTTGTTTTTCATTGTTGCATTTGCATGTTTTATTATATGTCTGTTTTATTTTGTGCATATTTTACCACTTGGTTGAAGTAATATTTTCTTTTTCAAGAAATCTTTTATAGTATTTCACTAATTTGAATAAAACTTTTTGAAAAACTTGTTTGAAGAAATCTTATTTTGGAACATAGTTTAAAGCTCGAACACACAAAACCAGTGAGATTTTGAGCCTATTTGATTGGTTGCATTTTATCAACCAATATTTTATTTTTGGTGTGTGTTTTTCTCTCTAAAATTGTGATCTTTGTCTTGCTTAATTTTATATTTCCATTGTTTGATGTATGCATGCACTGATATGATTGAGGCCTTTGTTTCACTAAGCTTACATACCCATATGGTCTTACCCCTTTCATTATCCTTTGCAAACCAATTTGAGCCTAATATACCCATTTGTTCTTTACTTTAGCACATTACTAACTCTAAGCGAAAAACAATAATGTCCTTAATTTGAATCCTTGGTTAGCTTAGACTAGTAAAAGTGCTCATGATTTAAGTGTGGGGAAGTTGGGTTTGAAAATATTTGGTTTGAATAATTGGGTGTTGTATATTTTAGTGAAAATATGTAAAATAATAGTTGAGCACATATTATTGCATTCAATACTTTAATCATATGCATTAAAAAAAGTGAAAAAGAAAAAGAAAAGAGCAAATAATAAAAAGGGGACAAAATGCCCCAAAAGTAAGTGTTGGTATCAATGCATATGTTCTGAACTCAAATTTAGGATGCATGAATATGTGGAAAATACAGTTAATGGGAAGTTAGATTTTGCATTTTAAATGGATTGTCTTAAGTTAGGCTGAAAGTTTATGTTAATTAAGAATTCAGATTTTAGTCCACTTGGCCAAATACAATCCTACCTTAACCTTAACCCCATTACAACCCTTAAAAGACCTCTTGATTTGTGTATTGGTGCATTAAATTTTTGTTGATTGTTAGACGAAGAGAAAGCTATAGAAAGCAAGATTAGTAGAGAATTGAGAGAATTGACCCTAGACACTTGAGAGTTAGAATGATATACACTACCAGTAAGGGTTCAGTGCTTACTTCTATGTTCTCTGCTTTCATGAGCTATCTTCTTCTTGCAAGTTATTTGTATTGTATTTTGTGATTTGAATTAGTGAAATCCAGTTCATATTTGTTCTTGAAAGATTTATTTACTTTTTCACCAAGTAGGTAGAATCATCTTTGCATGTAGTTGCATTCATATAGATAGGTTGCATTTCATACATTCTATCCTTCCTCTTCACTCCTTTATAGCTTCTCTTGAGCTTAGCATGAGGACATGCTAATGTTTAAGTGTGGGGAGGTTGATAAACCACTATTTTATGGTTTATCTTGTGCTCAATCGAGTGGTTTTTATCAACTCTTTACCCACTTATTCATATGATTTGCATGTTTTATATTTTCCTTCCTGATTTTGTGCTATGACTGAAAACATGCTTCTTTGGCTTTTATTTTATTTTATTTAAATCCTCTCTTATTATCATTCGATGCCTTGATATGTGTGTTAAGTGATTTCAAGGATTACAGGGCAAGAATAGCTTAGAGGATGGAAAGGAAGCATGCAAAAGTGGAAGGAATACAAGAAGTTGAAGAAACTGCTAAGCTGTCCAGCCTGACCTCTTTGCACTCAAACGGTCATAACTAGAGCTATAGAGATCCAAATGATGTGGTTCTATTTGCGTTGGAAAGCTAACGTCTGGGGCTTCGATTTGATATATAATTTGCCATAGTGGCCGTACAGATAGGCATTGCAACGCGTACTCCACGCGGACGCGTCGCATCTGCGAACCTCAATCCACGCAAACGCGTGGACGATGCCTCCGCGTCACTTTCCCGCAACCTGTACGTACCAGACTTTGAAATCAGCGATTTCTGGGCTATTTTTGACCCAGTTTTTGGCCCAAAAAGCACATATTAAAGGCTGTAAAGTGGAGGAATAAAGAGGAGACTCGGAATTCACTTTCCAGAATTTTAGATGAGTTTTAGAGAGAGATAGGCTCTCTCCTCTCTCTTAGGATTTAGGATTAGGATTTTTAGAAATTAGAATTTATTTCTTCTTCATCACAGGTTCAATATTCCTTTTACTTTATATTTTTCTTCTACTTTGAGATACTTTAATGCTTTTATTTATGTTTGATTTATGTTGCCCAATTGGCTTATGAATATTTTTCATGTTAGATTTGACTGCTTTGAATGAATGTTATTTGAGGTATTCCAGATATTTATGATATTAATTTAGCTTTTTATATTATTGGCTTTAAATTGATTAACTGGAAGCTCTTGAGTTATCAACTATTCAGATTGATTGTTATGTCGGCTAATTAACTGGAATTCCACTAACTCTAGTTTTTCCTTAGGATTTGGCTAGAACTTGGGAAATCCAACCAATTGGTTAACTTGATTTTCCCTTGCTTATGCAAAGGTTAACTAAGTGGGATTAATTTCCATTCTTATAGGAGTAACTAGGATAGGACTTCCGAAGTTTCATATCTTACCAAGAGTTTATTTTATAGTTAATCATTTATTTTATTTGTCCTTTAATTTACTTGTTCCCCACTTTCAAAACCCCAATTTACAAAATCCGTAACCAATAATAAGAACATACCTCCCTGCAATTCTTTGAGAAGACGACCCAAGATTTGAATACTCGGTTATCAATTTTAAAAAGGGTTTGTTACTTGTGACAATTAAAACGTTTGTAAGAAAGGTTGATTGCATGGTTTAGTAACTATACTTACAACGAGAGTTTACTATAACTTCTGAACCATCAATCTTCAGTTCTTCAGTCACCATATGGATATGTAGAGCTTCAGGATATTGACTCTGACAAAAAGTTCATTGTTAATGGACAGAGAGTCAAACATTATCTTGAAAGCAATATTGAGCAAGAATGCTCAAAATTGAGACTAGATTAAAGCTCAATAAAAATCCAGCTAAAGACAATAAAGAAGCGGTTGCTGGGAAGCAACCCATCCATTAGCAAAAGTTTTTTTTATTTTTTTATTTAAATACTAATTATAGGAGTTTGTTATAAATTATCTTTAAGGTTAATTATCAATGACAGAAGTTTACAGAGTTACAGAAGGATTCAGAGCATAAAGCAGAGAAAAGGAACTCACTCGCACGAAAACGCCAGTAAGGGGCATTTTTGGGCGTTAAATGCCAGAATGGTACAATGGGTACCATTCTGGGCGTTTAACGCCAGTAAAGATACCATTCTAGGCGTTTAACGCCAGTAAAGATACCATTCTGGGCGTTAAACGTTAGAATGGGTACCATTCTGGGCGTTTAACGCCAAAGCTGTAGCATCCTGGGTGTTTAGAAAAATTCCCAGTAAAAAAAGATTTCTGGCGTTTAACGCCAGGTAGGGTACTAGTGCACAAAATTGTGATCATCAATGGCGCCATCAACATGGTACGCTCATTTGAAATCTCAACTCTTTATCACAACTTCGCACAACTAACCAGCAAGTGCACTGGGTCGTCCAAGTAATAAACCTTACGCGAGTAAAGGTCGATCCCACGGAGATTGTTGGTATGAAGCAAGCTATGGTCATCTTGTAAATCTCAGTCAGGCAGATTTAAATGGTTATGAATGATTTATGAATAAAGCATAAAATAAAGATAGAGATACTTATGTAATTCATTGGTGAGAATTTCAGATAAGTGTATGGAGATGCTTTGTCCCTTCTGTCTCTCTGCTTTCCTACTGTCTTCATCCAATCCTTCTTACTCCTTTCCATGGCAAGCTGTATGTTGGGCATCACCGTTGTCAATGGCTACAATCACGTCCTCTCAGTGAAAATGTTCAACGCGCTCTGTCACAGCACAGTTAATCATCTGTCGGTTCTCAATCAGGTTGGAATAGAATCCAGTGATTCTTTTGCGTCTGTCACTAATGCCCAACCTTTAGGAGTTTGAAGCTCATCACAGTCATTCAATCCTTGAATCCTACTCAGAATACCACAGACAAGGTTTAGACCTTCCGGATTCTCTTGAATGCCGCCATCAATTCTAGCTTATACCATGAAGATTCCGATTAAGGAATCCAAGAGATAAACATTCAAGCCTTGTTTGCTAGTAGAACGGAGGTGGTTGTTAGGCATGTGTTCATAAGTGAGAATGATAATGAGCGTCACATAATCATCACATTCATCATGTTCTTGGGTGCAAATGAATATCTTAGAACAAGAATAAGCCGAATTGAATAGAAGAACAATAGTAATTGCATTAATACTCGAGGTACAACAGAGCTCCACACCTTAATCTATGGTGTGTAGAAACTCCACCGTTGGAAATACATAAGAACAAGGTCTAGGCATGGCCGAGAGGCCAGCCTCCCAAAGAGGGTTCAATCATAAAAACATGATCAAAAGATGATCCTCAGATCTAAAGTGATCAAAAGATTTTTTAATACAATAGCTAAAGGTCCTATTTGTAGAAAACTAGTAGCTTAGGGTTTACAAAGATGAGTAAATGACATAAAAATTCACTTCTGGGCCCACTTGGTGTGTGCTTGGGCTGAGCATTGAAGCTTTCATGTGTAGACACTTTTCTTGGAGTTAAACGCCAGCTTTTGTGCCAGTTTGGGCTTTTAACTCCCATTCTTGTGCCAGTTCCGGCGTTTTACGCCAGAATTCTTGAGCTATCTTGGAACGCCTGTTTGGGCCATCAAATCTCGAGAAAAGTATGGACTATTATACATTGCTGGAAAGCCCAGGATGTCTACTTTCCAACGCAAATGAGAGCGCGCCAATTGGGCTTCTGTATCTCCTGAAATCCACTTCGAGTGCAGGGAGGTCAGAATCCAACAGCATCTGCAGTCCTTTTCAGCCTCTGAATCAGATTTTTGCTCAAGTCCCTCAATTTCAGCCAGAAAATATCTGAAATCATAGTAAAACACACAAACTCATAGTAAAGTCCAGAAAAGTGAATTTTAAATAAAAACTAATAAAAATATAATAAAAACTAACTAAAACATACTAAAAACATACTAAAAATAATGCCAAAAAGCGTATAAATTATCCGCTCATCACAACACCAAACTTAAATTGTTGCTTGTCCCCAAGCAATTGAAAATCAAATAGGATAAAAAGAAGAGAATATGCAATAAATTCCAAAAACATATATGAAGATCAATATTAATTAGATGAGCGGGGCTTTTAGCTTTTTGCCTCTGAACAGTTTTGGCATCTCACTCTATCCTTTGAAATTCAGAATGATTGGCTTCTATAGGAACTCAGAATCCAGATAGTGTTATTGACTCTCCTAGTTAAGTATGATGATTCTTGAACATAGCTACTTTATGAGTCTTGGCCGTGGCCCAAAGCACTCTGTCTTCCAGTATTACTACCGGATACATACATGTGACAGACACATAACTGGGTGAACCTTTTCAGATTGTGACTCAGCTTTGCTAGAGTCCTCAATTAGAGGTGTCCAGAGTTCTTAAGCACACTCTTTTTTGCCTTAGATCACGACTTTATTTTTTCTTTTTCTCTTTTTATTTTTTTCTTTCGCACATAATCTCTTTTTTTTTTAATTCACTGCTTTTTCTTGCTTCAAGAATCATTTTTGTGATTTTTCAGATCCTCAGTAACATGTCTCCTTTTTCATCATTCTTTCAAGAGCCAACATTCATGAACAACAAATTCAAAAGACATATGCACTGTTCAAGCATACATTCAGAAAACAAAGTATTACCACCACATCAAAATAATTAATCTGTTATAAAATTCAAAATTCATGCAATTTTTCTCTTTTTCAATTAAGAACATTTTTTATTTAAGAAAGGTGATGGATTCATAGGACATTCATAACTTTAAGGCATAGACACTAAGACACTAATGATCATAAGACACAAACATAGATAAACATAAGCATGAAAATTCGTAAAACAGAAAAATAAAGAACAAGGATATTAAAGAACGGGTCCACCTTAGTGATGGCGGCTTGTTCTTCCTCTTGAAGATCTTATGGAGTGCTTGAGCTCCTCAATGTCTCTTCCTTGCCTTTGTTGCTCCTCTCTCATGATTCTTTGATCTTCTCTAATTTCATGGAAGAGGATGGAATGTTCTTGGTGCTCCACCCTTAGTTGTCCCATGTTAGAACTCAATTCTCCTAGGGAGGTGTTGATTTGATCCCAATAGTTTTGTGGAGGAAAGTGCATCCCTTGAGGCATCTCAGGGATTTCATGATGAGTGGGATCTCTTGTTTGCTCCATCCTCTTCTTAGTGATGGGCTTGTCCTCATCAATGAGGATGTCTCCCTCTATGTTAACTCCAACTGAATTACAGGGGTGACAAATGAGATGAGGGAAGGCTAACCTTGCCAAGGTAGAGGACTTGTCTGCCACCTTATAAAGTTCTTGGGATATAACCTCATAAACTTCTACTTCCTCTCCAATCATGATGCTATGAATTATGATCGCCCGGTCTATAGTAACTTCGGACCGGTTGCTAGTGGGAATGATTGAGCGTTGGATAAACTCCAACCATCCCCTAGCCACGGGCTTGAGGTCATGCCTTCTCAGTTGAACCGGCTTCCCTCTTGAATCTCTCTTCCATTGAGCGCCCTCTTCACAAATGTCTATGAGGACTTGGTCCAATCAAAGTTGACCCTTCTAGTGTAAGGGTGTTCATCTCCTTGCATCATGGGCAAGTTGAATGCCAACCTTACATTTTCCGGACTAAAATCTAAGCATTTCCCCCGAACCATTGTAAGCCAATTCTTTGGGTCCGGGTTCACACTTTGATCATGGTTCTTGGTGATCCATGCATTGGCATAGAACTCTTGAACCATTAAGATTCTGACTTGTTGAATGGGGTTGGTAAGAACTTCCCAACCTCTTCTTTGGATCTCATGCCAGATCTCCGGATATTCACTCTTTTTTAGTTTGAAAGGGACCTCAGGGATCACCTTCTTCATGGCCACAACTTCATAGAAGTGGTCTTGATGCACCCTTGAGATAAATCTCTCCATCTCCCATGACTCGAAGGTGGAAGCTTTTGCCTTCCCTTTCTTCTTTCTAGAGGTTTCTTCGGTCTTAGATGCCATAAATGGTTATGGAAAAACAAAAAGCAATGCTTATACCACACCAAACTTAGAAGGTTTCCTCGTCCTCGAGCAAAAGAAGGAAGAAGAGAGTAGAAGAAGAAGAAATAGAGGAGATTGAGGTTGCTCTGTGGTTCGGCCAAGGGGGGAGAAGTAGTGTTTAGGTTGTGTGAAAATGAAGGAGTGAAGATGGGTTTATATAGAAGTGGAGATGGGTTGTATGGTTCGGCCATTATGGGTGGGTTTGGGAGGGAAAGTGGTTTGAAATTGAATGGTGAGATTTGATAGGTGAGGGGTTTTTTTTTGGGAAGAGGTGTTGAGGTGATTGGTGAACGGGTGAAGAAGAGAGAGAGTGGTGGGGTAGGTGGGGATCCTGTGGGGTCCACAGATCCTGAGGTGTCAAGAAAAATTCATCCCTGCACCAAGTGGCGAGCAAAAATGCTCCTTCTGCCAATTCTGGCGTTAAACGCCGAGCTGGTGCCCATTTCTGGCGTTTAACGCCAGCTTCTTGCCCCTTCCTGGCGTTTAACGCCAGTCTGGTGCCCCTTTCTGCCGTTAAACGCCCAGAATGGTGCCAGACTGGGCGTTAAACGCCCATTTGCTGCCCTTACTGGCGTTTAAACGCCAATAAGTTTTCCTCCAGGGTGTGCTATTTTTCTTTCTGTTTTTCATTCTGTTTTTGCTTTTTTAATTGATTTTGTGACTTCCCATGATCATCAACCTAAAATAAAATAAAATAACAAAGGAAAATAGATAAATATAACATTGGGTTGCCTCCCAACAAGCGCTTCTTTAATGTCAGTAGCTTGACAGTGGGCTCTCATGGAGCCTCACAGATACTCAGAGCAATGTTGGAAACTCTCAACACCAAACTTAGAGTTTGAATGTGGGGGTTCAACATCAAACTTAGAAGTTGGTTATGGCCTCCCAACACCAAACTTAGAGTTTGACTGTGGGGCTCTGTTTGACTCTGTTTTGAGGGAAGCTCTTCATGCTTCCTCTCCATGGTTACAGAGGGATATCCTTGAGCCTTAAACATGAAGGATTCTTCATTCACTTGAATGATCAATTCTCCTCTGTCAACATCAATCACAGCCTTTCCTGTGGCTAGGAAGGGTCTGTCAAGGATGATGAATTCATCCATGCACTTCCTAGTCTCTAGGACTATGAAATTAGCAGGGATGTAATGGTCTTCAACTTTCACCAGAACATCCTCTACAAGTCCATAAGCTTGTTTTCTTGAATTGTCTGCCATCTCTAGTGAGATTCTTACAGCTTGCACCTCAAAGATCCCTAGCTTCTCCATTACAGAGAGAGGCATGAGGTTTATGCTTGACCCTAGGTCACACAGAGCCTTCTTGAATATATAATGTTCTACTCTTTCAACAAGTCTCATCTACGTAAACACTAAATATCTAATTAACGTATAAGGGTGGTATCAATTAAAAACTAAATAGATCAAAATATATTAAAAAATTAAATATTAAAAATAATAGACATAAAAATTGACCTCAAAATCCAGTGCTCTAGACACATGTCAGGTTGCATTCAGCCTTAATGTTGTCCGATCGGACGTAACCTCCTCTTCTAGCCGTGAATGTTGTGAAACTTTCAAAAACTCAAAAAATGCCAAATAAAGCAAACAGATCTTGGTGATGGGAGGCAATCTGGTGCACGAAATCGTGATCATCAATGGCACCATCAACATGGTACGCTCAATTGCAATCTTAACTCATTATCACAACTTCGCACAACTAACCAGCAAGTGCACTAGGTCGTCCAAGTAATAAACCTTACGCGAGTAAGGGTCGATCCCACGGAGATTGTTGGTATGAAGCAAGCTATGGTCATCTTGTAAATCTCAGTCAGGCAGATTCAAATGGTTATGAATGATTTATGAATAAAGCAAAAAATAAAGATAGAGATACTTATGTAATTCATTGGTGAGAATTTCAGATAAGTGTATAGAGATGCTTTGTCCCTTCTGTCTCTCTGCTTTCCTACTGTCTTCATCCAATCCTTCTTACTCCTTTCCATGGCAAGCTGTATGTTGGGCATCACCGTTGTCAATGGCTACAGTCCTGTACTCTCAGTGAAAATGTTCAACGCACTCTGTCACAGCACGGCTAATCATCTGTCGGTTCTCAATCAGGTTGGAATAGAATCCAGTGATTCTTTTGCGTCTGTCACTAACGCCCAGCCTTCAGGAGTTTGAAGCTCGTCACAGTCATTCAATCCTTGAATCCTACTCAGAATACCACAGACAAGGTTTAGACCTTCCAGATTCTTTTGAATGCCGCCATCAATTCTAGCTTATACCACGAAGATTCCGATTAAGGAATCCAAGAGATAAATATTCAAGCCTTGTTTGCTAGTAGAACGGAGGTGGTTGTTAGGCACGTGTTCATAAGTGAGAATGATAATGAGCGTCACATAATCATCACATTCATCATGTTCTTGGGTGCAAATGAATATCTTAGAACAAGAATAAGCTGAATTGAATAGAAGAACAATAGTAATTGCATTAATACTCGAGGTACAGTAGAGCTCCACACCTTAATCTATGGTGTGTAGAAACTCCATCGTTGGAAATACATAAGAACAAGGTCTAGGCATGGCCGAGAGGCCAGCCTCCCAAAGAGGGTTCAATCATAAAAACATGATCAAAAGATGATCCTCAGATCTAAAGTGATCAAAAGATTTTTTAATACAATAGCAAAAGGTCCTATTTGTAGAAAACTAGTAGCTTAGGGTTTACAAAGATGAGTAAATGACATAAAAATTCACTTCCGGGCCCACTTGGTGTGTGCTTGGGCTGAGCATTGAAGCTTTCATGTGTAGAGACTTTTCTTGGAGTTAAACGCCAGCTTTTGTGCCAGTTAGGGCGTTTAACTCCCATTCTTGTGCCAGTTCCAGCGTTTTACGCCAGAATTCTTGAGCTGTCTTGGAACGCCTGTTTGGGCCATCAAATCTCGGGCAAAGTATGAACTATCATACATTGCTGGAAAGCCCAGGATGTCTACTTTCCATCGCAATTTAGAGCACGCCAATTGGGCTTCTGTAGCTCCAGAAAATCCACTTCGTGTGTAGGGAGGTCAGAATCCAACAGCATCTGCAGTCCTTTTCAGCCTCTGAATCAGATTTTTGCTCAGGTCCCTCAATTTCAGCCAGAAAATACCTGAAATCACAGAAAAACACACAAACTCATAGTAAATTCCAGATAAGTAAATTTTAAATAAAAACTAATAAAAATATAATAAAAACTAACTAAAACATACTAAAAATATACTAAAAATAATGCCAAAAAGCGTATAAATTATCCGCTCATCAGGTACCTGGCTGGGCGTTAAATGCCCAAATTGGCCAACAAATGGGCGTTAAATGCCAGAATGGATACCATTCTGGGTGTTTAATGCCAGAACAGATAGGGGGAGGTGATTTTTTTTTCACTTCATTTTTTTTCAAATTTTCATGTTTTAATTCATAATTTTCTGCATAAACATGTTACAAATTTTCATCTCTCAAATTCAATTTTCAAAAATTTAATAATCTTCTAATTTCTTTTTTATTTTTTTTCAAAATCTCTTTTAAATCTTTTTCAAAAACTCATTTATCTTTTCAATTTCTTTCCAAATCTTTTCCAACTCATCATATCATCTTTTAATTCTTAGATGCATTAACAAAAATTTAGATTTAACTTCTTTATATCTTTTCCATATTTTTTGAATTTTAAAATCTCAACTTTTTTATATCGTATCTCATCTTTTACAAATCATATCTTTCTATCATGTCTTTTTTAAAATTTTCGAAACCCACCCCCTCCTTTTAAATACACGTTCGGCCATCCCCATACCTCCACCATTCGAATTTGTCTCCCCCTTTATTCCTCTCCTTTCCTTTCTTTTGCTTGAGGACAAGCAAACCTCTAAGTTTGGTGTATTTTTCCATGATCACTGAGCAAAACCTCACCAAGATCGTGGCCCCTAAAGGAAAACAAAACACTTTGAGAGGCATGAAAGAGAATAATCCAAAACCACTTTGAAATCATGAGAGGTTCTTAACCAAAGAACATGCAGACCATTACCACAAAATAATGGGTTTGAGGTCAGTGATCTCAGAATTTAAGTTCGATCTGAAAGAAGACGAATATCCAGAGATCCAAGAACAGATTCGAAATAGAGGTTGGGAAATCCTAGCTAATCCTGAGACAAATGTGGGAAGAAACATGGTCCAG
Source organism: Arachis hypogaea (assembly GCF_003086295.3). Lineage (NCBI taxonomy): Eukaryota > Viridiplantae > Streptophyta > Magnoliopsida > Fabales > Fabaceae > Arachis > Arachis hypogaea. The sequence goes on along the minus strand of NC_092044.1, from coordinate 26,703,928 downwards.
AAATTCTACTCAAATCTATGGCTAACAGATAAACAGAGAATGACGAAAACTGCCTTCCATACCTTTCAAACTATGGTCAGAGGGAAGACTATTTACTTCCACCTTGACAAAATAAGAGAGGTCTTCAAGCTGCCTCAACTACAAGATAATCCAGAATCCTTTAATAGAAGAATGGTGAGAGTAGATAAGCGTTTGAACCAAGTTCTAGAGGACATATGCCTCCCTGGAACTAAGTGGATAACCAACTCAAAAGGTGTCCCAAACCAACTCAAGAGAGGAGATCTCAAACCATTCGCTAGGGGCTGGTTGGACTTCATTGGGTATTCTATACTGCCCACTAGCAACCGCTCTGAGGTCACTGTCAAAAGAGCAGTAATGATTCATTGCATTATGCTGGGAAACAAAATGGAGATTCATCATCTGATTTCTTGCAAGATTTACACAATTGCAAATAAGAACTCCACTAAAGCCAAATTGGCTTACCCAAGCTTAATCTCTCTGCTATGTAAAGATACTGGGGTAAAGATGGGAGTGGATGAGTTCATCTCAGTCGAGCATCTAATCACTAAAAAGTCAATAGAAGGACAACAAGTACACGACAACTCAATCAAGAGGAGGGCGCAGGAGTTCTTCCCAGAAATCCCTCAAATTGACTACTGGGCCCGCCTAAAAGTATCTGTCACCAAGTTGTAAGAAGTTATGGATCAACTTAAGGAAGAACAGCGAAATCAAAATAGCATGCTCTGTAAGCTGCTTAAGGAACAAGAAAAGTAAGGGCGTGAGTTACAGGAGCTAAAGCGCCAGAAGCTCTCCCTTGAGGGACCAGACACCCCACAGATTGAAGGAGCACCTATCTCCCAAAATAAAGGTTGTTGAGTCCTAATCTTAAATCTGTGATAACTTTTATTAGAAACCTATTTTAAGAATTGCATGAATATTAGTAATTAGTGTCTTTATTTTTATTTTTATTTTTATCTCCAAGTAAGCTATAATTTATTTTTCTCATCATCATTAAACATGAATAAAATAGTAGATTTATTTTGAGTAAAGATGCAATTATTTCGAGTTTTTAAGAGAAGAATTCAAATTATTTATTTGTGGTGGCAACAATTTTTGTCTTCTGAATGAATGCTTGAACAGTGCATATTTTTTATAGTGAAGTTTATGAATGTTAAAATTGTTGGCTCTTGAGAGAATGATGAAAAGAAAGAGAAATGTTATTGATAAACTGAAAAATCATAAAATTGATTCTTGAAGCAAGAAAAAGCAGTGAAATATAAAGCTTGCAAAAAAAAGCAAGCAGAAAAAGCCAATAGCCCTTTAAACCAAAAGGCAAGGGTAAAAAGGATCCAAGGCTTTGAGCATTAATGGATAGGAGGGCCCAAAGGAATAAAATCCTGGCCTATGCGGCTAAATCGAGCTGTCCCTAACCATATGCTTGTGTCATGAAGGTCCAAGTGAAACGCTTGAGACTGAGTGGTTAAAGTCGTGATCCAAAGCAAAAGAGTATGCCTAATAACTCTGGGCACCTCTAACTGGGGACTCTAGCAAAGCTGAGTCACAATCTGAAAGGTTCACCCAGTTATGTGTCTGTGGCATTTATGTATCCTGTAGTATTACTGGAAAACAAGATGCTTAGGGTCACAGCCAAGACTCATAAAGTAGCTGTGTTCAAGAATCAACATATTAAACTAGGAGAATCAATAACACTATCTGAATTCTGAGTTCCTATGGATGCCAATCATTCTGAACTTCAAAGGATAAAGTGAGAAGCCAAAACTGTTCAGAAGCAAAAAGCTACTAGTCCCGCTCATCTGATTAGAATTTGAGCTTCACATAAAACACTGGGATTCTATTGCAACTTGATCCTCTTTTTATCCTATTTTATTTATCTAGTTGCTTGAGGACATGCAATAGTTTATGTTTGGTGTTGTGATGAGCAGATATTTTATACGCTTTTTGGTGGTATTTTCATGTAGTTTTTAGTATGCTTTAGTTACTTTTTAGTATATTTTTATTAGTTTTATGAAAAATTCACATTTCTGGACTTTACTATGATTTTGTGTGTTTTTATGTGATTTTAGGTATTTTCTGGCTGAAATTGAGGGACCTGAGCAAAAATCTGATTCAGAGGCTGAAAAAGAACTACAGATGCTATTGGATTCTGACCCTCCTGCACGCGAAATGGATTTTCTAGATCTACAGAAGCCCAATTGATGTGCTCTTAATTGCGTTGGAAAGTAGACATCTTGAGCTTTCCAGCAATGTATAATAGTTTATACTTTGCTCGAGATTTGATAGCGTAAACTAGCATTTAAACGCCAGCTTTTTACCCTTTTCTGGCGTTAAACGCCAGAACTGGCATAAACGCCCAAACTGGCACCAAAGTTGGCATTTAACTCTAGGAATAGCCTATGCACATGAAAGCTTCAATGCTCAGCCCAAAAACACATCAAGTGGGCCCCAGAAGTGGATTTCTGCACCTATCTATCTTAGTTTACTCATTTTCTATAAACCTAGATTACTAATTGAGTATAAAAACTACTTTTAGAGATTTATTTGGTACCTCATGACATTTTACATATGAATTTGTATCTTCTACAGCAAAATTGTGATTTCTGATAATGGCATTCATGTTCGTTCTCTCCCTGGTAATGGCACCAAAAACTTGGTGCATGATACCATGGTCCAAACATAACTTCACAACTTCGCACAACTAACCAGCAAGTGCACTGGGTCGTCCAAGTAATAAACCTTACGTGAGTAAGGGTCGATCCCACGGAGATTGTTGGTATGAAGCAAGCTATGGTCATCTTGTAAATCTCAATTAGGCGGATAATAAATGGTTATATTGGTTTTCAAAAATAATAATAAATAAAACATAAAATAAAGATAAAGATACTTATGTAGATCATTGGTGGGAATTTCAGATAGGCGTATGAAGATGTTGTGCTCCTTTTGAATCTCTGCTTTCCTACTGCCTTCATCCAATCATTCTTACTCCTTTTCATGGCAAATTGTATGTAGTGCATCACCGTTGTCAATGGCTACATCCCATCCTCTCAGTGAAAAAGGTCCAAATGCTCTGTCACGGCACGGCTAATCATCTGTCGATTCTCAATCATGTCAGAATAAAATTCATTGATTCTTTTGCGTTTGTCATCACGCCCAACAATCGCGAGTTTGAAGCTCGTCACAGTCATTCAATCCCTGAATCCTACTCAGAATACCACAGACAAGGTTTAGACTTTCCGGATTCTCATGAATGCCGCCATAAATTCTAGCTTATACCACGAAGATTCTGATTAAGGAATCCAAGAGATATGCATTCGGTCTAAGGTAGAACAGAAGTGGTTGTCAGTCACGCATTCATAGGTGAGAATGACAATGAGTGTCATGGATCATTACATTCATCATGTTGAAGTGCAACGAATATCATAGTAGTAATTGCATTAAAGCTCGAGGTACAGCAGAGCTCCACACCCTTAATCTCTGGTGTGTAGAAACTCCACCGTTGAAAATACATAAGTGATGGAGGTCCAGGCATGGCCGAATGGCCAGCCCCCAAAACGTGATCACAAGATCAAAAATACAATCCAGGATGTCTAATACAATAATAAAATATCCTATTTATACTAGACTAGCTACTAGGGTTTACAAAAATATGTAATTAATGCATAAATCCATTTCCGGGGCCCACTTGGTGTGTGCTTGGACTGAGCTTGAGCTATACACGTGCAGAGGCTTCTTTTGGAGTTGAACACCAAGTTGTAACGTGTTTTTGGCGTTCAACTCTGGTTCGTGACGTGTTTCTGGCGTTTGACTCCAGAATGCAGCATGGAACTGGCGTTGAGCACCAGTTTACATCATCTAATCTCGAATAAAGTATGGACTATTATATATTGCTGGAAAGCTCTGGATGTATACTTTCCAACTCTGTTGAGAGCAAGCCATTTGGATTTCTGTAGCTCTAGAAATTTCATTTTGAGTGCAGGGAGGTCAGAATCCAACAACATCAGCAGTCCTTTGTCAGCCTTTTATCAAAGTTTTGCTCAGGTCCCTCAATTTCAGCCAGAAATTACTTGAAATCACAGAAAAACACACAAACTTATAGTAAAGTCCAGAAATGTAAATTTAGCATAAAAACTAATGAAAACATCCCTAAAAGTAGTTAGATCCTACTAAGAACTACCTAAAAATAATGCCAAAAAGCGTATAAATTATCCGCTCATCAGTAGCCATTGACAACGGTGATCCACCAACATACAACTTGCCATGGAAGGAGTCTTGCGTGTGTGAAGAAGAAAACAGTAGGAAAGCAGAGATTCAGAAGACAGAGCATCTCCAAAACCTCAACCTGTTCTCCATTACTACATAACAAGTATTATTCATTTCATGTTCTTTTACTTTTTACAAACAAAACTCTTTTCATTATTAGTCTCCTAACTAAGGTTTACAAGATAACCATAGATTTCGTCAAGCCAACAATCTCCGTGGGATCGACCCTTACTCACGTAAGGTATTACTTGGACGACCTAGTGCACTTGCAGGTTAGTGGCACCGGAGTTGTGAAAAGTGTGAATCACAATTCCGTGCACCAATGTTAATAAGAGAACTTCCAACAAAAAGGTTTATTTCTAATCCCAACTTAACTGCCAGGCAATGGAACTGCAATCCTGCTTCTAATAGCTTAACATTTCTACAAGCGCTAAGTATGCTTGCCAAAGCTACCTCGTTAGGTAATATGCCATGTAACCTTATTCTGTTGAACATTTTGAAAGCATCAATTTCCTCTTCTTCCTGCACATATCCAACAATAATGGCAATCAAAGAAATGTTATCTCGAGTTTTCATGCGCTCAAACTGTTTTCTAGCTTCCTTCAAAGCCCCAGCCTAGGCATACATATCCACCAATGCATTGTTCAGAAATAAATTATTTGCAAAAGTTCTCTTGTTAACAACTGAATGCACCTGATGACCAATTCCTAAGCTTTCAAAACAAGCACATGAACTCAAAATGCTAGTGAAGGTAAATTCGTCTGGTTCAATGTTACGTCGTGTCATATCAAGGAATAGCTCTATTACATGATTGAAATAACCATTCTGTGCATAAACTCTCAGCATGGCATTCCAAGTGACCATATTTTTCTCAGACATGACATTAAATACTTGCTTTGCAGCATTTAACATTTCGCACTTCCCATACATACTATTCAAAGAACTTCCCACATATATACTAGAATCCAAACCTTTTTTGATAGCCTCTCAATAGACTAGTAGCCCGTAATCCAACACAGTAAGCTGGCAATCGCACTAAGAACACTTGCCAGTGTCGACCTTGAGGACTTTATACCACACTTCCTCATTACGAGAAAGAACTCATTGGCCTCCTTATGATGTCCCCTCTTAGCATGACCAGAGATTATCGTATTCTATGCCACAACATTGCTAGTGTGCATGTCTCGGAACAATTTACAAGCATCGTCCAGCTTACCCAAATTCACAAGAGCATTGAGAATATTCACAAAAACCACCTGGTCAAAAGAGCGGCCAACTATCTGTATTCTGTCAAACACTTGGAGGGCGTCCTGCGGCAGCTCGACTCGAACGTATCCAGAAATCAAAGCTGTCCAAGAAAAAGTGTCCAAGTGGACTGCGGCGTCAAATATAGCATTAGCATTGCAGAGAAAGCTGCATTCGGCATAGAGATTGATAAGAGCACCCTGACAGAATGGATTGGACTCAAAACCTGCCTTGATCATGCAAGAGTGAAGCAGCGTGCCGAATTCAAGATTCCTGAGCTTTGAACAAATATAGAGAGCTATAGCAAGCGTGAATTGGTTAAGCAACTGGCAAAAATGCATCATAGGAACGAAACAACGAAGTGCATTTTGGAATAACCTCTGTCTTGAGTACATGGAAATGATAGAATTATAACTGGATAAATGTCTCTAACAAGGATGGAGCTGGTGAAAGAGCCTCTAAGCAAAAGGGACATTGCCAGCAGCAGCGTACAGATCGATGGTGGCACTTGTGAGGAAGCCATTAGAGGAAATGTCGTGTTTAATGGTGTGTGCATGAACAACTTTGGCCATTTTCCTTTCGCCATGGTTGGGAATATTGTCGAACACATGGTAGTCGTGATGGTGATGGGATTAGTTTTAGTTTGTTGTAAGCGAAAGCAAATGCGGAGAAGGTCATCGTAGACTTGTGACATGGAAGGAGGAGAAGGGGAAAGCCAGTGCTGAATGGTGACTGAATAAGGTCTTAAGAATAAGAAACCTTAGACTTGAGGTGCAACTATAAGATGCATCGACAAACAAACAAAACCACCTTGTTAATGCTTCTATTGCATAGATGCGTATTACGTGCTGTGAAAATGAAAGAAAGGAATTGGGTAAGGGTCCTATTTTAAAGAAAACAATTAGCGGCTAATCACATTTTAGTCCATATAAAATGTTGTGTCACTAATTCACTATATGTTAATCTTATTATTTTAATACACTTAAATCATAACGTAAAAGACAAATTTTATAATTTTCCTTAAGGACTAAAGTAATAACATGGAAAGATAAACTTTGTAACTAATTCAAATCAATAGATTAGGTAATGACAACAATTTTAAGGACAGTGACACTTACATTTCAGTAGTATCTTTTTAAGAAGTATAAAAAAAGGATGGTACAAAAATAATTACAATAGAATCCCCTGTTTTATAGGCACCAATGCAATTAGAACAATAATTTAGGCTTTAAAAAACATATTGGAAATGTATATCTAATAGCTTCAAAGTTTCACCAGATAATTTAAGCTTTAATTACAATTAATAACTTCAAACCTCAAGGTCAAGAACTGAAAGAAGGAAGCGACTTCAAATGCAATTAGACAAAAAACTATAAAAAGCTTGTAAAATTTATTCATATTCAGTCTTTCCAAGTTCCATTTAAAATAAAAACACAAAAATACTGCAAAAAAAAGGGCATAATGATTATTCCAATTTCCAAATGCAATTATTAGATAATGTAACCCTATTAAAAGTACTCTTTAAAATTTTTAATTTTGAGTCATTATCGTGCTTAGGTAATATTAGTAACAGTTTTGTCCAGTGATTCCACTTCCTCTTTGTCACAAACTCTGCTGGCATAAATATAAGCATATAGAGGCCTTGTTCACAAAATTTGGTGTGTCTCATACTCCCTTCCTATATTATTTATTCCCCAACTTGGATGTACCTGTTCTTAAGATTTAATATGAGACATTAGAGAAGAATAAAATGAAAGAAGAAATCTTCAATTATAATATATATAATATATGGCTCCTAATTATATTAAATTACCAATGTACATGTAGTGAGAAAACAAATAAATCAATGCAATATTATAGCAACAAGGAGTTGTTGCTTCTTGCAGTGTGAGTCACAAATTAATAAGGTTCTAACTTATTTCACGTGGATTGTTAAAGTGTTAAAAGTCAAGAAAAATATAGATAGGAATAAAATTAGAGGAGCTTAATCCAGGTAATGTGAGGGTTTACTTTTTATTTTTCAAGTTCTAACCAGAAACTTATATTCAAACACATGAATACGCATAACAAATTGACAACAAACAGTTGATAAGTAATGCAAATAATAATATAATGCTTTCCATTTGCCAGAAAGCAGGAACAATGGAATATATGTACGATTTGTTGTTTGTCAAAATGCAAATCTGATTTGATTGCTTGATTTTCTATTACTGTGAAAAATTAAATTTAACCAACAAACAAGACTCCATCATCCTGGAATCTGTTGTCTCTCATGAGTGTTGTCAAATGCTTCAAAGAATGTTAAATTTCAGCATAATATGGATGTGATATATCACCTGCAAAAAATGAGTTTTTCTTTTGTCCTACAACAATCCAGCTACACCCAGGCATCTTTTAGATTTCTTTCTGTATCATAGTTCTCCTCAAAGATCTAGCTTCATTCCAATGTCTTGATGCAGCATACATTTTATAAAGCAATACATATGGGGAAGAATTGTCATGTTCTAACTTAATAAGGTTCTTAGCTGCTTGCTCTCCCCTTATGTCATTACCATGAATTCTGCAAGCTCCCAATAAATTGGCCCAAATCATAGCATTCGGTTCGACATTTAGTTTGTCGATGAACTCTTCAGCTTCTTTGAGATTACCCCAGCGACCAAGAACATCCACAATGCAAGCATAGTGATCAGCCCTGGGTTCAATGCCATAACAGTCACCATGAGATAAAAAATTTGACGGCCCTCGAAAACCCACCCTGCATGGCTGCAAGCAGTGAGAACTCCGAGAAATGTGACATCATCTAGTGTTACACATGAGTGAGCCATCTCACTGAAGACCTTCAGAGAGCTTTCTGCATGACCCTTTTTTGCAAATCCAACTATCATTGAGTTCCAAGAAATCACATCCTTTTTAGTACCCATTTCTTCAAAAACTTGCACAGCACTTTTTACATCCCTACATTTAGCATACATGTCTATGAGTGCATTACTGGTTAACTCATCCAAGTCAAAACCAGTGTGGAATATTAGAGAATGTATCTCTTTCCTATCTTGCAATACCGATAAGAGAGCACAAGCTCGAAGAATTGAAACAAATGTTGCTTGGTCAGGAAAAATATAGTTGTCCCTTATTTCTCGGTATGAAATTATGGCCTTGTAATAGCAATCGTTTTGAACCCAAAAATTAAAGCAGTCCACATAACAATGCTTTTAAGGTTCGAAAACTCTGAGAAAAGGAAGTTGGCATCTACAATCCTTTGTGAGTCCATTTACATGCCCAACAAAGAGGTACCTAAGAACTCACTACCACATAAAAGACCCCTCTTAACTATAGCATAGTGGATATGGAACCCTAGAATTACCTGAGAACCCTTACATGCATCTATAAGGCTTGCAAATTTAATTTCAGATGGCTTGAGCCTCAATGCCTGCATCTCACTAAGAAGAATAATAGCTTCTTTTATATTTTTCAGAGCATATCCTGAAATCAGAGCATTCATGGATACCACACTCCATTCAGCCATGCTAGAATAGATTTTTCGTGCATCTTTAATGAACTAGCATTTAGAATACATGTCAATAAGAGAACTTCCAACAAAAATGTTTGTTTCTAATCCCAACTTAACTGCAAGGCAATGGAACTACAATCCTGCTTCTAATAGCTTAACATTTCCACAAGCGCTAAGTATGCTTGCCAAAGCTACCTCGTCAAGTACTATGCCATGTAACCTCATTCTGTTGAACATTTTGAAAGCATCAGTTTCCTCTTCTTCTTGCACGTATCCAACAATAATGGCATTCCAAAAAATGTTATCTCGAGTTTTCATGCGCTCAAATTGTTTCCTAGCTTCCTTCAAAGCCCCAGCCTTGGCATACATATCAACCAATTCATTGTTCACAAATAAATTGTTTGCAAAAGTTCTCTTGATAACAACTAAATGCACCTAACGACCAATTTCTAAGCTTTCAAAACAAGCACGTGAACCCAAAAGGCTAGTGAAGGTAAATTCGTCCAGTTCAACGGTATGTCGTGTCATATCAAGGAATAGCTCTATTACATGATTGAAATAACCATTCTGTGCATAAACTCCTAGCATGGCATTCCAAGTGACCATATTTTTCTCAGACATGACATCAAATACTTGCTTTGCAGCATCTAACATTTCGCATTTCCCATACATACTGATCAAAGAACTTCCACATATATACTAGAACCCCAACCTTGTTTGATAGCCTCTCCATGGACTAGTAACCCATAATCCAACCTAGCTAAGTTGGCAATCGCACTAAGAACACTTGCCAGCGTGGACCTTGAGGACTTTATACCACACTTCCTCATTTTGAGAAAGAACTCAATGGCCTCCTTATGAAGGCCCCTCTTAGCATGACCAGAGATAATCGCATTCTATGCCACAACATTGCTAGTGTGCATGTCTCAGAACAATTTACAGGCAAAATCCAGCTTAACCAAATTCACAAGAGCATTGAGAACAGTCACAAAAACCACCTGGTCAGGATAGCAGCCAGCTATCCACATTTTGTCAAAAACCTGGAGGGCGTCCTACGGTAGCCCGGCTCGAACATAACCAGAAATCAAAGCCGTCCAAGAAATAGTGTCTAAGTGGACTACAGCGTCAAATATGGCACTAGCATGGTGGAGAAAGTTGCATTTGGCATAGAGATCGGTAAGAGCACCCTGGCAGAACGGATTAGACTCAAAACCTGCCTTGATCACGTAGGAGTGAAGCAGCGTGCCGAATTCAACATTCCTGAGCTTTGAACAAACAGAGAGAGCTATAGCGAGCGTGAATTGGTTAGGCAACTGGCCTAAACGCATCATAGAAATGAAACAACGAAGTGCATTTTGGAATAACCCCTGCCTTGAGTACATGAAAATGATAGAATTATAAGCGGATAAATGTCTCTGATGGGGATGGACCTGGTGGAAGAGCCATTCAGCGAAAGGGTCATTGCCGGCAGCAGCGTACAGATCGATGGTGGCACTTGTGAGGAAGCCATCAGAGGAAATGTCGTGTTTGATGGCGTGTGCATGAACAGCTTTGGCCATTTCTCTGTCGCCGTGGTTGGAAATATTGTCAAACACATGATAGTTGTGATGGTGATGGGGATTAGTTTTAGTTTGTTGTAAGCGGAAGCAAATGCGGAGAAGGTCGTCGTAGACTTGTGAGATGGAAAGAGGAAAAGAGAAACGCCAGTGCTGAATGGTGAGTGAATAAGATCTTAAGAATAAGAAACCTTGGACTTGAGGTGCAACTGCAAGACGCATCGACAAACAAACAAAACCACCTTGTTAATGATTCTATTGCATAGATGCGTATTGCGTGCTGTGAAAATGAAAGAAAGGAAATGGGTAAGGGTCCTATTTAAAGAAGAGTTTGTCTAAAATCAGCTCAAGTGTTTTAAGTTTATCTAATGCACCATAAAATTTGGCACATTGGATTAGATTAATAATCGATCTAATGGTCTAGATTTAATTTATTTATAATTTATTAAAAATTACAATAAAAAATACAAATTTTTTATATTTTAAAATTACCCCCATATAAAACTTGAGAACTAAACCTAGCTGCTTGTTGCCTTCTTCCTCTTCGCGATGGCCCTCCACTTCTTCCCCTACCCTCTTTCTCGCCAGATACCTTCATGTTTCAATTCAATTTCTCGATTTCATCCAAATTCCTTTGAATTCGTTTCAGACGCGGTGCCTCACCACAACAACAACCACCTCTCATCCCTCAAATCCTTCTTTATCCCTTCCTCATCTGCCCAGAATTGTCCATGATGTCTGGAAAGACATAATCCTAACCCCCTCTTAAAGAGACCCACCTCACCATAATTACCACCCGTTCGAAGAAATGACCCTTAAGGCTCTCTTCTCAAAAAACGCTACCGTCATTGGTGACGACATCATCGCTATTGTTTCTCTTTATAATCATCATCCTGTTCCTCATCGGTTCCCGCAGGTGCCCGCAATTGAAAGCTCATCCTCCTCCGCAACTGCTAGGTCCAGGGAACGCAAACAAGTACTTATCCCTTTTTTCAATATTTTTTAATAAAGTTTCATTTTTTTATATATTTTTATTTGATGTTTGAAAATGGAGATTCTTATGTGGTAAGTGAGGTTCACTATTCCTGGGAATCTCACTATTGGGGCTATAATTGTTAAGTTGAAAGGAACAGGAACTAAGTTAAAGTTGAGATTTTTTAATCTTATCTCTATATCTTTAAATTACTTGTTGCATGGCTTCTTGAGTTCATCATTCCAGTATCTGATGAATCCATATTTTATGGTATTTATTTGCTCTATTTGGGTGGATTTCATCAACTTTTCTTGCATTTATCCATTGAAATAGCATAGTTTCATGATTTTTTCCTAAATTGTGCTTGAAAGTGAAACATGCTTTTTAGACCTTTTAATTGCTAAATTTTATTCCTTTTAATCCCATTTGGTGCCTTGATGCGTTTGTTAAGTGATTTTAGGTTTCCAAGGCAAGTATGGGTTGAAATAGTGAGGAAAGAGCATTCAAAAGAGTAGAAATCATAAAGAAAATGGAGTTTGGAAGCTGCAGCACGAATGCATACGCACAGCGATAAGTGCGTACGCACAATTGCAACCTCGTGCAACCATGGGTACGCGTAACTTTTGGTGCGTGCGCACACCGTGCGTACGCACGGTAGGTCGTACGTACACACGAGTGCATGCACGTGAGGTCATTACTTGCAATTTGTTGGGGGCAAATTATGGGCCTCCAAAGCCCAATCCAACTCATTTCTGAAGCTATTTCAAGCCAAATTGAAGAAGGGTGAAGAATCTACATTATTACATATAATTTGCTGAGTTAAATCACATTTCCTTTCATATTTATTGATGAGGATTTGGGCCCAAAGGGAATCTTGGTCTTGGTTAAGTCTCCAGAGAATCTTCATTAAGAAAGCTTTATTCATAGCATGGAGTGATTTAAAGCCCATGCCTCCCATACTTCTTGGTTAGCAGTTCCCAGCTAATATGGTGCATTTTTCGTTGCTCTCCTACCTCCCCCCAAATAAATTTACGTTGCAATTTTTCAATTTCATTGCATATGCTAGTGGAAATCATGGAATACGTGGCTAGAGAAGGATGAATCCCTTCTCCATTATGTCATCAGACTGGTTGAAGAAATGCTGCAAGACATGAAAGTTTATGAAGCAAAGTTAAATGAAGACTCTTGGAACATCCCGTTTCTTAGACAATACCTTGATGAAGACACCATTAGAAAAATTCAAGCTATCCTCCCCCCAACAGACAGCCTCGAACAAGATAGGAAGAAATGGAAGTTCACTCAACATGGAAACTTTTCAGTGGCTAATGCTTACAAGGCTCTGAAAAATGATGCAGGGATTAAAGATTGGATTTGGAACAGTGTGTGGAAATGGCAAGGCCCCGAAAAGATTAAATGCTTCACTTGGATGGCTACCTACCAAAAATTACTCACAGCACAAAGGAGAGCACGTTTCCTTGGTTTGGACTCTAGCTGCCATCGATGTAAAGGGGTGCCTGAAACTATACAACATGTTTTACGAGATTGTCCAACTGCATCCAGATTATGGGTAAGAATCATACATCACACTCATATCAACTTTTTCTTTAGAGCTCCCTTTAATATTTGGCTTCGTTGGAACCTCACAACGAATGCTGGAATCGCCACCAGCCAAGAAACTTGGAAAACTCAATTCCTTGTTTCATGTTGGTGGCTTTGAAAATGGAGGAATAAAGAACTCTTCTCACCATCCTACCAAAGACCCCACAATAAACATGTTATAGTTCTGAACCATGCTTATACTATTAAGATAGCTTTAAAAAAATCTGGCCTAACCCCTCAAGGAAGAAGGCACAAAGAGGTCCATGTAGCGTGGAGTTACCCACTTGAAAATTGGATAAAACCTAATACGGACGGTGCAACATCAACAAATCCGAATGCAGGAGGATGCGGGAGTGTTATTAAGGATGAGCAAGGAAGATGGGTGGCTAGTTTTATGGTCAATCTAGGATGCTGCTCGGCGTTTCGGACAAAAATGTGGGCGTATCTATCATGAATTAAAAATTGTTTGGGATCTAGGCTTAAAAAGGATTATAGTGGAGTCAGATTCAACAGTAGTCACTATACTTAACAAGAAGGAGGGGTTGCACTCCCATCCTAAACCTCTTGTGAGAAGCATTGCGAACTTGATGCAAAAGAATTGGGAACTAAGAATAGAAAATATATACAGAGAGGGCAACAAATGTGCGGATTAACTGGCCAAAGAAAGTTCTAAATCACCATCAGGATGTCAATTTATTGACAGTCCTCCTTATAATCTTAGGTTAATCCTAAATGATGATTGTAGAGGGGCAACCTTACCTCGACTTGTTTCTATTTTGTAGTTTTCTTTTGGGTTTAGGCCCCGGCATTTTACCAAAAAAAAAAATGAAGAATGATGAAAGGGGGAGCATTTAGGTTTAGGTTTTTACATGTTTTAGCTTAGTTTTTCTAGAGAGAGAAGCTCCCCCTTTTCTCTAGAATTTAGGGTTTCTTAGTTTAATTTCTCTTTAATTTCAGTCTTTAATTCTTATTTTAGTTTAGTTTCATTTACATTTTCATGTTCTCTTGTCTTTCATCTTAGTTTACTTTGTTAATTTCTCTTTCATGCTACTTTAGTTTCATGAACACTCTTGTTACTTTTAATTTCATTTAATGCAATTTTGATGTTTTATATTTTTTTAATGCTTATTTGAGTTGTTATTATCATTTTGTTGCAATTGGTAGTTATAAATTTTATTTTTATTAGAGTTTATGATATTTTTCCTTTTATATATGTTAGGTGTTTGATAAAATGTCTCTTATAGTTTTTGTATAGTTTTTCACATTTTTGGCGTGGAATTGGGTAATTAGGTGAACTTGAATTATGGATATCCATTCTACATTGTGTTATGATTGTTAGTTGATTTGGTTTCCACTAATACTAGTCTTTCACTAAGTTAATTAGTGAGTTGATTAGGACTTGTGGATTGAGATCAATTATGCCCTTTTGACTAATTCTCGATGTTAGGATCGACTAATTGAGATTAATTCTACATAATTACCATGTTTGTGGTCTATGATTAGGATAGAATCTTAAATTCCCAACCCTTGCCAAGAGTTTCTTTTTGTCAGTTAAATTCCATTTTTATTGCTTTACTTGCTTTGAGTTTTAATTCTCTTGCATGCTTTATTTACTTTCTTGTCCTTTTAATTTTCTCGTCAATTGCCATCAAAACCCCTTCTTTCCTCATAGTCAATAACTACGCACTTAATTGCAATTTTTAGGGAGAACGACCCGAGATTTAAAACTCCCGATTATTTTGATTTGAATTGTGACAAAACTTTAATTTAAACTTTGATTGATGGTCAATTGTTGGGTTTGGACTATACTTGCAACGCCAGTTCTATTTTGAGAAAAGTTTCTAACCCACTTTAGGTCATCATCAAGTTTTTGGTGCTGTTGTCGGGGATTTACAATGGTGTTACATTGTTGGCTATTGTTAATATGTGAATAGTTTGTTTTTGATTGATTGCTTCTTTTCGCTAGTTTTAAGAGTTTATTTTACTTGTTCTTATTATGTTTTGTTTTCAATTCATTTCCTCTTATGAATTCTCACCCATTGAACTATGAATTTGGTTGTTATTATGTTATAGGAATTGAGAGTTCTGCATGTTTGTCACCTAAATGGAATGAAGAGAATTCACAAGAAGATTGGGTGCACAAGTTTTGGAATCTAAAAGCCATGGTGAAAATTTAAAGAAGAATTGAAACACAAGCCTCCCTGATGAGAGCTTCTCAATAAGTCCAATTTAAGGACTCTAAATAGAAATGTTTAGTGGGAGACATCCCACCATGGTAAAACTTTCCAACTTTCCTCCTTTATTGCATTCTTGTAAATATGTCTTTTGGTTGTTAGCTTGTCTTAATAAATTTTTATTTTAAAATACACAATGTGAATAGTTAATAATTTTGTTTTAAATTGCCTTTTTGGCATGAATTGCGTGTTTAAAATTTTGAAAGTTTTTGAATGGTTGAAATAGTTTTGGTTGATTTTTGTTTATGCATATTAAAAGTGTTTTAAATAGTCCAATAATTTTGATTTGAAAAATAAAATTTTGGGTAATTTTAAAAGTTAATGTGAATAGTTGCATATTTTTATTAATTTCTTGTTTATATACATATTAAAATGTTGGATTAAATTCTGTTTGAAAAAAAATTACTCTGTGTGGTGCGTACGCACACTCTCATACACGCCTTCTACTCACAGCATGTGCATATGTACAATTGCCAATTTGCTCGTCTGTGCGTACGCATGAACCACGGTGTGTATGCACAAGTCACATTTCATCCATCGGTGCGTACGCATAATTTCTGGTGTGTGCGTACGGTTACAAAAACTCAAAATCCCCTTTTAGTGCGAGTCCTATCTCTTCGCATAAGGGTGAACGCAAATCGGATCGGATCGGATACATCTCGATTCGATCCTCATTAAAATTATCAAATCTAATATTCGCAATTTTTAAACTTGGATCCGATTCGATCCAATCCGCACATTTGCATATCAAATCTTAAATATATTCGCAAAATATATAAATATTTTTAAAAGTATAATTTTATTTAAAAAATATTAATAAAATACTATTTTTTTATTATTTTAAACATGCATACTCTTAAAATATTATTAAATATATTTTTTTAAATAATAAAAATAAAATCATGCAACATATATGATAATTATTAAAAAATAAAACATAAAAAAATTTACCTAACTATTTATTTATTTTTGCGGATCCACTAATAATGCGGATCAAATATGCGGATACTAACATAAAATCTACAATCCGATTCAATAATCTTGCGATTTGGATCTATATCCGCAATTTTTAGATCAAATTCATGGTCGCTCAACCTCCACCACCACAACCACCGGCGACCACCAAGTGCCGCCACCCGCACCCCGTTTCCTTCCTTCTTTCTCTCCCTCTCATCCCTTCTCACACCCCTCTGCCGTCACAACCGCCGCGGCATCACCGTAGCCGCCGGCGTCCCCTCCACCCACCACCACCTTTCACCACATCCCTTCCCCTTCCACCACATTTCCCTCACATCATTTCCATTTCCCTTATTCTGTTCGAGGGAACAACAGGGGCAACCCCTGTTTCTCAACGCTGCGCTACCGAGCACCAACGCCGCTTCTGTTTCTGAGCACCACCGCTGCACCACTGATTGACCCGCCGCCTCTGGGCCGGCATTGCTTCGCCCCACTTTCCTTCCCTGTCCAGTTCCATTTCTGTTTCTGCTTCTCCCAGGTTCGACCCCTGTTTCCATTTTGTTCTGGTTTCTTTAGTTAATTTCCTTTGATTGTTAAGTTAGGATTGATTAATTAGTTTAATTTTTGTTAAATTAGATTAGTTAGAGATGCATGTTTAGTTATTAGGGTGTTGGAGAATCTGGACTGGATAGTTGATTTAGGTCTGTTAATTGTGATTGCTGCTGGTGTTTGGGAATGGAAAATTTTCTTTGTTTGAAACTGGATTCTTGATGTTGCATAGTGTTTATGTTGCTTTGTTCTTGCTGAGGTCTGTTATTTGATATGAGCAATTTCTGCACTGTGTTGCAGCGATGACAATTTTGTTGTTGCTTTATTCTTGCTTTAATGTATGAATTTAAGTTGTTATTGCTGCTCTATACTTGCTATTGATGCTGAATTCCTTCTTTGCTAATCTGGATCGTCCCCTGCCGCTGTGTTCTTATTAATTGCCGCTCTGTTCTTATTAAATGCCGTTGTGTTCTTATTAATTGCCGCTGTTTGGGATGAGTATGTTCTAGATTTTAATCCTTCTTTTGATATACGGATAAGTTCAGAAAGACCCCTTACAGTGAAAGATATATGGAAGTTAGATACATGGGATCGGACTGAGACGCTGAATGAAAAGTATGAGTTTTCGCTTTACTTAAGCTTTCTTTTGGCATTAATTGTTGTATTTCATGTTTGCTTTATAGTGCCTCTTGATTCTGTAGGTTCCAGAGATGTTGGGTAGAAGAATCTCGGAGGTCGAAACCTTGGCTTTTAAGAGCATAGAATGCAAGCCTTGGTGGGAGGTATGACCGATTTGTGTTGAACATGATAGAGTGTAGAAGATAGACAATGGTTTTTGGTGTTACTTTATGATCACTTGCATAAGTTGAGAGTTGAGACCATCAATAATGGCTCATAATGAGAGGGCAGATATTGAAGTAAAATGGTGCTTGGCACTGATAAGTTAATCTTGGCCGACAAACTTAGACTCCTCTATCTTCTTCTGTGTAGTAAAATTAGTTCGTGATGATGAAACCACTTATTGTACAATATATAACTGAATGTTCTTTGCTTCTTTTTTTTTTCCCCGATTTTGTTTATTTTTGTTCATGTATCTCATTTGTGTTTATGCGTTCATATATCTTTGTGCTTCGGTTTTCTTGTGCTTTACAGGTTTTGGTGGGGAGGATTTTGGAAGGTAATGTTCTATTTCTTCTGTGGATATAATCATTTCATTTGGTCGCTTTCAATATTTACATGTGTTAAACTTTGCTGTACGTCAAAATGCATTGTCAATTTTAATATCTTTGTTAATCTGTTTACAATATGTAGATTGGAAATGATCTCTCCCAGTTTTTGGGCCCACTAATATTGAATCAGCTGCTAGAGGTCAGTTACTGTTTTACTGAAATCACTGGTTAACCACCTCTAGTACAAGTTATAGTGCTCTAACAAATTCTTCATTATTATTTTGTTCTAACAATTCTCTATCACTTGATGTGTCCTATTAATTGCCTGCAGTCTATGCAAAATGGTGATCCAGCCTGGATTGGATACGTTTTTGCCTTCTCAATATTTGTTGGAGTGGTATGATACAAAATCTGATTAAATTGTAGATGATAATGTTGTATTCTTAATTTTCTCTGATTAATGATACCGCAGGTTGCTTCATATTCAACGATTTAAATTTGAATGTATTTCTTGTACCCCTTTTCTAATTGCTCTGCATAGTTGGATTGTTGATAAACATTGAAGATGCCATCCGTTTTTGAATAAACTGGGGCAAATAATTTAAAACATATGTAGATTTTACTAATTAGGATTCTTTCCTATCTGAATTTCTGTTTGATAGGTCTTTGGGGTGTTATGTGAAGCTCAATATTTTCAGAATGTCATGCGTGTTGGATTCCGGCTAAGATCAACACTGGTAATTTTATTATTGTTTCGTTTCTTTGTGTCTTACATCTTTAATTCCCACCTAGTAGGTTGTCAAAGAATTGCTTGAGCTAAAAGCTTAACTCATAAAGTTAGTTGCCAACGATGATTTTATAAGTGAAATCCCAATAGGCTTGGAACAGAATGTCTTACATGCTCAAACAAGTAGAATTCATTGGTCACTCAATCACACTCAAAATACTGAGTTTGTTATTCAATTTTTCCCTTTTATTTTCTTCGTTATAGGTAGCTACTGTATTTCGCAAATCATTAAGGCTTACCCATGAAGCTCGAAAGCAATTTGCATCTGGAAAAATAACCAATGTGATGACTACTGATGCCGAAGCACTTCAGGCATGGTTTTCTTCTATTGTTTGCTTGCTGTTCATGTAGTTGCTGCTTAAAGGTGTCAAAGAACTACTTGAAAGTTATTAATATGGGACCAATACTGGATTTGATAACAGTAACATGCCCTCTTGAATAAAAGTTTCTTCGTTTGTACCTAAAATCCAATTATTTAAGGTTAAATGCTATTTTAAATTGGGTGGCAAGGGACAGACTCAAGATTATTTAGTCACTGTACTACTGTAGCTTAATTCCAGGGTTTATGCATTTTCTATATTCTTGTGCCACAAACATTCTCTGAATATGTTTGATGTTTTAATACTACTGTTTTGCAATTAACGTCTAGATTTTTTTTTTACCCAAACAGCAAATATGCCAGTCACTTCATACTCTGTGGTCAGCTCCGTTCCGCATTACCATTGCCATGGTTCTTCTTTATCAACAACTAGGAGTTGCTTCCCTTTTGGGCGCTTTGATGCTAGTCCTTATGTTTCCATTACAGGTACAGGAGTTCACCTGATTTCTCTAGTTTGTTTTACCCCTACACTGCTTTGAATCTGTTAGTTAAAATGCACTTCCTCTCTGCATATCTTTTATTCTCTAGTCTCTTTGCATTAATGCACTGAGGTGGTAATGGATATAACTTTATTTTTTAATAATTTTTTTTCTAAATTTAGTTAAATATCAAGTTCTAACCATTCTGTTGTTGTCTTTTCTGACATGGCTTAGATGTTATGCATGGGAGAGTAGTTTCCAGTCTAAAGTTCAGAATGTCCGAGAGGATGAATTATCATGGTTTCGAAAAGCATCATTACTTGGAGCGGTATGACACAAAGCCAATATTTAATATTCATGCTCCAATCATTTTTTGGACTTCAGCTTATTTATCTTGGCTCCCCCTACGAAATTCATGTCTGTATTGCATTCATGTGCATCCATTAAGATAGTATAATAGAACGAATGGTGGCCTGCACTGTATTAAGATATTGAAAGTAAAAGGATAGATTTAACTCTAGCCAAATCTATCAATGTTATACTTTCTAATTTAGATCAAGTACAATACTACTACTAGTAGACACTTAAGTTCACTGGTAATGGCTGTCATAAACATAGTAGAATTCAACTGACCTCATGATGCACTTTTGTAGACTGACCTTTCTAAATACCTGTCAGAAACTAGATAGCTGCTTCATGAATGTGGTCACAATTTTATTTAAATCATATTATGTCCAATCATCATGAACAAAAGAAAATGCTTTATTTCTGATATTTGCTAGCTTTGCACTGTTTGAGTTTTTCTTGAAATTCAAGTGTTGAGCATGGAAAACGTAAATCCAATGTTACAACTTTTTCTCATGTTCTTACTGACTCCAGCTGTTTTTGTTGTAATTTTTCTTTTTTGGCAGTTAAATGGATTCATACTGAATAATGTTCCAGTTTTTGTAACTGTGATTTCATTTGGAATGTTCACCTTACTTGGAGGGAATTTGACACCCGCAAGAGCTTTTACATCACTTTCTCTGTTTGCTGTGCTTCAGTTTCCTCTTTTCATGCTTCCTAATATTATAACTCAGGTTATTCTCCATTGTAATTTTCTTTTGTTTTGTTGATTTACCAGCAGGATAATGACATAATGCACCCTTCATTCTTGTAATATCCTCTATTAGTGTTTGCTTTTCTATTAAATACTTATTGTTGTTTTGTTTCTTCTAAAATAGCAGAAAGAGTGTTAGTTTCTCTAGTTTATAATGGCCAAAGCGGGTGGAAACTTGTTTAGTATTATTGTTGCTGATTGAAGACTGATTTTTCTTTTGTTTTAAGGCGGTTAATGCAAATGTATCATTGAAGCGTTTGGAGGATTTGCTCTTAGCAGAAGAGAGAATACTTTTTACCAAATCCACCGCTTGAGCCAGGATTACCAGCCATCTCAATCAAAAACGGAAACTTCTCCTGGGATTCCAAGGTCCATGGTCTTGTCATTTTATGCTTGCATATTTCATCATTCTGCATAGTTGACTTGCACAAAGGACATCTGTTCATCATTACGTTTTTGCTGTTGCAATTTTTATCTTCTATGGCCAGAATTGAAATGAATTGTATGATATTATTGTACTCGTATTATATATCTTCCCGGTAGCTCTAAATCTTTTGTTTTCTTTATTCAGGCAGAAAGGCCTACATTGGCAAACATAAACTTGGATATACCTGTTAGTAGCCTAGTTGCAGTTGTTGGAACTTGGAAGTACAGGAGAAGGGAAAACATCACTAGTATCTGCAATGCTTGGAGAACTTCCTGCAGTTGTAGGTTCAACTGTTGTTATGAGAGGGACAGTTGCTATGTACCCCAAGTCTCTTGGATTTTTAATGCAACTGTAAGTTAATAGTATTCATAATCACGTATAGTGATGAACATGCTTAATAATTCTTAATTTTTTTAACAGAACATATATATCTATTGCTATTGGTATGCTCAGCTGATAATTGACTCATACAACTGTTTCTTCAGATGCATTACAAATGACCACTTCCACAAGCAGTATAACTTTTCTCATTGCTGCTACTATAACCTTTTAATTTGGAATTATGGTTTGCATATGAATTAGGTTAAAAAAGAATTATGGACAGATAATATATTTTTCAAGTTTATTTCAAGCTATCTTTTGTGTAAGTTGTTGGGAGGAGACATTGGAGAGCTTATCCAAGAGATCTTGCTATCTTTATGATAATTTCGTGTAATCTTAAAATCCAGCGACAGCAAGATGATTTGGACAGGGCTCTCACTTTTCTGATGCACGTGGAATAATTTGTGTTCCAATTCAAAAAATATAAAATTAATGAAGTCTGAAAAAATTTAAAGTCGCGAAAATTTTCTTACTAGTTATGAATTGATTTTATGGTTTTGGTAAGGGTAACAAGGTTCAAGGCTGTTAGCATGCCATTATGATATGATATGTGGCTTATAAAAGTTATTTCTGCAGGTGCGGGATAATGTTTTATTTGGTTCTGCCTTTGACCCAATAAGATATGAAAGGGCAATAGATGTGACTGAACTACGACATGACCTTGAGTTACTGCCTGTGAGTATATGCACTACTTATTGCATTTAAGTGGAATATAATGTGTCAAATTCTTTGTTAAAAGTTGGTGGCATTTGCTTGTCCTTTCTCTAACATTCCTATCAATGACTAGGGTGGTGATCTTACCAAAATTGGAGAAAGAGGTGTGAACATCAGTGGTGGTCAAAAGCAAAGAGTATCCATGGCTAGAGCTGTTTACTCCAAATCCGAGTGTACATTTTTGATGATACCCTTAGTGCTCTAGATGCGCATGTCGCTAAACAGGTTATGCTGAGTGATTCTACTTTACATACCCGCTGTTATTAACAGGGATGTTTTCTATACACAAGATGTGGTACATATTAACATATACATGTTTGTACTTTGCAAAGTAACACATTATGAATGATGCATGTGATTGACATGCTTCAGTATTGCCTTTTAACTTAGTCCACTGATTCTCTAAATCCTTCTTAAAATTCCTCCAATTGTAACTAAAGGTATGCTAGGCATGTGCCTCCAACAATAAAGAAAACGGAGAGAGAAAAAGACAACAATGCTGCTAAGGTAGAAAAAAACATTGCCTCATGGAAGAGGCACACCTAAACTATCCAAGTCGCAAAAGGCTTGCAATGCCTAATCTTAGTACCTTTGATCATACTTTCTAATAGCGAAATAGTTGCTGACCATGTTCTGATAGTTGTTGGGTACTGTATGCAATTGATCCCCCGTTTATTGCTGACTGTAAACTGGGTTCCATTTATTATCTTAACGTTGTGTAGTATTTTCCACTGCATGTCACTTCAGGTTTTTGATAAATGCATCAAGGGAGAATTGAGAGGGAAGACCCGAGTTCTTGTTACAAATCAACTGCATTTCCTTTCACAGGTGGATGGAATCATTTTGATCCATGAAGGTACTGTGAAAGAGGAGGGAACATTTGAGGAGCTCTCTAACCAGGGGCCATTGTTCCAAAAGCTTATGGAAAATGCTGGAAAGATGGAGGAGTATGAAGAAGAAAAGGTAGATACTGAAACTGCTGATCCGAAGTCCTCTTCAAAACAGCTGGCCAATGGAGAACTTGATGATACTGCAGAGAGTGGTAGTAAGGCAAAAGAAGGAAAATCTGTCCTTATTAAACTGGAAGAACAGGAAACAGGTGTTGTCAGTATGAAAGTTTTAGCAAGGTAACATGATTCATGCAAATAGTTTTGTATTGATTGCAATTTAGTGGTTTGTAATCATTTACAAACAACTGGGTGTCTCCTTTTGATACCCCGTCAAATTATTAGATGTGCTTATGCACATGCACAAACATTTACATTGTGAATATGCTTCTTTCTCCCCACTGCCATGCTCTGCTTATGCATAATCCTGATGGAAATCTATTGAAAAGTGTATTATTTTGCAAATTTTATGTAGTGATCCTGTTTTCTTGGTCTTTTTTCCCCATTTGCTCCTCCTTTTTATTATACTATGTTGAATCTTATTGTTGTCCTTTCAGATACAAGACTGCATTAGGAGTTCTTTGGGTGGTTGTAATACTCTTTGGATGCTATTTCTTAACAGAGGTGTTACGAATTTCAAGTAGCACATGGTTGAGCCATTGGACTGATCAGAGTGCTTCAGTGGGCTATGATCCTGGATTTTATAATCTGATATATGCAGCTCTATCATTTGCTCAGGTATAGCTCTGTTGTAACATGACTGAAGAATATGGTGTAATTATTCCTTTTGCATAAGTTCTCATTCATTTTCTGTCACATCTGTACCAGTGCAGTGTCTGCTTTTTGTCCCATGAGAATCCATATTACTCTAAATGCCTGCATTCCTACTGAATTACATCTGTGGAATATGATAATTTGGTATTTTTCTCATTATTTTCCCTTTCAGGTTATGGTGACTTTAACAAATTCTTATTGGTTGATCATTGGTTGATCATATCAGGTCTATATGCAGCCAGAAGGTTGCATGAAGCCATGCTTCACTCCATATTACGAGCTCCTATGGTTTTTTTTTTCATACAAATCCACTTGGAAGAGTAATCAACAGGTTTGCAAAGGATTTAGGTGACATTGATCGTAATGTGCCCCATTTGTCAATATGTTTCTGGGCAGAGATCAAAGATATTAGTACTTGACGAAGCCACTGCAGCAGTAGATGTTAGAACAGATGCCCTCATACAGAAAACAATTTGAGAGGAATTTAAATCGTGCACCATGATCATCATTGCTCATCGTCTTAACACCATCATAGACTGTGATCGGATTCTTTTGCTTGATGGTGGTAAGGTAAGCACTGTATTTAAATGGTACTGCTGGTTAAATCTTATAATATGGTTATCCTTTGGCACTAATTTAAGTAATATTAATGCTAATTATACAACATAAAATAATACTGATGCTAGCTTCTTATGTTTAAAGGTTCTTGAGTATGATACCCCTGAAGAACTGCTATCAAATGAAGGCAGTTCGTTCTCTAAGATGGTGCAAAGTACAGGAGCCGCAAATGCCCAATATCTACGCAGCTTAGCATTCGGGAATAAGTCAGATAGGGAAGAGAGTAAGCATAATGATGGCCAGAAAAAATGGCTTGCTTCGTCTCACTGGGCTGCTGCAGCTCAATTTGCCCTTGCCGTCAGTCTCACCTCATCACAGAATGACCTGAAAAGATTGGAAGTGGAAGAAGAGAATAGCATACTCAAGAAAACAAGGGATGCTGTGATAACTTTGCAGGGGGTTCTGGAAAGGAAGCATGATAGATTGATAGAGAAATCGAGGAATCTTTAGACCAATACCAAATATCCTCAGACAGTTGGTGGTCATCACTCTACAAGATGATTGAAGGTATGTATAACTTTGTGCCATCTTTTACATAGCCTTCCCTTGCAATGAAATTTTTGAAAGGTTAAATTCTGAGACCACTTCATTTTTTGTCCATGAATGCATTATCCTCCCTCTCCTTTTTCTTTCCTTTTTTTCTCCTATATATGTTGTCTCAAATATTTCTAAGTTAGAGGAAACCCTGGAAGATATGGTATCAGAGCTAAATGAGCTTAAATTTCTAAGATTAAAGAATCTCAGGATTTTCAATGTGGTTGGAGATGAAGTGTAAGCTTCTCACTGTGTAGATGATGTAATTGCATGTCTTTTTCGTTTTTGTAGGTCTTGCAATGATGAGCAGACTGGCCAGGAGCAGGCTTCATCAATCAGACTTTGGTTTTGATGATAGATCAATTAACTTTGATCAAGTTGATATGTAGCCAAAGCTGCACTGTTATATATTACCTCTGCTTCAAAATAATTGTTCATTTGGACAAACAATTATTGTGAATTGCAGGGAATATAACATGTGCCACAGTCCCACCAACTGACTCACATACCCAAGGTTGTGCTAACTCTATTTTTGGCAATGTAGCTCCATCACTCAGCCATGAGACATGAGTTCGAAAATGCAATAAGTTTCATTTTGATCTTAATCCAGCAATTAACCCAATTTCCCTTATCATTTGTAATGTAATTTTTATTGCCCAAAATATATTAGGGAGAAAAAAAAAATCTTTTAGGTCTTGAATACTTGTGTTTGGATTTTGGAAAAAATTCTCTAAAACGAAGTGAGAAAATAAAATGTTAATTATTCTTAAATCAAGATAATAAGATTTAGATACAATGAAAATTATAAATTCAGTACTGATTAAATGTTTTTTTTATTTATTCTACTAATTTTTTTATTTGAGAAAAATTTCCTTTTTTGATCATGTTATGCCAAAAACTTCCACTAGTACTGTTATATTCAACTATTCCAAGCATCTTTCAAAATCACAAATCCTCGCCAATCAAGCAATTATACTCAAATGTCTTGCATGGAATGAAAGACGAAAAAGAGTCTCTTGCTTTTAGACCCAGTATGTGAAAATTACCTTTATATTTCCATTTTTAGAAGAACCATATCATGTTAAAATTTGTTAAACGCTAGTGTTGTGTAACTTACCTTATTATTTCCTAATAATACAAAATAAAATAAAATAAAAGAATGAGTTTATAGATAAATTAGTCTTTGAAGAATGGATTATTTTTTAAATTTATCCAAGATTGAAACGTTAATTATTCGAACATAAACAACAATCAGCCCAAATAAAATACAAAACCGTAAACAGCAAAACCGGTTGAATCATGAACCGGACAAAAAAACACTTCAACTAAACAGTAAAATCGTAAAATCTGAAAATCGGAATTAAACTGACCGGTCGGTCGAATCGAACCGTGATTCGGTCGGTTTCTTGGCTGGGCAGCAAAACGTTGCCGTTTCAGCCTCTAGAACCCTAAATCTGTAACCAAATCCCTAATTGGATCCTGAATGAGTGAGTGAATCCCCCTCCTTCTCATCGAGCTTCAGAAGTGAAGTGAGAACTGGGAACGCCTCTCTGACTCTCTCACGGGTTCTCATCGAGCTCGTCGTCCGGTCGTCCATACCTCCGTCGAGCCACCGCGTCGAGCCACCGCCGTCGATCGTTCGAACAGCCACTTAATCGCGCAGCAGCCGTCGTTCCTCCCCTTCCATCGCGCAGCCTCCCTGGGAAACGTCGAAGCCTCCGTCGCGCAGCCACCCTAGCTCTGTTGGTCACTCGGCTCAAAGGTGCTCCCTCTTGCATGCTCTGTTGAAGGCGTCTTCGAGCTTCCAGGTAATTTTTTGAACTGTGAACTGAAGGCGTCTTGGTCACTCTGCTCCTTGTCTCTGTCCCTCGTTACAATGATTGTTTGATTGAATAACTGTTGCATGTCTCTGTCTCCCTAATGAGTATGATTTAATAATTGTTTGAATCTATGAGGCTCTGTGAACTGAAGTCACTGAAGTCTGATATACTGATAATCTGATATAGTGATACTGAACTGTGAAGTGTGAAGGTTGTGAAGCTCTGTGAAGTGTGAACTGAACTGTGAACTTTGTTTAATAATTGTTGTTTACTGAACTGATCTTTCTTTTACTGAACTGAATTTTGTTGTTTGTTGAATAATTGTGAATAATTTTGAATAATTTTGGATGTTGTTTTTTGTGAACTTGAGATTATTGGGTTGGAGTGGGTTGTGATATTGTAGATTGTAATTGGAAAAAACCATTTTTGGATTTCTGTGGAGTACTTGGATTATTGAATTTGAATGTCTCTGTCTCTCTGAAGTCTGAATGAGTGATTTGTGATTTTGAATGTCTCTGATTACTTGATTAGTGATTTGTGTTTTGAATCTGAAATTTGTGATAACTCATAACTGATAAATAATTTGTTCTGCTGTTGTTGCCGATTTTAAATTTATGTTAGTTCTTGGTAAACTCATAAGTCATAACATTGAACTGTGACGTTTTCCCTCAAATTAATTTTGGTTGATGTGAGATAATTGATGTTTAGGGTACAAAGTGGAAACCTGCGACCTCCAAAGTGGAAACCTGTTTTTAATGGATTTGTTTGTTGATTTTTGGTTCTGTTATGTTATGCTTTTCATTTGGTAATGGTGTTTATGATTGGATTTATCTGCAGCAAGTTATGGAGGATTTTGATGATTGATGACAAACTTGGATCATTTTGATTTGCCATGTTATGTTTGATTGGTTGTTTTGTTTTTTGACTTTTGAATTTGTATTTGAATGAGATTATAACATTCGAGTTTATGTAGTGTTTTTAATTTGAATGATATTTTAAAGTTTAATTAGACTATAATTATATTTTAATGTGTTTATTTATTATTTTATTATAAAACGGTTTTTCGGTTCAATCACGCTCGAACCGGTTGAACCTATGAACCAGTGAACCAGTAGCTAAAGCGGTTCGATAACCGGTTCGGTTCTCAGAACCTTGATCAGCTCATTCACAACCAACCAACCCAGCAAAGTTCAAAATCACCCAACCAAACCCTAGGTTCTCCCTGCAACGGTTCTGCCGTAGTGCCGCCGCCATCCATGCTGTCAGCGCCTCCGCGTCCTCTCTTGTAGCCCAGGCCCTCTCTTGTAGCTCGGCGTCCTTCTTCCCGCTGTCCCCGTCCTCCCTGGCTTCTCTGTTCGAGGCTTGGAGCAGCTCGCCGTCGTTTCACCGGTTGCCGTCCGTGTCTCCGTCGAAGGTTAGTGCCATTGCTTTCACTTCTTCGGTTCTTCTCTTCCTTTTATGCTCTGTTTGCTGATTTGTGAATGGATTAATGAAAATCAAATAATTGATTTTGTGCTGCTGCTCTTTTTTTAATTCCTAAAATTTTTTTTGAAATTTTCTTGCTGCTGCTAAAAATGGATTAGGGATTAGGGATTAGAGATTACTTGTTGCTATTTTGTAATTAGGGATTATGCTACGTTAGCTTTATTGATTTCAGGTTTAGTGTGATTAGGGATTACTTGTTGCTGTTTTGTAATGTTTGTTGCTGAATGCTAAAATGGAAATCAAATTAAATGCTGTTTGTTGCTTCCATATATTTTCTTTAATAGTATTTTCCCGATTATAAATTCTGGTTTCGAGTCAAAACTTTGTATTTGTTTTGTCTGTAGTTTGATTTGAGATCATTAGATCTGATCCGATCCTATTAAGTTCAAACTATGCCTTTGGATTTTTGGTGTAGAATTGTTGCTTACCTGTTTGAAGTGTGTATTTCTTGTAATTGGATCTGTTTTGAACTGGATTGTGATTTTATGCTGCATTAGGGGTTGATAGTTCATCTTGGGTGTAGTTTTGGGATCATTTACTTGTTAATTCTCGGACATTCAGTTTAGTAAGGATCTTCTACAAATTTGTTATCTTTCTTTAGGTTCCTTATAGATTTATTGGTAATAAATTAATATAAATGCTGGATCATTTTGAACATGTCTGTTGGTGTAATTTCACTTTGTAGTTTGTAGTTTGTAGTATACATCATTATATCTTAAATGGTCTCTAAAGTCTTATCTTTGAACGAGGTGTTTTTGTACTCTTTATTTTTAGTTAGGCCATTTTCAAGATGGAGTATTAATTTTTTTTTCTTTTCAGTATATATAACATTATTAGCTGTTTTTATCTCTCTAGGTGGCCACAAGTCCACAACTGAAGGAGTATATAGGTTATGTAGTATTTCTAAAGAGATTTAGGCATAAATATGAACAAAACTTCTGTTGGAATAGCATTTCTTCTTTTATTTGTCTATAGAGATTCAGACATAAATATGAACAAAATTAATATTTGATTATTATTATTATGTTTGTAAAGACTTACATTTTAAATTTTAATACATAATTTTAATTGTATTTATATAATTTTATATTTTTTAATTATGACCGGGTCAACTGGGTGAATCAGTAACCCACCGGTTGAACCAGTGATTCGGTGACCCAGTCATATGACCGGGTTGATTGCCGGTTCGGTTCTGATAACTATGGACAAAACTATTATTATTACCTAAGCATGGTAATGACTCAATTGAAAATTTTATAGAGTACTTGTAATAGGGTTACATTATCTAATAATTGCATTTGGAAATAGGAATAATCACTATGCCCCCCCTTTTTTTTGAGTATTTTTGTGTTTTTATTTTAAGTGGAACTTGGAAAGACTGAATATGAATCAATTTTATAAGCTTTTTATAGTTTTTGGTCTAATTGCATTTGAAGTAGCTTCCTTCTTTCAGTTCTTTGACCTTTAGGTTTGAAGTTATTTTTTGTAATTAAAGCTTAAGTTGTCTGGTGGAACTTTGAAGCTATTAGATGCACATTTCCAATATGTTTTTTAAAGCCTAAATTATTGTTCTAATTGCATTGGCGCCTATAAAATAGGGGATTAACTTTACTTCTATCGTAATTATTTTAGTACCATCCTTTTTTGATACTCCTTAAAAAGATTCTACTGAAACGTAAGTGTCACCGTCCTTAAAATTGTTGTCATTACCTAACCTATTAATTTGAAATAGTTACATAGTTTATCTTTTAATGTTATTACTTTAGTCCTTATGGAAGATTATAAAATTTGTCTTTTGCGTTATGATTTAAGTCTTTTAAAATAATAAGATTAACATATAGTGAATTAGTGATACAACATTTTATATGGACTAAAATGTGATTAGCCGCTAACTGTTTTCTTTAAATAGGACCCTTACCCAACTCCTTTCTTTCATTTTCACAGCACGCAATACGCATCTATGCAATAGAAGCATTAACAAGGTGGTTTTGTTTGTTTGTCAATGCGTCTTGCAATTGCACCTCAAGTCCAAGGTTTCTTATTCTTAAGACCTTATTCACTCACCATTCAGCACTGCCCTTCCCCTTCTCCTCCTTCCATCTCACAAGTCTACGACGACCTTCTCCGCATTTGCTTCCGCTTACAACAAACTAAAACTAATCCCCATCACCATCACGACTACCATGTGTTCGACAATATTCCCAACCACGGCGACGGGGAAATGGCCAAAGTTGTTCATGCACACGCCATCAAACACGACATTTCCTCTGATGGCTTCCTCGCAAGTGCCACCATCGATCTCTACGCCACTGCTGGCAATGTCCCTTTCGCTCAGAGGCTCTTCCACCAGCTCCATCCCCGTCAAAGACATTTATCCGCTTATAATTCTATCATTTCCATGTACTCAAGGCAGGGGTTATTCCAAAATGCACTCCGTTGTTTCGTTTCTATGATGCGTTTTGGCCAGTTGCCTGACCAATTCACGCTCGCTATAGCTCTCTCTGTTTGTTCAAAGCTCAGGAATGTTGAATTCGGCACGCTGCTTCACTCATGCGTGATCAAGGTAGGTTTTGAGTCCAATCCGTTCTGCCAGGGTGCTCTTATCGATCTCTATGCCAAATGCGGCTTTCTCCGCCATGCTAGCGCCATATTTGACGCCGCAGTCCACTTGGACACTGTTTCTTGGACGGCTTTGATTTCTGGTTATGTTCGAGCCAGGCTGCCGCAGGACGCCCTCCAGGTGTTTGACAAAATGCAGATAGCTGGCTGCTCTCCTGACCAGGTGGTTTTTGTGACTGTTCTCAATGCTCTTGTGAATTTGGGTAAGCTGGATGATGCCTGTAAATTGTTCCGAGACATGCACACTAGCAATGTTGTGGCATGGAATGCGATGATCTCTGGTCATGCTAAGAGGGGCCATCATAAGGAGGCCATTGAGTTCTTTCTCGAAATGAGGAAGTGTGGTATAAAGTCCTCAAGGTCCACGCTGGCAAGTGTTCTTAGTGCGATTGCCAGCTTAGCTGCGTTGGATTATGGGTTACTAGTCCATGGAGAGGCTATCAAACAAGGTTTGGGTTCTAGTATATATGTGGGAAGTTCTTTGATCAGTATGTATGGGAAGTGCGAAATGTTAGATGCTGCAAAGCAAGTATTTGATGTCATGTCTGAGAAAAATATGGTCACTTGGAATGCCATGCTGGGAGTTTATGCACAGAATGGTTATTTCAATCATGTAGTGGAGCTATTCCTTAATATGACACGACGTACCATTGAACCGGACGAATTTACCTTCACTAGCATTTTGAGTTCATGTGCTTGTTTTGAAAGCTTAGAAATTGGTCGTCAGGTGCATTCAGTTGTTATCAAGAGAAGTTTTGCAAACAATTTATTTGTGAACAATGCATTGGTAGATATGTATGCCAAGGCTGGGGATTTGAAGGAAGCTAGGAAACAATTTGAGCGCATGAAAACCCGAGATAACATTTCTTGGAATGCCATTATTGTTGGATACGTGCAGGAAGAAGAGGAAACTGATGCTTTCAAAATGTTCAACAGAATGAGGTTACATGGCATAGTACCTGATGAAGTAGCTTTGGCAAGCATACTTAGCGCTTGTGGAAATGTTAAGCTATTAGAAGCAGGATTGCAGTTCCATTGCCTGGCAGTTAAGTTGGGATTAGAAACAAACCTTTTTGTTGGAAGTTCTCTTATTGACATGTATTCTAAATGCTGCTCCATTGAAGATGCACGAAAAATCTATTCTAGAATGCCTGAATGGAGTGTGGTATCCATGAATGCTCTGATTTCAGGATATGCTCTGAAAAATATAAAAGAAGCTATTAATCTTTTTAGTGAGATGCTGGCATTGGGGCTCAAGCCATCTGAAATTACATTTGCAAGCCTGATAGATGCTTGTAAGGGTTCTCAGGTAAATCTTGGGTTGCAGATCCACTGTGCTATAGTTAAGAGGGGTCTTTTATGTGGTAGTGAGTTCTTAGGTACCTCTTTGTTGGGCATGTATATGGACTCACAAAGGATTGCAGATGCCAACTTACTTTTCTCAGAGTTTTTGAACCTTAAAAGCATTGTTATGTGGACTGCTTTAATTTCTGGTTATACTCAAAATGATTGCTGTTACGAGGCCATAAATTCATACCGAGAAATTCGGGACAACAGTATCTTCCCTGACCAAGCAACATTTGTTTCAGTTCTTCGAGCTTGTGCTCTCTTATCGGCATTGCAAGATGGGAAAGAGATACATTCTCTAATATTCCATACTGGTTTTGACTTGGATGAGTTAACCAGCAGTGCACTCATAGACATGTATGCTAAATGTGGGGATGTAAAAAGTGCTGTGCAAGTTTTTGAAGAAATGGGTACTAAAAAGGATGTGATTTCTTGGAACTCAATGATAGTTGGATTTGCAAAAAATGGTCATGCAGAAAGCGCTCTGAAGGTCTTCAATGAGATGGCTCACGCATGTGTTACACCAGATGATGTCACATTCCTCGGAGTGCTCACTGCTTGCAGCCATGCAGGGTGGGTTTTCGAGGGCCGTCAAATTTTTTATTTCATGGTGAACTGTTATGGCATTGAACCCAGGGCTGATCACTATGCTTGCATTGTGGATCTTCTTGGTCGTTGGGGTAATCTCAAAGAAGCTGAAGAGTTCATCGACAAACTAAATGTTGAACCGAATGCTATGATTTGGGCCAATTTATTGGGAGCTTGCCGAATTCATGGCGATGACATAAGGGGAGAGCGAGCAGCTAAGAACCTTATTAAGTTAGAACCTGACAATTCTTCCCCATATGTATTGCTTTCTAATATGTATGCTGCATCAGGACATTGGAATGAAGCTAGATCTTTGAGGAGAACTATGATACAAAAAGAAATCCAAAAGATGCCTGGGTGTAGCTGGATTGTTGTAGGACAAAAGACAAACTCATTTGTTGCAGGTGATATATCACATCCTAATGATGCTGAAATTTCACATTCTTTGAAGCATTTGACAGCACTCATGAGAGACAACAGATTCCAGGATGATAGAATTTTGCTTGTTGGTTAAATTTAATTTTTCACAGTAATAGGAAATCAAGCAATCAACTCAGATTTGCATTCTGACAAAGAACAAATCGTACATATATTCCATTCTTACTGCTTTCTGGCAAATGGAAAGCATTATATTGTTATTTGCATTACTTATGAACTGTTTGTTGTCAATTTGTCATGCATATTCATGTGTTTGAATATAAGTTTCTGGTTAGAACTTAAAAAATAAAATGTAAACCCTCACGTTACATGGATTAAGCTCCTCTAATTTTATTCCTATCTATATTTTTCTTGACTTAAGATGGTCAACTTTTGTGTAATGCTGATAAGCTGAAGTTGACATATAGTTTTTAGTATCCATCATCAATAACTATGAAGCAGTTTGGTCTAATTACCTTTTATATCATAAACCATTTGTACCTTTTGCAATTATTATTATTATTATTATTATTATTATTATTATTATTGCTATTGCTTTGCCATGGATGACTGTTACTAAACCAGCATTTGTACCTTACGCAATTTTGATATGGATGATTGGTTTAATGCACCCAAATTCTGACTTATGCGAGTTGAAATAATTTCTAGATTAGGACTGTTAACCACGAAAATATTTTTAGTAGTTTATCACTAATTGTTTGATTTTTTTTCTTGTTTTTCACAAATTTCAGTAGTAGAATTTATTATTCTGTTTGTGAAATTGAATTTGAGCAACTCATGTGAGCATCATTTTATTCATTTATATAGAGCACCGCCCGTGAAGTAAAGCGCTTAGATTCAATTAGTAGATCCCCTGTTTATGCACAATTTGGAGAAGTACTTAATGGCCTATCAACAATTTGTGCTTACAAAGCTTATGACCGCATGGATGATATCAATGGAAAGTCGATGAACAAACAACATACGATTCACTCTGGTGAACATGAGTGGAAATCGATGGCTTGCAATTCGATTAGAAACGCTGGGAGGTCTCATGATATGGTTTACTGCAGCCTTTGCGGTAATGCAGAATGGGAGGGCCGAGAACCAGCAGGAATTTGCATCCACCATGGGTTTAGTACTTAGTTATGCTTTGAACATTACCAGTTTGCTTACTGGTGTGCTCAGGCTTGCTAGTTTGGCTGAGAATAGTCTAAATGCTGTTGAGGGTGTTGCCACTTATATAGATTTGCCTTCAGAGGCACCATCCATCATTGAGGATAGTCGCCCCCCTCCAGACTGGCCCTCATCTGGGTCAATCAGATTTGAGGATGTTGTACTTCGATACAGGCCTGAACTTCCTCCTGTCCTTCATGGCTTGAATTTCACAATTTTTCCAAGCCATAAGGTTGGCATTGTAGGAAGGACAGGAGCTGGAAAATCTAGCATGCTTAATGCTTTATTTTGAATTGTGGAATTGGAAAGAGGAAGAATATTAATTGATGATTGTGATATTGCAAAATTTGGGCTGTCTGATTTGTGTAAAGTTCTTGGCATTATACCACAGTCCCCTGTTTTGTTTTCAGGTATATTTAAGATATAATATTTTCCATCGTATTTTCATATTGGCAACTTAGGCTGGGATTCTGTTCTTTTGTTTTCCAAGTTACCAACTGACCAGAGGGAAGAGTATGTTGAACAATAATGTTGTAAGAATGGACTTGTTTCTTTTATTATTATTATTATTATTATTATTATTATTATTATTATTATTATTATTATTATTATTACTTATGGTAAAATGGACTGTAGATCTTGAATTTTTTAAAGCTAAGAGATCTGTTTTGGCAGGAAGGGAATTCTAACTCCTTTTAGAGCCACATATTAAAGGTTATTGATAATTTGATTTTTATAAAATACAGTAAGGGAAAAAAACGAATGAGAAAATAAGGATAAATATGTTAACATGAAAGTTAAGAAATTCGTTGATCTACTTGAGTGAAGATTGGAATACTTGTGATGTCAAAACTGGAAAGCAATAGTAAGTGATGTTTTGCTTTGCTAGATATATGATTGTGTTGTTGATTTTTATAATTTTTACTCTGTAAATTGTGAAGCATATTAATCTTTGAATTAATGTAATTGTATTTATATTAAGCTTAATTTAATTTTTTATAGGAACTGTAAGGTTTAATCTTGACCCTTTTAATGAACACAATGATGCTGACCTCTGGGAGGCTCTGGAGAGGGCACATTTGAAGGATGTCATTTGGAGGAATTCTTTGGGGCTGGATGCTGAGGTAAATTATGATTTCTTGATTAGACAGTGGCTTTTTTTGTGAGGAACCATTTCTATTGCTGAGTATTTTTACAATGGTCAATAAGTGATGTTTTATTGAAAGCAATATAATATTTATGAAAATGTACTTTGTTTAGGTCTCTGAGGCAGGCAAGAACTTCAGTGTTGGGCAGAGGCAACTGTTGAGTCTTTCTCGGGCATTATTGCGTAGATCAAAGATATTAGTACTTGACGAAGCCACTGCAGCAGTAGATGTTAGAACAGATGCCCTCATACAGAAAACAATTCCAGAGGAATTTAAATCATGCACCATGATCATCATTGCTCATCATCTTAACACAATCATAGACTGTGATCGGATTCTTTTGCTTGATGGTGATAAGGTAAGCACTGTATTTATATGGTACTGCTGGTTAAATCTTATAATATGGTTATCCTTTGGCACTAATGTAAGTAATACTAATGGTAATTATACAACATAAAATAATACTGATGCTAGCTTCTTACGTTTAAAGGTTCT
The DNA here is from genome assembly GCF_003086295.3 of Arachis hypogaea. Classification (NCBI taxonomy): domain Eukaryota; kingdom Viridiplantae; phylum Streptophyta; class Magnoliopsida; order Fabales; family Fabaceae; genus Arachis; species Arachis hypogaea. Next base: position 26,667,746 of record NC_092044.1, on the reverse strand, counting down.
TGAATATGATACCCCTGAAGAACTGCTATCAAATGAAGGCAGTTCGTTCTCTAAGATGGTGCAAATTACAGGAGCCGCAAATGCCCAATATCTACGCAGCTTAGCATTCGGGAGTAAGTCAGATAGGGAAGAGAGTAAGCATAATGATGGCCAGAAAAAATGGCTTGCTTCGTCTCACTGGGCTGTTGCAGCTCAATTTGCCCTTGCCGTCAGTCTCACCTCATCACAGAATGACCTGAAAAGATTGGAAGTGGAAGAAGAGAATAGCATACTCAAGAAAACAAGGGATGCTGTGATAACTTTGCAGGGGGTTCTGGAAAGGAAGCATGATAGATTGATAGAGAAATCGAGGAATCTTTAGACCAATACCAAATATCCTCAGACAGTTGGTGGTCATCACTCTACAAGATGATTGAAGGTATGTATAACTTTGTGCCATCTTTTACATAGCCTTCCCTTGCAATGAAATTTTTGAAAGGTTAAATTCTGAGACCACTTCATTTTTTGTCCATGAATGCATTATCCTCCCTCTCCTTTTTCTTTCCTTTTTTTCTCCTATATATGTTGTCTCAAATATTTCTAAGTTAGAGGAAACCCTGGAAGATATGGTATCAGAGCTAAATGAGCTTAAATTTCTAAGATTAAAGAATCTCAGGATTTTCAATGTGGTTGGAGATGAAGTGTAAGCTTCTCACTGTGTAGATGATGTAATTGCATGTCTTTTTCGTTTTTGTAGGTCTTGCAATGATGAGCAGACTGGCCAGGAGCAGGCTTCATCAATCAGACTTTGGTTTTGATGATAGATCAATTAACTTTGATCAAGTTGATATGTAGCCAAAGCTGCACTGTTATATATTACCTCTGCTTCAAAATAATTGTTCATTTGGACAAACAATTATTGTGAATTGCAGGGAATATAACATGTGCCACAGTCCCACCAACTGACTCACATACCCAAGGTTGTGCTAACTCTATTTTTGGCAATGTAGCTCCATCACTCAGCCATGAGACATGAGTTCGAAAATGCAATAAGTTTCATTTTGATCTTAATCCAGCAATTAACCCAATTTCCCTTATCATTTGTAATGTAATTTTTATTGCCCAAAATATATTAGGGAGAAAAAAAAAATCTTTTAGGTCTTGAATACTTGTGTTTGGATTTTGGAAAAAATTCTCTAAAACGAAGTGAGAAAATAAAATGTTAATTATTCTTAAATCAAGATAATAAGATTTAGATACAATGAAAATTATAAATTCAGTACTGATTAAATGTTTTTTTTTATTTATTCTACTAATTTTTTTATTTGAGAAAAATTTCCTTTTTTGATCATGTTATGCCAAAAACTTCCACTAGTACTGTTATATTCAACTATTCCAAGCATCTTTCAAAATCACAAATCCTCGCCAATCAAGCAATTATACTCAAATGTCTTGCATGGAATGAAAGACGAAAAAGAGTCTCTTGCTTTTAGACCCAATGTGTATTTCAATTTTTAGAAGAACCTTATCATCTTAAAATTTGTTAATCGCTAGTGTTGTATAACTTACCTTATTATTTCCTAATAATACAAAATAAAATAATAGATTAATAGTTAAATTAATCCTTTAAGGTTGGATCATTTTTCAAATGGAAAAGTATAAGTAAACAACAATATTTTTTAATAATGTGTAAACAATATAAATTAATAGAGTTAAAAGAATAAATTAAACTTAATTTAATTAGTAGTATTAAATTAGAATATAGTGTAATTAGTGATTGTTTATATTGTTCAAAATAATCATTGTTTACCTAGCTATTCCCTTTTCAAATTTATTCACGATTGAAGCCTTAATTATTCGAACATAAACAACAAACAGTCCAAATAAAATATAAAGATCAGCCCAACCAACCAATTGTTAATTCATTCTATTTTGTCTTATTCTCACATAATACATTCTTCTAGAATTAGTGAGTTTGATAACTCACCATTTTGTTAGCATACAATTTTTACTTCCATTCTCCTTTCTTTTTTGGGTGCACACCATTTGTCTCGTCTGGTCATTTTCTAAGTTATTTTTGGAGAAGCTACCCATCCAACGATCCAACCATCACAAGCTCCAAAATATGTTGGATCACTGAGCCATTTAGCGTCGTTTATTTATTTATATTGTTGTAATTAAATTTGGGGACCAACGTAATAAATTAAAAAGCACCTAAGAAGATAGAGCTTGAACCATTTATGTCATGAATTATTAAATTAGTTGTCCCCTTGAATACTCATCAACTTTCTTTTATAACGTACTCCCTTCTTGATTTTTAAGTTTGACTTGTTAGTTTATTTCTTTGGACCAATCTAGTATTTATCGCAGTGGATATTTTGCAATTTCTCTCTCTTAAAAATAAATCCAATTCAATTTCGGAATGAGTTAAGTCTTAGGCTATGTTTGGTTGGAAGGAAAGAAATAGAGAGGAAAAAAATAGAAAGGAAAGAAAAAAAAGAAAGAAATTGAGTGAATTTTAATTTTTTTTAAATGTGTTTGGATGGAAGGAAAATAAGAATGAAAGAAATGTTATAAAAAGACAATTTTATTCCTATATTATAATATATTAAAAAAGTGAATGGGTAGTATTAGAAGTAGAGAGAAACATTAATTTTTTTCCATTTTCTTTCTAATGTTGGAGAGAAAAAAAATTAGTTGGCCCCACCAATTTTTTTCCATCCATTTTCTTTTTCCTTTAATTTTCCTCCTCAACCAAACAATGAAAAATAATGATTTTCCTTCCCATTTTCTTTCCTTTCTTTTCTTTCCTTCCATTTTCCTTCAAACAAACATAGCATTAAAGTGGTCCTTGAAGTTACACTCGAGACTCATAGTAATTTCTGAAATTAATAGTTACTCATATTCATCCTTGAAGTTGCACTCCGAGACTCAGATTCGTCCTTCCGGCACATTTCATCCACCTGGTACTACCAGAAAGCTGATCTAGACTCTTCCGTAACACGCTGGCCAGGTAATGGCTAGTTGACGTCGATTAGTAAACTTTTACGGTGCAATTTGGTCCCTAAATCAAAATTAAAAATTTTAATTCCCAAATTTAATTATCATTCTCTTCTCTATAATAGTAACCCCTCTCTTTTCTTCTCTTCTCTTCTCCATATGGATGTGAAAGAGACTACAAATTACAACTTCATTGAAGGCACGCATATATTTTGTTAATTAAAAGTCACGTATTATATATTTGTATTTAACATTTTATGCACTCATTTAACTCTAGTTTAATTAAAATGTTTTACAAAATTCAATTTTATATTTTTATATGATTTTACAAAAATCTATCTCTTATATTTACAAAATTAAAAAGTTACATCGTTATTATTATATACTACATTACATTTCCTTTCGAATCCTGTTCCAAAATAACCATGCATTATGCTACAACATAATAACTTAAGATCATGTATATAATTTTAATTATATATAATGGCCATTATAGATAAATTATTCAATTTAATTATAGAAGTGATACTTAGTTTTGTAACTGAAATTTTTAGTAATTGTTAAAATAGTCATTGACTTTCAAAAATAATCAAATTGATCCTTAAATTTATAAATAGTGAATCTTTGTTTTTTTTTTAATTTAACTGTCATTCACATAATATTAATATTGTTCCCGTGTGGATACCTGAAGGGGAGCTCGGCTTCTGGGAGTTGGCCGACTTGTTATCTTCGGTGTCGATCTATGAGACTTGAGAAAGTCCGAGCTTCACGTCTGGGGAGATGTCCAATCGTGCAGAGTGTGAACAAAAAACAAGGGGGAAGTGTACTTGTAAAGACACTTCGAAACTTAAGTTAGTATTGAGAATTCAATCTGTCCTAAGGATGAAATATCATACCTTTATAAATGGAGTAGGATAGGTCGATTATACTGCTGTTAGTCATATGCATTAAAGAGTAGTCATTAGAGTTTAGTGCATGGTCAGCGTGTCACGGAGGAGTCCAAATAAGCTTTTCAGTGGTGCCAGATGGACGGAATGTGCTAGAAGAACGAATCTAAGTTTTGAAGTGCAATTTCAAGAACGAATATAAATAATTTTTAAATTCAAAGACTACTATGAGACTCGAGTGCAACTTCAGAAATCACTTTAAAGCTTATCTCATTAAGAGCGCTTTCTAACAAATTTCTCTTATCTTAACTCCTCCCATTTGTTATTGTCTCTTGGCTTTATTTGACTTTTCTATCATCATTTTTCTTCTTTTTATTTCCTTTCCTTTCCTTTTACTATTACATATACTTTCTCTTTCCTAATAACGCCTCACTATTTCTCCTATTCACCATCCTTTGTTAATTTGAAAAAATAATGGATCAAAGTGCAATTATTTTCCCTCCACCCTCAAAAAAATGTTAGACGTGTTGTATTGTAGGCTAGCTAGCTATTATTAGATTTTGCCATTTTGGTATTCTTTGTTTCTGGGATTTGTTCTCTGTTATTGTCAATTTTAAGAATAATGAGAGAGGTAGGACATGCATATTCGAGAATAATTTCAATTCATGATGATCAATTATATATATCATTCCACTCCAATTATTATAGGAAAGATGGAGTAATATATAACGGTGTTTGGATCTCAGTAAATTAAAATGGTGTCATATAAATATATATTAATATTTATATGTACATGGTATGTAACTATGTATTATTCTTCAGAATAGGAGCCATATCTTATATATATTATAATTGAAGATGATCCGTACCTAAAAGGCCGGCCCGACATTATGCCTCACAAAGACCATGTCTAACAAACAAGAATGCGATGTACCAAGTCAAAACCACGTCACTTATCCCAAGAGAGATATCTGATCTTCAGCTCAGATAAGAGGTCAGCAATCTCGAGTCAACTAACAGCTCTCTCCAATCATAAATAGCACTATGAAGATAGCTAAAGGCATCTCATTCAGAGCTCACTATTCGTAGTAATCATCATTATATTATCTTTCTTGCATAGAGACTAACTTAAGCATCAGAGTCCTTTTTGCAGGTATTCCACACTGTTCGAACGAGGCTCGCAATTGGTGGTACGCTCCTCAGCCAGAACAACCGTGCATGCACCTCTTGAAGCCACCACCGATCTAAACCTCGGCTCGAGCTCTTGGCAGAAACATTTGGTGCCCACCGTAGGGCTGAAGAGTTTAACTTCACCCCACTCCGTTATTTTAATTCCTAACATAACCATATCTGCCTTGTACCTCCTTCTTTCTTTACAGGAAAGGAAGCATAACTGATCTCTCGAAGACTCAACAACACTCACGAACTAATGCCGACCTCATGACCGCTAACGCCGCCCTCCTAGCAAAAAATCAACGGATGGCTGAGCTGTGAGCAGCAATACAGAACAATGGGGAACGGAAGGTCGACAGCAAAAAAATAAACGCAGATCATCACGAAGAGCATCAGTCAGAGTCCAACGCAAAAATAGGGAAAACACCCCCAAAATCAGAAGACGACGAACAAACCCATTTTTCGAAGAAATAATGAGCTTCAAAATGTCTAAGAATTTTACACTCCCTATGACTTTAACACCGTATAAGGGGATCAGAGATCCTAAAGTCCATGTCACAAAATTTGAATCTATGATGTTTTTCAATAGCGACTCTGATCTCATACTATGCCGATCTTTTCCAACTTATTTAGATGGAGCTGCCTTATTATGGTTTTCTAATATGCCTGCAGGATCTATAACCAGCTTTGACGAATTTTTCAAGATGTTCATCAATCATTTTGCAGCATCCAAGATCTATGTAAGAGACTTAGACTACCTTAGCACAATTAAGCAAGGACTGTGGTGCGAAATTTTACAATCCACAAACTAACCGGAAAGTGCACCGGATCGTACCAAGTAATACCTCAAGTGAGTGAGGGTCGATCCCACAAGGATTGATGGACTAAGCAACAATGACTGATTAATTTACTTAGTTAGGCAAGCAGAAAATTATGTTTTGAAAGTTCAAAGAGCATTAAACAGTAAATTCAAAATATCAGAAGGCACGCAAGTAAATAAGTTGAAAATAAAATATGGAGAAAACAGTTAAGCCTTTAGAGTTATCTATTTTCCGGATTGACTTTTTTACTAACTATTTTAATCATGAAAGATTTAATTCATATCAAACTATATGTGACTAGACCCTAATTTCTTATACCTTTCTAGTATCCTCTAACTCTCATCAACCGCCAATTCCTTGGTCAATTAATTTCAATTAGGGGATAAAGTTTAATTCTAGTTGTTATACCACAAAAATCCTAATTATCCAAATATAAGAGGATTATATGTCACATATCCTGTTAAGTTCAGATAATTAGAATTTAGGAGAAATTGTTTTCAAGCTGTTGTTCAAGTAAAGAGCTTTTCCAAGTTATACAAGAACTCAATTAGAAAGAGGGTCATACTTCTGTTCCACCCAAATTCATAAGATAAAGAACTAAAACAATTCTTGAAATATAAATCAATACATGAATTAAAATAGAAAAATAATAGTATCAATCCATACAATAGACAGAGCTCCTAACCTTAAAAGTGGAGGTTTAGTTGCTCATGGAAAAGAGTGAAAACTAGGATTCTGGTAAACTGTGAATTTTGGGATGAGATGCGATGAAAAGTTAACTAATGGAATCCTCTCCCCTCTAAAGAGAAGTATCTTTTCTCTTTTATATCTAATCCCAATTAATTTAAAATCTAATTTCTAAAATTAAAATAATATCTTTTCCTATTTTTAAAATAAAAATTAAATTTAAATCAGAATTAATTAAAGATCTTCGCATTGTAACTGGGGACCACTTGGCTTCACTAGGATCCATGCCTATCTTGAGCCTTAATGCGCTTTAGCTCCCAGCATTTTCTGCGTTTTCTGCACGTGGCGCATGTCACGTATACGCGTCAGTTACGCGTACGCGTCAGGTACATGCACGCGTCGCTGTGCAACCTCCAAATCACGCGTACGCGTTAGGTACACGCACATGTTGCTCCTCCTTTGTAGCTCGAGTTATTCAGGTTTTAGTGCAGAGAGGTTAGGGTTGATAGCATCATTCGCCTTCTTCTCTTTTTCTGCAGAAACTCCGTCAAATCCATCCGAATGCTACCTAAAATAAACAGAATTGCACACGACTCAAAGTAGCATCCATATTGGCTAAAAGATAATTAATTCTTGATTAAACTCAACAATTTAAATGTAAATTCACTAGGAAAAGATAGGAAAGATGCTCACGCATCACAACATCAAACTTAAATTGTTGCTTGTCCTCAAGCAACCAACTAATATAGGCTTAGGATGTGAATTTGCATGAGAATGAGAGTTCGATTAAGCTCATGTCTCTTCTTATAGTGGGGTTTACACCTGCAATCCTGAATAGGTTTGGCATCTCACTATCCTTTGAATAAGAAGAATGTCATTGTCATTCGGAATTAGAATCCGAATAATATTATGAATTCTCTAATCTTTTGTACTTTAATTTAATTCTTGAACACATCAAATTTCCTTTTTATTCTTTTTTTTTCTTTGGTGCCTTGCACCTTGAGCCTAGCCGTGACTTTAAATGTTTTGTCTCAAGTTTCACTTGACACAAAAACACCACAAGCACTTAACTGGGGAACTCTCTTTAAGTTCTGATTTTTCTTTTAGTTACTCCCAGATAGTGGTGTTCAAAGCCTTTGGCATACTCTATTAAATGCAATTGATCTTGACTCTTAGTGTTCTGTCTCAAGAATTACTTGACACAATCACACCACAAGGATATGACTAGGAAAACAACTCTTTGAGCTTTTAATCATGTCTGACCTCCCTAATCATTGATGCTCAGAGCCTTGGACCTTGCTTTTATTTTTTATTTTTATTTTTTTTGCTGTTTCTTTTGCTTCAAGGATTAAACTTTCATTAATTTCAGAGAAGTCATAATAGTTCTCTAAATTCATATTCCTTATACATCAATATCCTTTGATTCAAATTCAACTGTGCACTGTTCATATCATGCATTTAGAGTTACAAATAATACCACCACATTTAAGTAAATAAGACTACTCTTAAAATTAAACTCAATTTCTCATGCACTACATCTTTTCTTCTTTCTTTTTGATTTTAAGCTTAGTGGGCAATACAGGAGACACCTTTCAACATTAAAGTAAATAACAGAAAAAAACTAAATTTAAGAACTAAAAGTACTAAAGATCATGCAGGCAATCAAAGCAACAGAAAATAGAAGACAACAAAATAAGAACAGAAAGGGAAATAGAATGAATGGAACTCAACCACCTTAGTTATCTTAGTGGCCGTCTCATTCTTTAGGTTGTGCTTCTCCGTGAAGATGATTCGCCTCCCTTTGGTGCTAGAAAAATAACTAGAAAAATCATAAGCGAAGCGACAACAACACCAAACTTAAAGGTTTGCTTGTCCTCAAGCAAAGAAGAACTGAAAACAGAGAGGGACATAAAAGCGAATAGTATAGATAGATGCATAGTTCAAAGAGGCGGTGTGAGCGACGCGCACGCGTACGGCACGCGTACGCATGGATCGCATAAAGTTCAAGTGACACGTACGCGTCTGGGACGCGTACGCGTGCTCTCAGTTTGTGCGAATCGCGCAAAGACAGCCCCACGCACGCACAACTTTCGGGTTGATGCACATGAGGACTAGATAGACAGACGACGTGTGCGCGTCAGGTACGCGCACGCGTGGATCGGAACAAAGTGAGAATAACACGTACGCGTGATGCAGATTGTGCTTCTAGCACAATTCTAGCCCCAAGTCATCACAACTCTCTGGCCAAACACCTATTTACGCCGATTTCTAGGGTCATGCGTACTCGTCAGGGACGCTTACACGTGGTCTGGCAAATGCGCAAGCGACGCGCATGTGTACGCGTGGTCTTGCTTATGCACTAGTCACACTTCCAGCACCACTCCGGCCCAACTCTCGGGTCAATTCCTTGGTGGTGTGATCTCACACATGACGCGCACGCGTCAGGGGCGCTTGTGTGTCGAACACCCCCGTCATTTTTTTTGAAGTGTTCGGTTCTTATTCTGAAATAGCTGCATGATCAAAACACACGTAAAATGAAAGAAAAAAATAGTAAAAACTCAATAAAAATCAAATAAATTAGAAAACCAATACTACAAAAAATAACTAGGGATACGAAATTATCGGGTTGCCTCCCGACAAGCGCTTCTTTACCGTCACTAGCTTGACGGTCAGCTCCTATAAGGAGGAAGATCATAGAGGCTCAGCTTTTCACCCCTTGCTTTGAATTTCTTTCCTGTGTTTCCATAAAGTAGCTCAATATGTTCCAGAGAGAGGATTCTATTTACTGTATAAATCCACACTGGATTGCTAGTCAACACCACTTTCATTCTTGGGGAGAAACCTTCAGTGGGGATCTTTTTGTTTCTCCATTCTCTGGGTACTTTCTTCTTTTTGGGAACCTCCTCCTTGGTGGATGATGCATTCCCAACACCAAACTTAGGTTTGATGTCAGGAGGAATTTTATTGATTGTCACCAAAGGAGGTTTGAGCTGCAGATTCTGCTGTGCATCATCATGGGGTTCTTGAAGGTTTGGATCAATAAGCTCAGTCTGCATGCACCTCTCTTTTTTACTTGCTGAATGTATATCTTTGAAGACATGAAAGACCAGTTGCTCATTATGCACTCTAAGCACTAATTCACCTTCTTCCACATCAATTAGAGCTCTTCCAGTGGCTAGGAATGGTCTTCCTAGGATTATAGAGGCATTCTCATCCTCTCCAGTGTCAAGAATCACAAAGTCTACTGGGAGGAAGAACTTACCCACCTTGACCAAGATATTCTCCACTAATCCGTATGCAGGCTTTATAGATTTGTCTGTCATCTGTAATGCTATCCTTGTTAGTTGTGCCTCCTGGATTTGTAGCTTCTTCATCACAGACAAGGGCATTAAATTGATGCTTGCTCCCAGATCACATAACAGTCTCTCAAAGGTTGTGCTCCCAATGGTGCATGAAATTTCCTTGGCAAGTTATTCTGAATGATGGCACTACATTCTTTAGTCAGGACCACTATCTTATCTCCCTTTAAAGGCTTCTTTGACAAAAACTCCTTTATGAATTTGACATAGAGAGGCATTTGCTCCAAAACCTTAGCAAAAGGAATGTTGTTTTGCAGCTTTCTGAAGACTTCCAAGAACTTTGAAAACTACTTGTCGTTGGTCTCCTTTTGAAGTCTCTAAGGATATGTCATTCTAGGCTTGTACTCAGGAGCTTTAGGCAATGTAGGATAAGTGTCAAGAGAGTCTGGGAATGGGTTATCCGCACGCTTTGGAGGGGCGTGCTCTACTTCTTCCTTCTTCTCCTCTGGAGCTTCTTTTTCAATTGGCTCCTCATTAACTTGTGCTTCCGTACTTGTCACTCATCCACTTATCAAGGTGATAGCCTTGCATTCCTATATTGGATTTGGAATTGTGTTACCAGGAAGGCTATTAATGGTCCTCTGATCAATTTCATTAACTTTTGTGGCTAATTGACCCATCTGAATATCCAAGTTTTGAAATGTACTTGCAGACCTCTCAGGTATTTGCTTGCTCAGTTGGCCCATTTGCACCTCCAAGTTTCTAATGGAGGCTCTGGTTTCCTGCATAAAACTCCTCATCATCTCCCACTTAGAATCTTGTTGGGTTTGAAAATTTTCCTGTTGAGGTGGTTGTTGTTGATGAGATTGAAATTGGCGGTTATTATGATTGTTTTGTTGAAAACTGCCTTGAGAATTATTGTTGAAATTCTGAGATCTTTGAGGTTGGTCCCTCCACCCAAGATTGTATGTCTTAGAGTATGGATCATTATTGGGGTTTCTAGGACCACTCCCCGTGTAATCGACCTGTTTAGAAGAGGATTGAGCATAATCATAATTATCATTTTGCACAAAATTACCTTTCATGTCATAAGAGACCTCTTGAGGTGGATTTTGGGTGTTGATAGCTGAGACTTGCATGCCACCCATCTGTTGAGTAAGTAGATTTATTTGCTGAGACATAAGATTGTTCTGAGCAAAAATAGCATTAAGAGCTTCTACTTCCATAACACCCTTCTTTTGAGGAGCCTCAGAGTTCACACGGCTCCTATTAGATGAGTATAAATATTGGTTGCTAGCAATCAATTCAATAAGCTCAATTGTCTCCTCTGGTGTCTTCTTCTTGTGAAATGAACCACCTGCAGAATTATCTAAGCACATCTTGGACATTTCACCCAAGCCTTCATAAAAGATATCTAGTTGGGTCCATTTGGAGAACATGTCCGGAGGGCATTGCCTAGTCAGTAGCTTGTATCTCTCCCAAGCTTCATGAAGAGTTTCACCATCCTTTTGCCTAAAAGTTTGAACCTCCACCCTAAGCTTAGTCAGCTTCTTTGGTGGGAAAAACTTAGTAAGAAACTTAGTAACAACCTTGTCCCAAGTATCCAAACTCTCCTTGGGTTGGGAATCTAGCCATAGCTTTGCTCTATCCCTCTGAGCAAACGGGAAGAGCATGAGTCTGTACACCTTAGGGTTCATACCATTTGTCTTCGCAGTATCACAAATCTGCAGAAAATTAGAAATAAATTGATTTGGGTCTTTTTGGAAAAGACCATGATACTGGCAGTTTTGTTGCACCAGGGTGACGAATTGTGGCTTCAACTCAAAGTTGTTTGCAGCTATAGGAGGCATCACAATGCTTTTTCCATAAAGATCTGTAGTAGGAGCAGAGGAAGAGCTAAGCACTCTCCTTCATTGTTCATTCCCATTCAGATTAGCCATGTTGGCATTAGTAGCATTATAAGGATTCAGATTGGCAGCATGATCATTATGATCCATGTTGGACTCTGCAGCTTTGTAAAGTCTTGCTTGTTACAAACATTGCCTGAAAGTCCTTTCAGATTCAGGATCAAAATCTAAGAGGGGTTCCTTGTCTCTGTTCCTGCGCATAAACAGACAGAAGACAAGAAAAGATAGAACTCTCTACGTCAGAGTGCAGATAATTCCCAGTGAGGTAACCTGTGTAAAGAGATAAAAGTATTGAATAAAACAAACACTAAAATTCGAAAGTTACTATTAAAATTAAGACAAAAAATTTCCAAATTATTAGGCAAATTAAATAAGAAAAATTAAAATAAGATTAACTAGGGAACACCAAACTTAATTTCAGAAACTAAGAAAAATATTAGTGCTATTTATTTATTTATTTAGTTTATATTTTTTTCGAAAGTACTGAAGCAAAATTTAAATAAAATTAAAACTAAAACGCCTAATCTAAGCAATCAAACAAATAATAGTTGTTAATCACTATCAATCCCCGACAACGGCGCCAAAAACTTGGTGCGGAATTTTACAATCCACAAACTAACCGGCAAGTGCACCGGGCCTTACCAAGTAATACCTCAGGTTAGTGAGGGTCGATCCCACGAGAATTGATGGACTAAGCAACAATGATTGATTAATTTACTTAGTTAGACAAGCAGAAAATTATGTTTTGAGAGCTCAAAGAGCATTAAATAGTAAATTCAAATTATCAGAAGGCACGCAAGTAAATAAGTTGAAAATAAAATATGGAGAAAACAGTTAAGGCTTCAGAGTTATCTATTTTCTGGATTGACTTTTTTTACTAACTATTTTATTCATGCAAAATTTAATTCATGGCAAACTATATGTGACTAGACCCTAATTCTTTAGACCTTTCTAGTCTCCTCTAACTCTCATCAACCGCCAATTCCTTGGTCAATTAATTCCAATTAGGGGATGAAGTTTAATTCTAGTTGTTATGCCACAAAAATCCTAATTATCCAAATATAAGAGAATTATATGTCACGTATCCCGTTAAGTTCAGATAATTAGAATTTAGGAGAAATTGTTTTCAAGCTGTTGTTTAAGTAAAGAGCTTTTTCAAGTTATACAAGAACTCAATTAGAAAGAGGGTCATACTTCCGTTCCACCCAAATTCATAAGATAAAGAACAAAAACAATTCTTGAAATATAAATCAATACATGAATTAAAATAGAAAAATAATAGTATCAATCTATACAATAGACAGAGCTCCTAACCTTAAAAGTGGAGGTTTAGTTGCTCATGGAAAAGAGTGAAAACTAGGATTCTGGTAAACTGTGAATTTTGGGATGAGATGGGATGAAAAGTTAACTAATGGAATCCTCCTCCCTCTGAAGAAAAGTTTCTTTTCTCTTTTATATCTAATTCTAATTAATTTAAAATATAATTTCTAAAATTAAAATAATATCTTTTCCTATTTCTAAAATAAAATTTAAATTTAAATAAGAATCAATTAAATATCTTCGCATTGTAACGTGGGGACCACTTGGCTTCACTAGGATCCACGCCTATCTTGAGCTTTAATGCGCTTTAGCTCCCAGCATTTTCTGCGTTTTCTGCATGTGGCGCATGTCACGCATACGCGTCGATGATTTTCTTCGCGTGTCACGTGTACGCGTCAGATACGCGCATGCGTCGCTCCTTCTTTGTAGCTCGAGTTATTCAGGTTTTACTTGAGAGAGGTTAGGGTTGACAGCATCATTCGCCTTCTTCTCTTTTTCTGCAGAAACTCCATCGAATCCATCCGAATGCTACCTAAAATAAACAGAATCTCACACGACTCAAAGTAGCATCCATAGTGGCTAAAAGATAATTAATTCTTGATTAAACTCAACAATTTAAATGTAAATTCACTAGGAAAAGATAGGAAAGATGCTCACGCATCAGACAGCACGGAAGCCTGAAAGACTACATGACACTCTTCACAACAGCAGCCATGGAGATCTCCAACCTTAATCCAGAGGTGCAGTTACACGCAATCAAGAGCGGCCTATGACCTAGAAAATTCCAGGAAGCCATCATTGTAGCAAAGCCAAAAACATTGGAGGAATTCCGAGACAAAGCCATCGGTCAAATTGAGATAGAAGAGTTGTGCAAAACTCGGAGAAATGAATGACCACAATTCAGGAAAGAAGACGATAAACCCTACAGGTCCCAGAGCAGAGACCCTAAGAAACCTTTCAAACTAGCCCCGAAGTTTGACTCATACACCAAGTTTAATACTAAAAGGGAAGACATAATCAAAGAAATCCTCCACAACAAGCTGATAAAACCGCCGAATAGAGCAGGTACATACTAAGACCAAAGGTATGTCGACAAAACAACGCACTGTTCCTTTCACCAAAAGTTTGGCTACGCCACAGATGAATGCGTGGTGGCTAAGGACACACTAGAAAGGCTGGCACGACAAGGATATCTAGACAAATACATCAGCAGGCAAGTACATAAAGACCCGTCAACCTCGGCCGAAGTAGACCACTCGAAGATAAACGATGAAAAATCCCAATGGCAGAACAGTCAACCACAAAAAAGTCATCAACTATATTTCAGGAGGGTTTGCATGCGGTGGAGAAACAAGCTCGGCCAGGAAAAGAAGCTACAGGACTATGTTAACAATACAAGACGAAACACACCCTGACGTACCTATACCTAGAATCCCCGAAATAACGTTCACAAGCAAAGACTTCGAGACTAAAGCTCCTAACCTCGATGACCCTGTCGTCATCTCAGTAACAACCGGAGACCTCCTAATTCAGAAAGTCTTATTAGACCAAGGAAGCAATGCCGACGTCATGTTTCTATCAACCTTTAAGAAGATGCAACTGAACGAAAAAGTGTTACAACCATCTTTCGGCGAATTATTCGGATTTTCAGGGGAAAGAATCCCTATTACAGGTTACGTCTGGGTGAGGACAACCTAGGGGAACCCCCTCACTCAAAAACTTTGGACATCCAATATTTAATTGTTGACTGCTTCAGTCCCTATAATATTATTTTAGGAAGACCATCTTAAATTCTTTTGGAGCCATAGTCTCTACTGTTCACTTGTGTGTTAAGTTTTTTTTCAGAAAAAAGAGCTATAGTAATAGTGCACTCAGACAGAAAAGAAGCAAGACAATGTTACAATGCAGGTCTCAAAATACAGCAGACACTGGCAAGAAGGATAAACTTAGCATACAACGCCAGCGATATACTAGACTTTGTCAAATCGGATCCTCGGATCAATCATGAACAAAGACCAACACCGGCAGATGATCTACATAAGGTAAACTTGATAGAAGATAAGAACCAATGCACTAACATCGGTTCTACTCTACCTGCAGGATACAAACAGCAGATGATAGACTTACTCCAAGCCAATGCCGATCTGTTCGCATGGACCCTGGCCGACATGCCAAGGATAAACTCGGAGGTCATATGTCATAGACTGGCACTCGACCATAAAGCTCGGCCAATGAAACAAAAAAGAAGGCAGCTCGGGAAAGAAAGGACGAAAGCAGCAACAAAGGAAACACAAAAACTAATAAGCGCATGGTTTATCCAGAAAATACAATTCACATCATGGTTGGCAAATGTGGTAATGGTAAAAAAGAACTCAGGAAAATGGCGAATGTACGTGGATTTCCTTGACTTGAACCGAGCATGCCCAAAAGACTCATATCCCTTGCCGAACATCGAAAAGCTCGTAGACAACACCTCTGGCTATCAAATACTAAGCTTCATGGATGCGTATTCAGGCTACAATAAGATACTTATGCACTCCACTGACGAAGATAAAATAGTCTTCATAACTGACCAGGGTAACTTTTGCTACAAGGTCATGCCATTTGGCCTAAAAAACACAGGTGCTACCTACCAGCGTTTAATGGACAAAGTTTTTCAGAGACAAATCGGAAAGAACATGGAGGTGTACGTGGATGACATGGTAGTCAAGTCAAACACCGAAGATGAACACTTAGCCGACCTAAAAGAAGTGTTCGATCAACTGAGAAAATACAATATGCGGCTTAATTCAGAAAAATGTGCATTCGGAGTTCAAGGAGGTAAATTTCTAGGATTTATGTTAACACACAGAGGCATAGAGGCAAACCCCGACAAGTGTAAGGCAATTTTGGACATGAAATCGCCATCAACGATCAAAGAGGTGCAGCAACTTACAGGAAGACTAGCCGCCCTGTCAAGATTCCTACCAAAAATGGCAGCAAGATCGGACCACTTCTTCAACACACTGTGAAAATCAAAGAAGTTCGAATGGACAGCGACATGTGAAAACGCATTTGCCGAATTCAAACAAATACTCTCATCTCCTCCCATACTGGAAAAACCAAAACCTGGTAACACGTTATATCTGTGTCTTTCAGTGTCTGCTAATTCAATTTCATCCGTGCTTGTAACAGAAACAAGCCGGCAACAGAATCCAGTATACATCGTTAGCAAGATTCTACAAAACGTAGAAACACGATATCCGTCCATTGAAAAATTGGCATACGCCCTAGTAATCACAGCGAGACGACTAAGGCACTATTTTCAAAGCCCCAAGATCATAGTACGGACAAACCAATCACTAAGACAGGTGCTGACAAAACCCAACCTCGCTGGAAGACTAACCAAATGGTCCATCGAGCCATCGGAATATGATGTGGAATATCAAACTTGGAGATCACTAAAATCACAAGCATTGGTTGACTTCGTAGCAGAACTAACATCAAACGAAGACATACACCCAGAATGGGAGCTGTATATGGACAGAGCAGCCAATAAGGACGGTGGAGTGATGCGTGAGCATCTTTTCTATCTTTTTCTAGTGAATTTGCACTTAAATTGTTGAGTTTAATCAAAAATAAATTATCTTTTAGTCACTATGGATGCTACTTTGAGTCTTGTGCAATTTTGTTTATTTTAGGTAGCATTTAGCTGAATTTGATGGAGTTTCTGCAGTACAAAAATTAAAGGAGAAAACCAGCAATGATCGACACGCACGCGTACCTGACGCGTTCGCATGATTTGGAGCTTTCCATGGTGACGCGTGCACGTGGCTGACGCGTATGCGTGATTTGAAGATTTGCACAGCGACGCGTACACGTGACATGCGCCACATGCAGAAAATGTAGAAAACACTGGGGGCGATTTCTGGGCTGCTTTTGACCCAGTTTTCAGCCCAGAAAGCACAAATCAGAAGCTGCAGAGTGAAGGAATCAAGTGGTCCCCATCCATCAATTGAAGACTTGCTGATTGCCATAATTAATTCTGATTTAAATTTGAATCCTATTTTAAAATAGGAAAATATATTATTTAGTTTTAAAAAGTAGATTTTAAATTTATTAGGATTAGATATAAAAGGATTTGGAATTAGTTAACAGGGGAATTCACATTCCATCAGATTGGAACTCTGTACATTTTTATCAGAATCCTATTTTTCTCTGAAACCTTAACTGTTTTCTCCATATTTTATTCCCAACTCAATTACTTTACTATTTTAATTTCTATACGATTGTTTAATGCTCTTTGAACATCTAAACACTCTTTTCTGTTTGCCTAACTAAGCCAATCATTTAACCATTGTTGCTTAGTCCATCAATCCTCATGGGATCGACCCTCACTCACCTGAGGTATTACTTGGTACGACCCAGTGCACTTACCGGTTAGTTTGTGGTTGTAAATTCTACACCAAGTTTTTGGCGCCGTTGCCGGGGATTGACTGTGATTGACAACTACTGGTTGTTTGATTTCTTAGATTAGGCATTTTTTTATTTCTTTAAATATTCAAAAAAAATTTCAAAAAAAAATAACAAAATTATTTAATACTAATATTTTTCTTAATTTCTGAAATTAAGTTTGGTGTCCCCTTAGTTGTTTTATTCTTCCTAGTTCTTTTATTTATTGAGTTTAAATCTCCTTTATGCTCTTTCTTCCTTGCTTGCTTGTCAACCACATGGTGCGTTTAATTTTGTTTAGTGTTTTGTGCTGAGAAAAAATAATGGAGAGAGATCACACGGGTTACTACTCACACCCAAGTAGTGATTCATATTATGGTAGATGGAGGAACTATCCAAATTTTGGTTGGCAAAGTCAAAACCAAAGAAACTTCAATGCTCCATGTTCCAACTATCAAGAGCCACCACCTCCATATTCATATCAAGAACCACCATCTCCATATTCATACCAAGAACCACCCGCTCTCTATCCATATAAAGAACCATCATCCTTCTACCCATATCAAGAATCACCATCTCCTTCTTATTCATATCAAGAGCTACCATCAGATATTGAGCTCCTCATGAAAGAATTCCTATATGATATAAAGACGAGTGTCAAAAATGTAGAGAAATATGTGCAATCGATGATCAAGAACCAGGAAAAGGAACAAGCAAATTCCTTCCCAAAAGATACAATGCAAGATTCTATGGAAGAAAGTGAGGAAATCAATCAAAGGAGTTTATACTCCATTGCATTAGAGAACTTTCCACCCTCACATATGAAAGAAGAGGAAGATGCACAACCTCCCATGCCCTTGGTAAGCAATGAAGAAGAGATTGAATTAGAAGAAAACTACCCAGAGGAAGAGGGTGAATTTGAGGAAGCTTGCAAAGAGGTGGAAGAATTCAAAGAAGAACACAAGGGAGTGGAGCTTGCAAGACCTCTCCCAAAGCCGTCACCATCCAATACAACATTCAAGTGGGTAAAATTCTTATCCGTAACATTTACTTTCCCACTTGAATATGGGCTACTGGAGACGGATGGTCAACTTAGAGCTCTTTGTGGCATTAAGAGTAAGAGGAAGATGGTTAGTGGAAAGAGTTGTCAAGCAAGGTTCAATATGGTTGCATGCTCCAAATTGAAGTGCAAGGATTGGTGTAGAGCTCAATTAAATGGGTCTAAAAGGTTGTTTGAATGTCTCTGTGAGAATTCAGATCGCTTGCCACCCGGTGGGAACAATGGTGATCCACAAGAAGACGGGTGTAAAAGCAAGGTTTGGGATCCTGGAATTCATTCCCACAATCAACACTCATGGAGCCTTGTCGCTTACTCGAAGGCGTTATGCACCTAGTTTGGAATCCCCGTGGCCATTGGAATTACAAATATTGGTGGAGATTCCTGGATCAGTACAAGCACAAGCCACTATGACAAGGAGCTCACCACATGTCCAACTTAAGGACTTTAACTAAAAGTGCTTGGTGGGAGACAACCCACCGTGGTATGATCGTTCCTTTTCATTCTTAGTTTTATTTTATTTTATTTTTATTAGTGTTCATTCATTCATTTATTTTGCATCTTCACATGCATTTTGCATCCAAAAAAAAAATAAACACACGACGTGCAATCATCGCTGACGCGTACGCGTCATATGTGTGTGCATGAAAAATAAAAGTGAACAGAGAGTTGCACCGGAGTGGCGAAGGAAGTGTGCCTTGCGCACAAATTGGCTCACGCATTTGCATCCTTGACGCGTGCGCGTCAATTACGAATTTGGCACTCCACGCGTACGCGTCAAGCACGCGCACGCGTGGATGAGTAAAATTGGCGTAAAAAGGTGTTAAGCCAGAAAGTTATGCTAGTGTGGGGCTGGAACTATGCTGGATGCACAAACCCCACCACACGGATGCGTCCCTGACGCGTTCGTGTTGTTTTCCCATCCTAGCCTTTCACGCGTGCGCGTTCTTGACGCGAACGCGTCGCTTGAAATTTGTGCGATCAACGCATACGCGTGTGGTACACGAAATCGTGATACACAGCTTCGTGCAGCTGACCAGCAAGTGCACTGGGTCGTCCAAGTAATACCTTACGTGAGTAAGGGTCGATCCCACAGAGATTGTCAGCTTGAAGCAAGCTATGGTCACCTTGTAAATCTCAGTCAGGCAGATTCAAATGGTTATGAAGATTTTGATAATCAAAAGAACAAAATAGAACGTAAAATAGGATAGAAATACTTATGCGATTCATTGGTGGGAATTTCAGATAAGCGTATGAAGATGCTTTGTTCCCTCTGAGCCTCTACTTTCCTGTTTCCTTCATCCAATCTTTCATACTCCTTTCCATGGCAAGCTGTATGTAAGTGGATCACCGTTGTCAATGGCTACCATCCATCCTCTCAGTGAAAAAGGTCCTCTACGGTTTCTCGCATGGCTAATCAGTTGTCGGTTCTCGATCGTGTTGGAATAAGATCCATTGATCCTTTTGCGCACTATCACTGTGCCCCACAGTCGCGAGTTTGAAGCTCATCACAGTCATCCCATCCGAGATCCTACTCGGAATGCCACAGACAAGGTTTAGACTTTTCGGATCTCAAGAATGTTGCCCATGTGATTCTAGCTTATACCACGAAGACTCTGATCACACGGAATGGAAGCTCTATTGTCAGGAGAGGCAACCATGCGTCGTAAACTAGGAGGCCAAGAGATACACGCTCAAGCTCTCGCAGATAGAATGGAGGTGGTTGTCAGGCACACGTTCATAAGGGAGGATGATGATGAGTGTCACAGATCATCATATCCATCAGGTTAAAGTACGAGTGAATATCTTAGAACAAGAATAAGCTTTAATTGAATATAAAACAATAGTAATTGCATTGTTTCATGAGGAACAGCACAGCTCCACACCTTAATCTATGGTGTGTAGAAACTCCACCGTTGAAAATACATAAGAACAAGATCTAGGCATGGCCGAATGACCATGCCTCCCAAATAGCATGAAACAATCAAAAAAGGGTTCAAAGACCTGATCCTAAGATCAAAGATGATCAAAAGATCACAGATGATCAAAAAGATGAAAATACAATAGTAAAAGGTCCTATTTATAGAGAACTAGTAACCTAGGGTTTACAGAAATAAGTAAATGATGCAGAAATTTACTTCTGGGGCCCACTTGGTGTGTGCTTGGGCTGAGAATTGAAGCTTTTTCGTGATTAGGCTGTTTCTGGAGTTAAACGCCAGCTCTGGTGCCAGTTTGGGCGTTTAACTCCAGCTTTTATGCCAGTTTGGGCGTTTTACGCCAGAATTTTTATGCTGACCTAGAATGCCTGTTTGGGCCATCAAATCTCGGGCAAAGTATAAACTATTATACATTGCTGGAAAGCCCAAAATGTCTACTTTTCAACGCATTTAAGAGCGCGCCAATTGGAATTTTGTAGCTCCAGAAAATTCATTTTGAGTGCAGGGAGGTCAGAATCTAACAGCATCTGCAGTCCTTTTTCAGCCTCTGAATCAGATTTTTGCTCAGGTCCCTCAATTTCAGCCAGAAAATGCATGAAATCACAGAAAAACACACAAACTCATAGTAAAGTCCAGAAATGAAATTTTTGCATAAAAACTAATAAAAACATACTAAAAACTAACTAAATCATACTAAAAACTACCTAAAAGCAATGCCAAAAAGCATATAAATTATCCGCTCATCACAAGACCAAACTTAAGTTGTTGCTTGTCCCCAAGCAACTGAAAATAAAATAGAATAGAAAGAAGAGAATATACAATGATTCTCACAATATCAAAGAAACTTAGTCCCAATTAGATGTGCAGGGCTAGTAGCTTTTTGCTTCTGAATAGTTTTGGCATCTCACTTTATCCTTTGAAATTCAGAATGATTGGCATCTATAGGAACTCAGAATTTTAGATAGCGTTATTGATTTTCTTAGTTCAGTACATTGATTCTTGAACACAACTACTTTATGAGTCTTGGCCATGACCTTAAGCACTTTGTTTTCCAGTATTACCACCGGATACATAAATGCCACAGACACATAACTGGATGAACCTTTTTAGATTGTGACTCAGCTTTGCTAAAGTCCCCAGTTAGAGGTGTCCAGAGTTTTTAAGCACACTCTTTTGCTTTGGATCACTACTTTAACTACTCAGTCTCAAGCTTTTCACTTGGACCTTCATGATACAAGCACATGGTTAGGGACAGCTTGATTTAGCCACTTAGGCCGGGATTTTATTCCTTTGGGCCCTCCTATCCACTGATGCTCAAAGCCTTGGATCCCTTTTACCCTTGCCTTTTGGTTTAAAAGGCTATTGGCTTTTTCTGCTTTCTTTTTCTTTTTCTTTCTTTTTCTTTTTCGCCATTTTTTTGCAAGCTTTGTTATTCACAGCTTTTTCTTGCTTCAAGAATCAATTTCATGATTTTTCAGATTATCAATAACATTTCTCTTTGTTCATCATTCTTTCAAGAGCCAACAATTTTAACATTCATAAACTTCACTATAAAAAATATGCACTGTTCAAGCATTCATTCAGAAAACAAAAAGTATTGCCACCACATCAAAATAATTAAACTAATTTCAAGATAAAATTTGAAATTCATGTACTTCTTGTTCTTTTGTAATTAGGCACATTTTTCATTTAAGAGATGTGAAAGATTCATGGAATTATTCATAACTTTAAGACATAGATACTACTGATCATGTAGTGAAGACACAAACATAGACAACACATAAAGCATAAAAATAGAAAAACAGAAAAATAAGAACAAGGAAATCAAAGAACGGGTCCACCTTAGTGATGGCGGCTAGTTCTCCTTCTTGAAGATCCTATGGATTGCTTGACCTCCTCAATGTCTCTTCTTTGCCTTTGTTGCTCTTCCCTCATGGCTATTTGATCCTCTCTGATTTTATGGAGGATAATGGAGTGCTTCATCCTTAGTGCTTTTGGTGTTCCTATCCTTAGTTGTGTGGAGGAAAATATATCCCTTGAGGCATCTCAGGGATTTTTTGATGAGGAACTTCCTCATGCTCTTGTTGAGGTCCATGAGCGGGCTCTCTTATTTGCTCCATTCTCTTTCTAGTGATGGGCTTTTGAGATGAATCTCTCCATCTTTCATGGTTCGGAGGTGGAAGCTTTTGCCTTCCCTTTTCTCTTTCTAGAGGTTTTTTCGGCCTTAGGTGCCATAAATGGTTATGGAAAAACAAAAAGTAACGCTTTTACCACACCAAACTTAAAAGGTTTACTCGTCCTCAAGCAAAGGAAGAAAGAAGGACAGAAAAGAAGAAGAAATAGAGGAGAAGGAGGGTGAAGAAAGGTTGGCCAAGGAGGGGAAAGGTGTATATGATGTGTGAAAATGAGTGAGTGATGAGGGGTTTATATAGAAGTACAGAAAGGTATAGGGTTCGTGTATTAGGGGTTGGGTTTGGGAGGGAAAGGATGTGAATTTGAATGTTGAGGTAGGTGGGGTTTTTTTGGGGAATAGTGGATGGAGGTGAATGGTGAAGGGTATTTGGGGAAGGGTGTTATTGGAATGTGTGAAGAAGAGAGAGAGAGAGTGAGTTGAGGTAGGTGGAGATCCTATGGGGTCTACAAGTCCTGAGGTGTCAAGGATTTCTCATCCTTGCACCATTCTGGCGTGTAAACGCCCTCTGAGTGCTAATCCTGGCGTTAAACGCCAGGTTGCTGCCCATTTCTGGCGTTTAACGCCAGCTTTTCTTCCCTTTCTGGCATTGAATGCCAACTTGGTGCCCTTTTCTGGCGTTAAACGCTAGTCTAGTGCCCCTTTCTGGCGTTAAACGCTCAGAATGGTGTCAGACTGGGCGTTTAACGCCCATTTTTCTACCCTTAGTGGCGTTTAAATGCCAGTAAGCTCCTCCTCCAGGGTGTGCTATTTTTAATGCTGTTTATGAGTTTGATTTGATTTTTGTAGTTGTTTTTGTGACTCCACATGATCATCAACCTAAAGAAAACATAAAATAACAATGAAATTGGAAAATAAAAATTGGGTTGCCTCTCAATAAGCACTTCTTTAATGTCAATAGATTGACAGTGAGCTCTCATGGAACTTCACAGATATTCAGAGCATGGTTAGGGCCTCCCAACACCAAACTTACAGTTTGAATGTGGGGACTCTGAAGAACTGAAGATTGATGATTTAGAAGTTATAGTAAACTCTCATTGTAAGTATAGTTACTAAACCAAGCAATCAACCTTTCTTACAAACGTTTTGGTTGTCACAAGTAACAAACCCCTAAATAAATTGATAACTGAATTATTTAAACCTCGGGTCGTCTTCTCAAGGAATTGCAGGGAGGTATGTTCTTATTATTGGTTATGAAGATTTGTAAATCGGGGTTTTGAAGATGAGGAACAAGTAATTTAGATGGCAGATAAAATAAATAATTTACTATAAAATAAACTCTTGGCAAGATATGAAAATTTGGAAGTCCTATCCTAGTTACTCCTATAAGAATGAAAGTTAATCCCACTTAGTTAACCTTTGCGTAAGCAAGGGAAAGTCAAGTGATCCAATTGGTTAGATTTCCCAAGTCCTAGCCAAATCCTAAGGAAAGACTAGAGATAGTGGAATTCCAGTTAATTAGCCGACATAACAATCAATCATGAATAGTTGGTAACTCAATAGCTTCCAGTTAATCAATTAAAGCCAATAATATAAAAAGCTAAATAAGAATCATAAATATCTGGAATACCTCAAATAACATACATTCAAAGTAATAAAATCTAACATGGACAATATTCATAAGCCAATTGGGCAACATAAATCAAACATAAATAAAAGCATTAAAGTATCTCAAAGTAGAAGAGAGGTCAAAATAAAGAAATATTGAACCTGATATGAAGATGAGATTAATCCTAATTTCTAAAAATCCTAATCCTAAATCCTAAGAGAGAGGAGAGAGCCTCTCTCTCTAAAAACTACATCTAAAACTAAAATTATGAATTATGAAAAGCATAATTATGAATGGATGCATTCTCCCACTTTATAGCCTCTAATCTGTGTTCTCTGGGGCGAAAACTGGGTCAGAAACATCCCAGAAATTGCTGATTGTGAAGTCTGGTCCGTACAGGTCGCGGCAAAGTGACGCGGAGGCGTCATCCACGCGTCCGCGCGGATTGAAGTTCACAGATGCAACGTGTCCGCGTGGAGCGCGCGTCGCGTTGCCTATCTGTACGGCCACTATGGAGAATTATATATCAAATCGAAGCCATGGACGTTAGCTTTCCAATGCAAGTGGACCCGCATCATTTGGATCTCTGTAGCTCAAGTTATGATCGTTTTATTGCGAGAGGGTCAGGCTGACAACTTTGCAGTTCCTTCAACTTCTTGTATTCCTTCCACTTTTGCATGCTTCTTTTCCATCCTCTAAGCCATTCCTGCCCTGTAATTCCTGAAATCACTTAACACACATATCAAGGTATCTAATGGTAATAAGAGAGGATTAAGTAAAAGGAAATAAAAGCCAAAGAAGCATGTTTTCAATCATAGCACAAAATCAGGAAAAAAAATATAAAACATGCAAATCATATGAATAAGTGGGTAAAGAGTTGATAAAAATCACTCAATTGAGCACAAGATAAACCATAAAATAATGGTTTATCAACCTCCCCACACTTAAACATTGGCATATCCTCATGCTAAGCTCAAGAGAAGCTATAAAGGAGTGAAGAGGAATGATAGAGAGTATGCAATGCAACCTATCTATGCGGATGCAACTACATGCAAAATGTTTCTACTTACTTGGTTAAAAGTAAACAAGTTTTTTTCAAGACAAATATGAATCAAATTCCACTAATTCAAATCGTACAATAAAAAGCAAGTAAGCTTGTAAGAAGATAGCTCATGAAAGCAGGGAACATATAATCAAGCATTGAACCCTTACTGATAGTGTATATCACTCTAGTCTCTCAAGTGTATAGGGTAATCCACTCTACTCTTCCCTAGTCATACTTTCTAAACTTTGTTTTTCATCTAATCAATCAACAAATATTTAATGTATACATACAAACATCATGAGGTCTTTTTCAAGGTTGTAATGGGGCTAAGGTAAGGGTAAGGGTATATATATAACGCTAAGTGAGCTAAGTAATTGAATCCTTGATTAGTCTAAGATCTCACCTAACATATACATACTTTATACAATTTAAAATGCTTTACCTAGCTACCCAAATTTTTTCCATTTTTGTATTACATGCTCATGTATCAAACTTATTTTTGAATTTTGTACCGTATGCATTGATTCTTTTTTTTTTTTTATTTGGGGTAATATTTTTTTTTCATTTTATTATTATTTTTTTGTATCCCCTTATTCAATTACTTAATAAATTTTTTTTTCAATGCACATGGTAATTTAATTGTTTTGATTTCATATGAGCATGTTTCCCAAATTTTCAAATAACTTATTCAAATTAGTTCCCTACTTTTTTTTTCTTTTTTTTTCTATCGTCTCATGTTCCCATAAAATTTCCTACACTTAAATTTTGCACAATATTTATCTTAAGCTAACCAAGGATTCAACTTGAGATTTTTATTTTATTTTTCTGCTTAAGGCTAGTAATGTGGTTATAAAACAAGAGGGGATTTAAAGGCTCAAGGGGGCTAACAAGGGTGATGTAAAAGGTAGGCTAATTTGGGAATGGTGAGCTAGAATCAAACAATGGCCTCAATCATATGCAAGTATGTAAATATACTAAATAATGGACATATAGAATGGAACAAAGCAAAGATTGCAATCATAGAGAAGAAAACACACAAGAATAAAATATTATGGTTAAATAATGTAACCATACAATTAAGCTCAAATCTTACAGGTTGTGTGTTCTAGCTTTTACCTATGTTCCAAATAAAACTTCCAAACAAGTTTTTCAAACAGTTTAATTCAAATTAGTGAAATGTTATAAAAATTTTCTTGAAAAAGAAAATATTACTTCAACCAAGTGGTAAAATATGCACAAAATCAAATAGATATGCAATCAAATATGCAAATGCAACAATGAAAAACAAAAATTGGTGTTGAGAAGGGACTAACTGACCCGTGGAGATCGGTATCGATCTTCCCACACTTAAAGATTGCACCGTCCTCGGTGCATGCAAAGATGTGCAGGTGGCGGGTGTTGTGGTTCCTCAGCTGTTGCTCGTTGTAGAAGCTTTCTCTTTACCCGTCCTGGTGGCCGTCCTGAAAAGGGAGAAGAGAAAGGGACATGAAGTCAAAGGGATAGAGCAAAGAACAGGGTGGTACGAGTGATAATCATGCCAAGTAAGGAAAATAGTAAATGAAAGACATGGTCGCGATTCCATGTAATCAGTTCATCAATGGAAATATAGGGCATGATAAATTGAGGCATTTAGATGCAAGATGTTTATTGGCATGCTGGCAAAGGCATGAGTAGCATAAATCAAGCATTAAAAGCCATAATGTATTATTAGTCGTGAGAAACTAACAATGACGTTTGTATTGACAATTATATTCAATTAATAAAATATTGGAAAGGGTTTTGTGAAAAACAGGCATTAGAGTAGAAGGATAGAAGATACTGAAAAACAGTGTATAATGCCATACGGACATTTTCGCAAACACTTAGCATGCATGGTAAATAAGTTATTGAATGCATTAAATTGAACATGCAAGCAATCCTTTAAAAAGTAATATATAATTGTCAAATATTTCACAAGAATATAGAAAATAATGACCCAAATAAATTTCTAACACCAATGAAAATAATGCAATGAATGAAAGTATGCAAATAAATTAAATAAAATGAAAGAAAAGAAGAATGAGCAGTGAAAGAAAAGAAGAAGAGGTAAGTAAGAAAGAGGTAAGGAAAAATTAGGATTGGGGGAGAAAATATAAAATTTTGGCGCGGATCAGGATAAGCTGTGCGGCGCAAGCGACGCGGACGCGTGGGGAACGCGTTCGCGCGACTTGCGCTTTAAGTTAATCGACGCGGTCGCGTCGGTCACGCAGACCTGTGACTCGTTTTATGCGACTCGTGCGAGGGCAGCCTCACGCCCGCACAACTCTTTGTTCAAAAATCTTATTTTGCCAAAATATGGGTGAAGCGGTCGCATGGGTCATGCGATCGCGTGAGTGGCCAACATTGGGATATGACGCGGATACGTGGGGCACGCGTTCGCGTGGTAGGGATTGTGCGTCTAGCACTAATCCAGCACCACTCCAGCATAACTTTCAGCTATGCACTCTTTTTACGTCGATTACCAGGTCACGCGGCCGCGTGGGTGACACAGACGCGTGGGAGGCATTTTTCCCACATGACGCGGACGCGTCAGCGACGCGGTCGCGTGGATCAATTTGTGCCAAAGGCACACCTCCAGCCACGCTCTCGCGTGACTCTCTGTTCACTTTTCTTTTCTCCCTAATGTACCTGCGACGCGGACACGTCAGCGACGCTGTATCGTCGCGGGCAATTTTTTTTTAATGCAGTATGCAAAATGCAATGCTTAATATGGATGCTATGCAAGTATGCTTAATTTTTTTTTTGAAGAACTGAAGATTGATGGTTTAGAAGTTATAGTAAACTCTCGTTGTAAGTATAGTTACTAAACCAAGCAATCAAACTTTCTTATAAACGTTTTGGTTGTCACAAGTAACAAACCCCTAAATAAATTGATAACCGAAGTATTTAAACCTCGGGTCATCTTCTCAAGGAATTACAGGGAGGTATGTTCTTATTATTGGTTATGAAGATTTGTAAATCGGGGTTTTGAAGATGAGGAACAAGTAATTTAAATGGGAGATAAAATAAATAATTAACTATAAAATAAACTCTTGGCAAGATATGAAAATTCGGAAGTCCTATCCTAGTTACTCCTATAAGAATGGAAGTTGATCCCACTTAGTTAACCTTTGCATAAGCAAGGGAAAGTCAAGTGAACCAATTGGTTAGATTTCCCAAGTCCTTGCCAAATCCTAAGGAAAGACTAAAGTTAGTGGAATTCCAGTTAATTAGCCGACATAACAATCAATCATGAATAGTTGGTAACTCAAGAGCTTCCAGTTAATCAATTAAAGCCAATAATATAAAAAGTTAAATAAGAATCATAAATATCTGGAATACCTCAAATAACATACATTCAAAGCAATAAAATCTAACATGGAAAATATTCATAAGCCAATTGGGCAACATAAATCAAACATAAATAAAAGCATTAAAGTATCTCAAAGTAGAAGAGAAGTCAAAATAAAGGAATATTGAACCTGATGTGAAGATGAGATAAATCCCTAATTTCTAAAAATCCTAATCCTAAATCCTAAGAGAGAGGAGAGAGCCTCTCTCTCTAAAAACTACATCTAAAACTAAAATTATGAATTATGAAAGCATGATGAGTCTCTGCATGTTCCTTGACTTTAATCTGTGTTCTTGGGCTGAAAACTGGGTTAAATCTGGCCCAGAATCTCTGCCAGCGACTTTTGTTATTCTGCAGATCGCGCACGTCACGCGGACGCATCATTCACGCGGACGCGACATTCGGCATTTTTTCTTTTCCATGCGGGCGCGTCGTCCATGCCTCTGCGTCGCTTCTGCTTTTCCAATCCGCGCGTCCGTATCACTCATGCGGCCGCATCACTGCGAATTCCTTTCTTCCACGCGGTCGCGTTGCTGACGCGTACACGTCACTTTCCGCTGGTCATCTCCTCAATTTCTTGTGTTCCTTCCAATTTTGCAAGCTTCTTTCCCAATCTCTCACTCATTCATGCCCTATAAAGCCTGAAACACTTAACACACAGATCAAGGCATCGGATGGTAATAAGAGAGGATTAAGATTAGCTAAATTAAGACCAAAGAAGCATGTTTCCAATCATGTAATAATTTTAGGAAGAAAATATAAATGCATGATAATTATATGAATAAGTGGGTAAAGACCATGATAAAATCACACAATTAAACACATTGTAAACTATAAAATAGTGGTTTATCAACCTCCCCACACTTAAACATTAGCATGTCTTCATGCTTAGTTGAAGGAGGTAGAATAAATGAGTAGGAACATGTAAAACTCATGCAATGCAATGCAACCTATGAATGTGAATGCAACTACATGCAAAGATGATTCTACCTACTTGGTGAAAAAGTAAATAAATCTTTCAAGAACAAATATGAACTGGATTTCACTAATTCAAATCACAAAATACAATATGAATAACTTGCAAGAAGAAGATAGCTCATGAAAGCAGGGAACATAGAATTGAGCGCTGAACCCTTACTCGTAGTGTATATCACTCTAACTCTCAAGTGTCTAGGATCGATTCTCTCAGTTCTCTACTAATCTTGCTTTCTATAGCTTGCTCTTCATCTAACAATCAACAAAAATTTAATGCACCAATATACAAATCAAGAGGTCTTTTAAGGGTTGTAATGGGGTTAGGGTCAAGGTATGATTGTATTTGGCCAAGTGGACTAAAATATGAATCCTTAATTAACATAAACTTTCCACCTAACTTAAGACAATTCATTTAATTAAAATACAAAATCTAACTTCCCATTAACTGTGTTTTCCATATATTCATGCATCCTAAATTTGAGTTTAGTACATATGCATTGATACCAACACTTACTTTGGGGCATTTTGTCCCCTTTTATTAATTGCTCTTTTCTTTTTCTTCTTCACTTGTTTTTTTATTTTTATTATTATTTTTTTCTTTTTATTTTTCTCAATGCATATGATTAAAGTATTGAATGCAATAATATGTGCTCAACTATTATTTTGTACATTTTCACTAAAATATACAACACCCAATTATTCAAACCAAATATTTTCAAACCCAACTTTCCCACACTTAAATCATGAGCACTTTTACTAGTCTAAGCTAACCAATGATTCAAATTAAGGACATTATTGTTTTCCACTTAGAGTTAGTAATGAGCTAAAGTAAAGAACAAATGGGTATATTAGGTTCGAATTGGTTTGCAAAGGATAATGAAAGGGTAAGGCCATATGGGTATGTAAGCTTAGTGAAACAAGGGCCTCAATCATATTAGTGCATGTATACATCAAACAATGGAAATATAGAATTAAGCAAGACAAAGATCACAATTTTAGAGAGAAAAACATACACCAAAAATAAATATTGGTTGATAAAATACAACCAATCAAATAGGCTCAAAATCTCACTGGTTTTGTGTGTTCGAGCTTTAAACCATGTTCCAAAATAAGATTTCTTCAAACAAGTTTTTCGAAAAGTTTTATTCAAATTAGTGAAATACTATAAAAATTTCTTGAAAAAGAAAATATTACTTTAACCAAGTGGTAAAATATGCAAAAAAAAAAAAACATACAATCAAACATGCAAATTCAACAATGAAAAACAAAAATTGGTGTTGAGAAGGGACTAACTAACCCGTGGAGATCGGTATCGACCTCCCCACACTTAAAGGTTGCACCGTCCTCGGTGCATGCAAAGATGTGCAGGTGGATGGGGGATTGTGGTTCCTCAGCTGGTGGTCATTGTAGAGTCTTTCTCTTTACTCTTCCTGGTGGCCAGCCTGAAAAAGGGAGAAGAGAAAGGGACATGAAGTCAAAGGGATAGAGCAAAAAGGAGGGCGGTACGAGTGATAATTATGCCAAGTAAGGAAAATAGTGAATGAAAGACATGGTCGCGATTCCATATGATCAGTTCATCGATGAAAATATAGCAGGGCATGGGGAGCATTGGATGCAAGATGTTTATTAGTATGCCGGCAAGGGCATGAGTAGCATAGATCAAGCATCAAAAGCCTTAATGTATTATTAGTCGTGAGAAACTAACAATAACGTTTTTATTAACAATTATATTTATTTAATAAAATAGTAAAGAGAATTTGTGAAAAGCAAGCATTGGATAGTAGAATAGAATAATGTAGAAAAGTGCATAATGCCATACGGGCTTTTTCACAAACACATAGCATGCATAGTAAATAAGGTATGGAAAATATTAATTAGAACATGCAAGCACCTTTATAATAATATATATAATTGTTTAAACAAATCCCAAATAATTGGTGGAAGAAATTGTGATTCCTTTGTTATTGTATTTTGTAAAATTCATTGCTTTTTCAAGTATGTGTGGACACAACTCCATTCAACTTAACTAGCAAGTGTACTGGGTCATCCAAGTAATACCTTACGTGAGTAAGGGTCGATCCCACAGAGATTGTTGGTATGAAGCAAGCTATGGTCACCTTGTAAATCTTAGTTAAGTGGATTCATAGGGTCAAATGTAATTGGATTAGATAATTAAAAGATAAATAAAATAAAAAAAGGATAGAAATACTTATGTAAATCAATAGTAGGAATTTCAGATAGGCGTGTGGAGATGCTAGAATCCTTTCGAATCTCTACTTTCTTATTGCTTTCATTCAATTCTTCTTACTCCTTTCCATGGCAAGCTATATGTAGGGCATCACCATCATCAATGGCTACTTTTAATCCTCTCGGAAAAATGGTCCTATGCACTGTCACTGCACGGCTAATCATCTGGAGGCATCACCCTTGTTGATGGCTACATCCCATCCTCTCAGAGAAAATGGTCCAAATGCTCTGTCACAGCACGGCTAATCAGCTATTGGTTCACGATCATGTTGGAATAGGATCCATTGATCCTTTTGCGTTTATCATCATGCCCAGCAATCGCGAATTTGAAGCCCGTCACAGTCATTCAATACCGGAATCCTACTCGGAATACCACGGACAAGGTTAGACTTTCCGGATTCCCGGGATCCTACTCGGAATACCACAGACAAGGTTAGACTTTCTGGATCCCCATGAATGCCGCCATCTATCTAGCTTATACCACGAAGATTCTGTTGGGGAATCTAAGAGATATGCGCCCGGCCTAGAGTAGAACGGAAGTGGTTGTCAGTCACGCACGTTCATAGGTGAGAATGATGATGAGTGTCACGGATCATCACATTCATCAAAGTGTTGTGCAACGTATATCTTGGAATAAGAATAAAAGAGAATTGAATAGAAAGTAATAGTAATTGTATTGAGACTTGAGGTACAGCAGAGCTCCACACCCTTAATCTATGGTGTGCAGAAACTCCACTGTTGAAAATACATAAGTGAAAGGTTCAGGCATGGCCGAATGGCCAGCCCCCTGAATGATCAAAAGACCGAATGATCAAAGACTAGAACAGTCAAAGATTAAACTATCAAAAGATATCTAATACAATAGTAACTTATCCTATTTATAGTAGACTAGCTACTAGGGTTTACATGAGTAAGTAATTGATGCATAAATTCACTTCCGGGGCCCACTTGGTGTATGCTTGGGCTGAGCTTGATCTATCCATGAGCTGAGGCTTTTATTGGAGTTGAACTCCAAGTTATAGCATATTTTGGGCGTTCAACTCCGGATCATGACGTGTTTCTGGCGTTTAACTCCAGACAGCAGCATGTACTTGGCGTTCAACGCCAAGTTACGTCGTCAATTTCCGAATAAAGTATGGACTATTATATATTGCTGGAAAGCTCTGGATGTCTACTTTCCAAAGCCATTGAGAGCGCACCAATTGGAGTTCTGTAGCTCCAGAAAATCCATTTCGAGGCCAGGGAGGTCAGATTCCAACAGCATCAGCAGTCCTTTTGTCAGCCTTTTTCAGAGTTTTGCTCAGGTCCCTCAATTTCAGCCAGAAATTACCTGAAATCACAGAAAAACACACAAACTCATAGTAAAGTCCAAAAATGTGAATTTAACATAAAAACTAATGAAAACATCCCTAAAAGTAGCTTGGACTTACTAAAAACTACCTAAAAACAATGCCAAAAAGCGTATAAATTATCCGCTCATCACAACACCAAACTTAAATTGTTGCTTGTCCCCAAGCAACTGAAAATCAATTAGGATAAAAAGAAGTGAATATACTATAAATTCCATAATATCAATGAATATTAATTATAATTAGATGAGCGGGACTTGTAGCTTTTTGCTTCTGAACAGTTTTGGCATCTCACTTTTTCCCTTGAAGTTTAGAATGATTGGCTTCTCTAGGAACTTAGAATTTCGGATAGTGTTATTGATTCTCCTAGTTAAGTATGTTGATTCTTGAACGCAACTACTTTTGAGTCTTGGCCGTGGCCCTAAGCACTTTGTTTTCCAGTATTACCACCAGATACATAAATGCCACAAACACATGACTGGGTGAACCTTTTCAGATTGTGACTCAGCTTTGCTAGAGTCCCCAGTTAGAGGTGTCCAGAGCTCTTAAGCACACTCTTTTTGCTTTGGATCACGACTTTAACCACTCAGTCTCAAGCTTTTCACTTGGACCTTCATGACACAAGCATATGGTTAGGGACAGCTTGATTTAGCCGCTTAGGCCTGGATTTTATTTCCTTGGGCCCTCCTATCCATTGATGCTCAAAGCCTTGGATCCTTTTTACCCTTGCCTTTTGGTTTTAAGGGCTATTGGCTTTTTCTGCTTGCTTTTTCTTTTTCTATTATTTTTTTCGCCAATTATTATTTTTTTTCGCAAGTTTTTGCTTTTTTTCACTGCTTTTTCTTGCTTCAAGAATCAATTTCATGATTTTTCAGATTATCAATAACATTTCTCTTTGTTCATCATTCATTCAAGAGCCAACAGTTTTAACATTCATAAACAACAATATCAAAAGACATATGCACTGTTCAATCATTCATTCAGAAGACAAAAAGTATTGTCACCACATCAATATAATTAAATTAAATTCAAGGATAATTTCGAAATCCATGTACTTCTTGTTCTTTTGAATTAAAGCATATTTCATTTAAGAGAGGTGAAGGATTAATGGATTTTATTCATAGCTTTAAGACATGGTTACTACATACTAATGATCATGAAGTAGAGACACAAAACATAGATAAACTCAACATATAAAAAAATGAAAAGCAGAAAGAAATAAGAACAAGGAATGAATCCACCTTAGTGGCGTCTTCTTCTTGAAGGACCAACAATGTCCTTAAGCTCTTCTATGTCCCTTCCTTGCTTTTGTTGCTCCTCCCTCATTGCTCTTTGATCTTCTCTTATTTCATGGAGAATGATGGAGTGCTCATGATGTTCCACCCTTAATTATTCCACATTGTGGCTCAAATCTTCTAAGGAAGTGTTGAGATGTTCCCAATAGTTGTTGGGAGGAAAGTGCATCCCTTGAGGCATCTCAGGGATTTCTTGATGATGAGCTTCCTCACGCATCTCTTGAGATCCGTGGAGGGTCTCTCTTGCTTGCTCCATCCTCTTCTTGGTGATGGGCTTATCCTCTTTAATGGGAATGTCTCCTTCTATGATAACTCCAGCTGAGTAACATAGATGGCAAATAAGGTGAGGAAAAGCTAGTCTTGCCATGGTGGAGGGCTTTTCAGCTATTTTGTAGAATTCATTGGAGATGACTTCATGAACTTCTACTTCCTCTCCAATCATGATTCTATGAATCATGATGGCCCGATCCACAGTAACTTCAGATTGGTTGCTAGTGGGAATGATGGAGCGTTGAATGAACTCCAACCATCCTCTAGCTACAGGCTTGAAGTCCAGTCTTCTTAGTTGGACTGGCTTGCCTTTGGAGTCTCTCTTCCATTGAGCTCCTTCCACACATATGTCCATTAGGACTTGGTCCAACCTTTGATTAAAGTTGACCCTTCTAGTGTAAGGGCGTTCATCTCCTTGCGTCATGGGCAAGTGGAATGCCAACCTCACATTTTCCGGACTAAAATCTAAGTATTTCCCCGAACCATTGTGAGATAATTCTTTGGACTCGGGTTCATACTTTGATCATGGTTCCTAGTGATCCATGCATTGGCATAGAACTCTTGAACCATTAAGATTCTGACTTGTTGCATGGGGTTGGTTAGGACTTCCCAACCTCTTCTTCGGATTTCATGTCGGATCTCCGGATACTCATTTTTCTTAAGCTTGAAAGGGACCTCAGGGATCACCTTCTTCTTTGCCACAACATCATAGAAGTGGTCTTGATAGCTTTTGGAGATGAATCTTTCCATCTCCCATGACTCGGAGGTGGAAGCTTTTGTCTTCTCTTTTCCTTTTCTAGGGGATTCTCCGGCCTTAGGTGCCATTGATGGTAATAGAAAAACAAAAAGCTTATGCTTTTACCACACCAAACTTAAAATATTGCTCGCCCTCGAGTAAGAGAAGAAAGAAGAGAAAAAGAAGAAGAAGAAGAAGAAGAAGAAGAAGAAGAAGAAGAAGAAGAAGAAGAAGAAGAAGAAGAAGAAGAAAATGGAGGAGAGTGAGGGGATATGGATTCGGCCAAGGTATAGTAGAGGGGGTAGTGTTGTGTGAAAATGAAGTAGAATGGAAGGGTATATATAGGGAGAGGGAAGAGGGTAGGTTCGGCCATTTAGGGTGGGATTGGGTGGGAAAATGTTTTTGAATTTTGAAGGTAGGTGGGGTTTATGGGGAAGAGTGGATGGATGTGAGTGGTGAATAGGTGATTGGGGAGAGAGATTGAGGTGATTGGTGAAGGGGTTTTGGGAAGTGTGACATGGGGAAGAGAAAAATAGGATTAGGAGGTAAGGTGGGAATATAGTAGGTGGGGATCCTGTGGGGTCCACAGATCCTGAGGTGATCCTGTGGGGTCCACAGATCCTGAGGAGTCAAGGAATTCCATCCCTGCACCAAATAGGCATGTAAAATGCCTTTGCACACCATTCTGGCGTTTAAACGCCGAGTGGTGCACATTCTGGGCGTTCAACGCCCACATGTAACATGTTTCTGGCGTTGAACGCCACTTTATGCTTGTTACTGGCGTTCAGCGCCAGCTTTTCCTCTAGGCACATTCCTGGCGTTCAAACGCCAGAATGTTGCTTGTTTCTGGCATTCAGCGCCAGATTCATGCTCTGTTCTGGCGTTGAACGCCAGTCTGTGCTTCCTCTAGGGTGTGATTTTTCTTTTACTATTTTTGATTCTGTTTTCAATTTTTTTATTTTTTTCGTGACTCCTCATGATCATGTACCTAATAAGACACAAAATAACAATAAAATAAAAATTAGATAAATAAAATTGGGTTGCCTCCTAACAAGCGCTTCTTTAATGTCAATAGCTTGATAGTGGCTCTCATGGAGCCATAAAGGTGATCAGGTCAATGTTGTATAGTCCCAACACCAAACTTAGAGTTTGGATATGGGGTCTTAACACCAAACTTAGAGTTTGGTTGTGGCCTCCCAACACCAAATTTAGAGTTTGACTATGGGGGCTCTTCTTGACTCTAAACTGAGAGAAGCTCTTCATGCTTACTCTCTTTTGTCACAGAGGGGTGGCCATGTGCCTTAAACACAAGGTAGTCTCCATTCAATTGAAGGACTAATTCGCCTCTGTTGACATCTATCACAGCTCCTGCTGTGGCTAGGAAAGGTCTTCCAAGGATGATGCATTCATCCTCTTCCTTCCTAGTGTCTAAGGTTATGAAATCAGCAGGGATGTAAAGGCCTTCAACCTTTACTAACACGTCCTCTACCATTCCATAAGCTTGTCTTAATGACTTGTCTGCCAATTGTAATGAGAACAAGGCAGGTTGTACCTCAATGATCCCCAGCTTCTCCATTACAGAGAGTGGCATAAGATTTATTCCTGACCCCAGATCACATAGAGCTTTATCAAAGGTCATGGTGCCTATGGTACAAGGTATTAAGAACTTGCCAGGATCTTGTCTCTTTTGAGGTAAAATTTTCTGAATCCAAGTATCTAGTTCATTAATGAGCAAGGGAGGTTCACTTTCCCAAGTCTCATTACCAAATAATTTGGCATTCAGCTTCATGATAGCTCCTAAATATTGAGCAACTTGCTCTCCAGTCACATCTTCATCCTCATCAGAGGAAGAATAGTCTTCAGAGCTCATGAATGGCAGAAGGAGATTTAATGGAATCTCAATGGTCTCTATATGAGCCTCAGATTCCTGTGGATCCTTAATAGAAAACTCCTTCTTGCTTGAGGGACGTCCCAGGAGGTCTTCCTCACTAGGATTTTCGTCCTCCTCCTCCCTTGTGCATTCGGCCATATTGATTATATCAATGGCCTTGCACTCTCCTTTTGGATTCTCTTCTGTACTGCTTGGGAGAATACTGGGAGGAGTTTCAATGACTTTCTTACTCAGCTGGCCCACTTGTGCCTCCAGATTTCTGATGGAGGATCTTGTTTCACTCATGAAACTGAAAGTGGCCTTTGACAGATCAGAGACTAGATTGGCTAAATTGGAAGTGTTTTGTTCAGAATTCTCTGTCTGTTGCTGAGAAGATGATGGAAAAGGCTTGCTATTGCTCAGCCTATTGTGTCCACCATTGTTAAAGCCTTGTTGAGGCTTTTGTTGATCCTTCCATGAGAAATTTGGATGATTTCTCCATGATGAGTTATAGGCGTTTCCATAAGGTTCACCCATGTAATTAACCTCTGTCATGGCAGGGTTCTCAGGATCATAAGCTTCTTCAGAAGCTGCCTTTTTAGTACTGTTGGATGCATGTTGCCATCCATTCAGATTTTGAGAGATCATGTTGACCTGTTGAGTCAACACTTTGTTCTGAGCCAGTATGGCATTCAGAGCATCAATTTCAAGAACTCCTTTCTTCTGAGGTATCCCATTATTCATGGAATTCCTCTCAGAAGTGTACATGAATTGGTTGTTTGCAACCATGTCAATGAGTTCTTGAGCCTCTTCAGGCGTTTTCTTTAGGTGAATAGATCCACCTGCAGAATGGTCCAATGACATTTTCGAAAATTCAGACAGGCCATAATAGAATATATCTAATATGGTCCATTCTGAAAACATGTCAGATGGACATCTTTTGGTCAGCTGCTTGTATCTTTCCCAAGCTTCATAGAGGGATTCACCATCTTTTTGTTTGAAGGTTTGAACATCCACTCTCAGTTTGCTCAGCTTTTGAGGAGGAAAGAATTTATCCAAGAAGGCAGTGACCAACTTTTTTCAGGAGTCCAGGCTATCCTTAGGTTGAGAGTCCAACCATATTCTAGCTCTGTCCCTTACAGTAAAAGGGAAAAGCATGAGCCTGTAGACTTCAGGATCTACTCCATTCATCTTTACAGTCTCACAAATCTGCAAGAACTCAGTTAAAAACTGATAAAGATCTTCAGATGGAAGTCCATAGAACTTGCAATTTTGTTGCATTAAGGCAACTAATTGAGGCTTCAGCTCAAAGTTGTTGGCTCCAATGGCAGGAATGGAGATGCTTCTTCCATCAAATTTGGATGTTGGCTTTGTGAAGTCACCAAGCATTCTCCTTGCATTATTATTATTTTTGGCTGCCATCTCCTTCTCTTGTTCTAATGTTTCTGAAAGGTTACCTTTAGATTGTTGTAACTTAGCTTCTCTTAATTTTCTCTTCAGAGTCCTTTCAGGTTCTGGATCAATTTCAACAAGAGTGCCTTTTTCCTTGTTCCTGCTCATATGAAAGAGAAGAAAACAAGAAAAGAAAGAGGAATCCTCTATGTCACAGTATAGAGATTTCTTTATGTTAATAGAAGAAGAAAGGGGAGAAGAATGAAGAAGAGTGGGTTCGGATATTTAGGTGAAGAGAGGTGAAGAGAAGTGTTAGTAATTAAATAATTAAATAGAATAAGAGAGAAGAGATAGAAAATTCGAAAATAATTTAAAAAAAGTGGTTGGTGATTTTCGAAAATTAAAGATAAGATATGATTAAAATTAAAATTTAAATCAATTAAAAAGAATTTTTGAAAAAGAGAGAGGTATTTTCGAAAATTAGAGAGGGATAGGTAGTTAGTTGGTTTTGAAAAAGATAAGAAACAAACAAAAAGTCAAATAGTTAGTTAAAAAAAAGATATTAAAATTAAATTTGAAAAGATGAGAAGATAAAAAGTTAGATAAGATATTTTGAAATCAAATTTTGAAAAAGATAAGATAAAAAGATAAGATTTTTTTTAAGAAAAAGGCATTTTGAAAAATATTTAATTTTTAAAATGACTTAACTAACAAGAAACTACAAGATAAGATTCTAGAATTTAAAGATTGAACCTTTCTTAACAAGAAAGTAACAAACTTCAAATTTTTGAACCAATCACATTAATTGTTAGCATATTTTTGAAAATATGATATAAAAATAAGGAAAAGGATTTTGAAAATAGTTTGAAAAAGAATTTAAAAAGATAAGATTTTTAAAATTGAAATTTTGACTTGACTTGTAAGAAACAACTAATTTTAAAAATTTTTGACCAAGTCAACCCAAAATTTTGAAAATTTGGAGAGAAAAAGCAAAAGATATATTTTTGATTTTTTTTGAATTTTTAATTATGAGAGAGAAAAACACAAATATGACCCAAAACATGAAAATTTTGGATCAAAACACTTAATGCATGCAAGAACACTATGAATGTCAAGATGAACACCAAGAACACTTTGAAGATCATGATGAACATCAAGAACATATTTTTGAAAAAATTTTTGATGCAAAGAAAACATGCAAGACACCAAACTTAGAAATCTTTAATGCATGGACTCTAACAAACGAAAAATGCATATGAAAAACAACAAACAACACAAAACAAGAAATCATCAAGATCAAACAAGAAGATTTGTCAAGAACAACTTGAAGATCATGAAGAACACTATGAATGCATGAAATTTTCGAAAAATGCAAGAAAAATTTTTAAAGCATGCAACTGACACCAAACTTAAAAATTGACTCAAGACTCAAACAAGAAACACAAAATATTTTTGAATTTTTTATGATTTTATGATTTTTTTGGATTTTTATTAATTATTTTTTTTCGAAAACAAAGTTGGAAAAAACGAAAAAGAAAAGAAGAATTTTGAAAAAGATTTTTGAAAAGAAAATTACCTAATCTGAGCAACAAGATGAACCGTCAGTTGTCCGTACTCGAACAATCCCCGACAACGGCGCCAAAAACTTGGTGGACGAAATTGTGATTCCTTGTTATTGTATTTTGTAAAATTCATTGCTTTTTCAACTATGTGTGGACACAACTCCGTTCAACTTAACCAGCAAGTGTACTGGGTCATCCAAGTAATAACTTACGTGAATAAGGGTCGATCCCACAGAGATTGTTGGTATGAAGCAAGCTATGGTCACCTTGTAAATCTTAGTTAAGTGGATTCATAGGGTCAAATGTAATTGGATTAGATAATTAAAAGATAAATAAAATAAAAAAAAGGATAGAAATACTTATGTAAATCAATAGTGGAAATTTCAGATAGGCGTGTGTAGATTTTAGAATCCTTTCGAATCTCTACTTTCTTATTGCTTTCATTCAATTCTTCTTACTCCTTTCCATGGCAAGCTGTATGTAGGGCATCACCATCATCAATGGCTACTTTTAATCCTCTCGGGAAAATGGTCCTATGCGCTGTCACTGCACGGCTAATCGTCTAGAGGCATCACCCTTGTTGATGGCTACATCCCATCCTCTCAGTGAAAATGGTCCAAATGCTCTGTCACAGCACGGCTAATCAGCTGTTGGTTCTCGATCATGTTGGAATAGGATCCATTGATCCTTTTGCGTTTGTCATCATGCCCAGCAATCGCGAGTTTGAAGCCCGTCACAGTCATTCAATACCGGAATCCTACTCGGAATACCACGGACAAGGTTAGACTTTCCGGATTCCCGGGATCCTACCCAGAATACCACAGACAAGGTTAGACTTTCTGGATTCCCATGAATGCCGCCATCTATCTAGCTTATACCACGAAGATTCTGTTGGGGAATCTAAGAGATATGCGCCCGGCCTAGAGTAGAACGGAAGTGGTTGTCAGTCACGCACGGTCATAAGTGAGAATGATGATGAGTGTCACGGATCATCACATTCATCAAAGTGTTGTGCAACGTATATCTTGGAATAATAATAAAAGAGAATTGAATAGAAAGTAATAGTAATTGTATTGAGACTTGAGGTACAGCAGAGCTCCACACCCTTAATCTATGGTGTGCAGAAACTCCACTGTTGAAAATACATAAGTGAAAGGTTCAGGCATGGCCGAATGGC
Organism: Arachis hypogaea; assembly: GCF_003086295.3. Taxonomy (NCBI): domain Eukaryota; kingdom Viridiplantae; phylum Streptophyta; class Magnoliopsida; order Fabales; family Fabaceae; genus Arachis; species Arachis hypogaea. The sequence goes on along the minus strand of NC_092044.1, from coordinate 26,626,220 downwards.
CAGCCCCCTGAATGATCAAAAGACTGAATGATCAAAGACTAGAACAGTCAAAGATTAAACTATCAAAAGATGTCTAATACAATAGTAACTTATCCTATTTATACTAGACTAGCTACTAGGGTTTACATGAGTAAGTAATTGATGCATAAATTCACTTCCGGGGCCCACTTGGTGTATGCTTGGGCTGAGCCTGATCTATCCACGAGCTGAGGCTTTTATTGGAGTTGAACTCCAAGTTATAGCGTATTTTGGGCGTTCAACTCCGGATCATGACGTGTTTCTGGCGTTTAACTCCAGACAGCAGCATGTACTTGGCGTTCAATGCCAAGTTACGTCGTCAATTTCCGAATAAAGTATGAACTATTATATATTTCTGGAAAGCTATGGATGTCTACTTTTCAACGCCATTGAGAGCGTATTAATTGGAGTTTTGTAGCTCCAGAAAATCTATTTCGAGTGCAGGGAGGTCAGATTCCAACAGCATCAGCAGTCCTTTTGTCAGCCTTTTTCAGAGTTTTGCTCAGGTCCCTCAATTTTAGCCAGAAATTACCTAAAATCACAGAAAAACACACAAACTCATAGTAAAGTCCAGAAATGTGAATTTAACATAAAAACTAATGAAAACATCCCTAAAAGTAGCTTGAACTTACTAAAAACTACCTAAAAAAATGTCAAAAAGCGTATAAATTATCCGCTCATCAATAATCCATAAGCAAAATATGGAAAATAATGACCCAAATAAATTTCCAACACCAATTAAAAGAAAAAAGAAAGAGAAAGAAAGGAAGGAAGAAAGAAATAAGAAGGGAAAGGAAAGATTTAGATTTGGGGAAGAAAAGAGAAGACATCTTGGCTGATCTGGATAAGCTGTGCGGCGCAGGCAACGCGAACGCGTGAGTGACGCGTTCGTGTGATTGGCGCTATTGTCAAGTGACGTGGCCGCGAGGGGCACGCGGTTGCGTGAGTGAATTTGTGCTACTAGCGCGAGGGCAACCGCGCGCTCGCGCAACTTTCTGTTTGAAACTCATTTTGCCAAGATTTTGGGTGACGCGGCTGCGTGGGTGACGCGATCGCGTGATAGGCCATATTATGGGGATTGACGCGGACGCGTGGGGCACGCGTTCGTGTGGCAGGGCTTGTGCTACTAGCACGAGTCTAGCCTAATTATAGCTCAACTTTCCGCCATACACCCCTTTTTACATCGATTTTGAGGGCACGCGTTCGCGTGGGTGACACGGACGCGTGGGAGGCATTTTTCCCACATGACGTGGACGCGTCAGCAACGCGGTCGCGTGGATTAATTTGTGTCAAAGGCACGCCTTCAGCCACGCTCTCGCATGACTCTCTGTTCACTTTAATTTTCTTCCCAACGCACTAGTGACGCAGACGCGTCAGCGACGTTGCTGCGTCACGTGCGTGTGTTTTTTTTATGCAGTATGCAGAAAGCAATGCTAACATGAATGTTATGCAGAATTCTAGGTTCAATCAAAACTCAAAAACAAACAAAACATACTAGAATTAAAACTGAAAAGGGACGATCATACCATGGTGGGTTGTCTCCCACCTAGCACTTTTAGTTAAAGTCCTTAAGTTGGACATTCGATGAGCTTCCTGCTAGGGTGGCTTGTGCTTGAATTCGTCCAGGAATCTCCACCAGTGTTTGGAATGCCAGCATCCTCCGGGGTCCCAAACAAAGTACGTAAAGCCCTTGTGTGAGTTCAAACAGGCTTGCAGGCTCCCGGAGTGTTGAATGTCAGAATAGACTCCAGGATCCCAAACTTTTCTTCTACACCCATCTTTGTCTTGATCTACATCTTTCCAGTCGGGTGATGAGTAATCCGAATTATCACTGCAGTGACCAAACAGCTTCCGAGATCCTTTAAATTGAGCTTGACACCAATTCCGGCACCTCAAATTGAAGTGCGAAACCTCATTGAATCTTGCATACCAGCGCTGAGTACGAGTCATTTCCCTTTTTCTCTTAAAGCCGCAAAGAGCTCTAAGTTGGTCATCTGTTTCAAGCAAACCATATTCAAGTGGGAAATTGAAGATGAAAGTCAAGGATTTTACCCACTTGAGGTTTGTGTTGGGTGGTAGTGGCCTTGGGGTCAGTGTTTTCAGTGGGTCTGCAAGCTCTACTCCCTTGTGGTCTTCTGTAAATTCCTCCACTTCTTTGAAAATTTCTTCAACTTCACCCATGTCTTTATCAAAGTCATTGATATCTTCCTCATCGCTTGAGTCGTAAATAGGAGGTTGAGAAAAGTCAACCTCTGCATCATCTTCGTATTCACTTGGGGAAGATTCTTCAGTCTCAAAGAATTCACTTGCGGATGCAAGTTCGTTACTAAGAGAACTCGACTCGTGATCATCATCATCAAGGAAACTTGCTTCTTGGGTTATTCCGTCCAGTTCTTCATAAGATTTCTGCATTGGAGGCTGCGCAACATCCTCTGTGGCATCAATTGTAACATCCTTGACGGAATTCTCCACAACTCTGGATTCAGGTGGCGGTTCGGCATCTCCTAAATCTTCAACCAATTCTTCTTCTTCTACAATGACAGCGTCCTCTACTTGTTCCAGTACGAAGTTATGCTCTATGCTATCCACTGGAGTCTCTAGTGTCTTCTTTGTGTTGCGTTCTTCATTGGATTCTCCGCATAAAGCCATGGGAGTTTGTTGAGGGGCTGAACGTCTGGAAGATAATTGATTTCTTTCTTGATCCAGGTATTTAAGTATGAAATCATATTCATCCTTGATGATTTCCTGTTTAACTATTTCTTCTCCTTCAAGTACAAAATCCTTCTTGTTGTCTTCTTTCAGTAGTTCTTCAACCGCGTTGTCGACTTCAAGGGTCTCTACTACCTTCACCTTTAGTGCCTCCTCTAGATCCTTATGAAGTATGGATTCGTGAAGATGATCCTATCTCTCTTGTTCCATGTCAATAGTATCATTGGGATCATGTTGCTCTTGGGTTGATGGATGTTGGTGCTCTTCCATGGATGGTGGTGATGGGATGGGTGGATCATTATGTGGTTGAGATGAAAGTGCAGTGGAGCTTGAGGGTTGAATATTGGGTGTAGAAGGTTGGCCCAAGCGGGATATAAGTGCTTGAAGAGTAGAGGTGAGACTAATGATAAAGGCAAGTTTGCTTTCCACGGAGGTTTGGGGTGGATAGGAGGGTTCATTTGTTGGGAGAAAAGGTTCATAACGTGGAAGTGGTTCCTCTTGATAAGGATATGGAGATGTTATATATGGGAATGGTGGTTCTTGGGAGTAATTGGATTGGCGTTGAGGTGGATAAGGATCATGTGGTAGTGAATGGTGAAAAGAAGCTTGTGAGTGTGGTGGTTCGAAGTTATGTCGAGAGGATGGTCTCTGAGCACAGGGTGGGGCTTGTTGGTAGTTACAAGGCGGTCCACCAAATCTATTAGTTGGGCATGCATTGTAAAATGGTCTTTGTCCATGATATTTAGGAGGATGTTGTTGCCTAAAGGGTTGCTTGGATCCTTGTGGCTCCATGCATCTTTGATTGCTTAGACCTTGATGCATAGTCCTGTTATAGCTTCCATTCCTTGCAAAAAAATTAGAACCAAACTCAAAGCAAGAGGGGGTGAGAATTCATAATAGATATCAGAAATAAGAGGGAAGAGAGAAAACAAATAAACAAGTAAAAGAACAATATTTTTTTTTTGAAAAATATTTACAATAACCAATAATAAGGCACACGTTTGCAATTCCCCGGCAACGGCGCCATTTTGAAGAACTGAAGATTGATGGTTTAGAAGTTATAGTAAACTCTCGTTGTAAGTAGAGTTACTAAACCAAGCAATCAACCTTTCTTACAAACATTTTGGTTGTCACAAGTAACAAACTCCTAAATAAATTGATAACCGAAGTATTTAAACCTCGGGTCGTCTTCTCAAGGAATTGCAGGGAGGTATGTTCTTATTATTGGTTATGAAGATTTGTAAATCGGGGTTTTGAAGATGAGGAACAAGTAATTTAGATGGCAGATAAAATATATAATTAACTATAAAATAAACTCTTGGCAAGGAAAAGTCAAGTGAACCAATTGGTTAGATTTCCCAAGTCCTAGCCAAATCCTAAGGAAAGACTAGAGTTAGTGGAATTCCAATTAATTAGCCGACATAACAATCAATCATGAATAGTTGGTAACTCAAGAGCTTCCAGTTAATCAATTAATGCCAATAATATAAAAAAGCTAAATAAGAATCATAAATATCTGGAATACCTCAAATAACATACATTCAAAGCAACAAAATATAACATGGACAATATTCATAAGCCAATTGGGCAACATAAATCAAACATAAATAAAAGCATTAAAGTATCTCAAAGTAGAAGAGAAGTCAAAATAAAGGAATATTGAATCTGATGTGAAGATGAGATAAATCCCTAATTTCTAAAAATCCTAATCCTAAATCCTAAGAGAAAGGAGAGAGCCCCTCTCTCTAAAAACTACATCTAAAACTAAAATTATGAATTATGAAAGCATGATGAGTCTATGCATGTTTCCTGACTTTAATTTGTGTTTCTGGGCCGAAAACTGGGTTGAAATCCGGCCCAGAATCTCTGCCAGCGACTTTTGTAATTCTGCAAATCGCGCACGTCACGCGGACGCGACATTCGGCATTTTTTCTTTTCCATGCGGGCACGTCGTCCATGCCTCCGCGTCGCTTCTGCTTTTACAATTCGCATGTCCACATCACTCATGCGGCCGCGTCACTGCAAATTCCTTTCTTCCGCGCGGTCGCGTCGCTGACGTGTGCGCGTCACTTCCCGCTGGCCATCTCCTCAATTTCTTGTGTTCCTTCCATTTTTGCAAGCTTCCTTTCCAATCTCTCACTCTTTCATGCCCTATAAAGCTTGAAACACTTAACACATAGATCAAGGCATCGAATGGTAATAAGAGAGGATTAAGATTAGCTAAATTAAGACCAAAGAAGCATGTTTCCAATCATGTAATAATTTTAGGAAGGAAATATAAATGCATGCTAATTATATGAATAAGTGGGTAAAGACCATGATAAAATCACACAATTAAACACATCGTAAACCATAAAATAGTGGTTTATCAGGGTCTATTTGACTCTGTATTGAGAGAAGCTTTTCATGCTTCTTCTCCATGTGTACAGAAGGAGATCCTCGAGCCTTAAACACAAGGTAATCCTCATTCACTTGAAGGACCAACTCTCCTCTGTTAACATCAATCACAGCTTTTACTGTGTCTAGGAAGGATCTGCCAAGGATGATGGATTCATTCTCATCCTTTCCAGTGTCTAGGATTATGAAGTCAGCAGGGATGTAAAGGCCTTCAACCTTTACCAAGACATCCTCTACAAGTCCATAAGCCTGTTTCTTTGATTTGTCTGCCATCTCTAGTGAGATTTTTGCAGCTTGTACCTCAAAGATTCCTAGTTTTTCCATTACAAAGAGTTGCATGAGGTTTATGCCTGACCCCAGGTCACACAGGGCCTTCTCAAGGGTTATGGTGCCAATGGTGCAAGGTATTAAGAACCTTCCAGGATCTGGTTTCTTTTGAGGTATCTTCAGTTGAGCCAAGGCGTTTAGTTCATTAATGAGCAATGGAGGTTCATCCTCCCAAGTCTCATCACCAAACAATTTGGTATTCAGCTTCATGATTGCTCCTAGATACTGAGCAATTTTCTCTTCAGTAGTAACTTCATCTTCTTCAGAAGAAGAATATTCTTCAGAGCTCATGAATGGTAATTGAAAGTTCAGTGGAATCTCTATGGTCTCTAGATGAGCCTCAGATTCCTTTGGTTCCTCATGAGGGAACTCCCTTTTGGTCAGTGGACGTCCCATGAGGTCTTCCTCACTGGGAATCACGTCCTCCTCACTCTCTCCAGGTTCGGCCATGTTGATCATGGTTATGGCCTTGCACTCTCTCTTGGGATTATCTTTTGTATTGCTTGGGAGAGTGCTAGTTGGAATTTCAATAATCATTTTACTCAACTGACCCACTTGTGCCTGCAAATTTCTAATGGAGGATCTTGTTTCATTCATGAAACTTAGTGTGGTCTTAGATAGATCAGAGACTAAGTTTGCTAAGCTAGAGGGGCTCTGCTCAGAATTCTCCGTCTGTTGCTGAGAAGAGGATGGGAGAGGTTTGTTATTGCCAAACCTGTTTCTGCCACCATTATTGTTATTGAAGCCTTGTTGAGGCTTCTGTTGATCCTTCCATGAGAAATTTGGGTGATTCCTCCATGACGAATTGTAGGTGTTTCCATAGGGTTCTCCCATGTAATTCACCTCTTCCATTGCAGGATTCTCAGGGTCATAAGCTTCTGCTTCAGAAGAGGCTTCTTTAGCACTGCCAGATGCAGCTTGCAATCCAGTCAGATTCTGAGAAATTATATTGACTTGCTGAGTCAATATTTTGTTCTAAGCCAATATGGCATTTAGAGTATCAATCTCAAGTACTCCTTTCTTTTGAGTTATCCCGTTATTCACAAGATTTCTTTCAGAAGTGTACATGAATTGGTTATTTGCAACCATTTCAATGAGTTCCTGAGCTTCTACAAGCATTTTCTTCAGATGAATAGATCCACCTACAGAATGGTCCAATGACATCTTGGATAACTCAGACAGACCATCATAGAAGATACCTATGATGCTCCATTCTGAAAGCATGTCAGAAGGACACCTTCTGATCAATTGCTTGTATCTTTCCCAAGCTTCATAGAGGGATTCACCTTCCTTCTGTTTGAAGGTTTGAACTTCCACTCTAAGCTTACTCATCTTTTGAGGTGGAAAGAATTTAGCTAAGAATGCATTGACCAGCTTTTTCCAAGAGTTCAGGCTATCTCTAGGTTATGAGTTCAACCATATACTAGCTCTGTCTCTTACAGCAAAAGGAAAAAGCATGAGTCTGTAGACCTCGGGATCAACTCCATTGGTCTTAATAGTGTCACAGATTTGTAAAAATTCAGCCAAAAATGGATGAGGATCTTCTAATGGAGTCCATGAAACTTGCAATTCTGTTGCATCAGAGAAACTAATTGAGGCTTAAGCTCAAAGTTGTTTGCTCAAATAGCAGGAATAGAGATGCTTCTCCCATAGAAGTCGGGAGTAGGTGCAGTAAAGTCACCAAGAACCTTCCTTGCATTGTTGGCATTGTTGTTATTTTTGGCTGCCATGTCTTCATCTTTTTCGAAGATTTCTGTCAGGTCCTCTCCAGAGAGTTGTGCTTTAGCTTCTCTTAGCTTCCTCTTCAGAGTCCTTTTAGGTTCGGGATCAGCTTCAACATGAATTTCTTTATCTTTATTCCTACTCATATGAAAGAGAAGAAAGCAAAGAAGGTATGGAATCTTCTATGTCACAGTATAGAGATTCCTTGATGTGTCAGAGAAAAAGGAGAATATAAGGATGAGGTAGATAAAAAAGAATTCAAACATATAAAGAGGGGAGAGGGTTCGAATTATTAAGAGAGGAGGAGTGTTGGTGTTTAAATAGAAGGAGATGAGAGAGGGAATTTTCGAAAACTTTTAAATAAAATAAAATTAGAGTTTAAAACAATTAGTTAATTAAAAAGGTTTTTGAAAAAAATTGTTAGTGGTTTTCGAAAATTAGAGAGAGAAAAGTAGTTAGGTGGTTTTGAAAAAGATAAGAAGTTAGGAAAAAGATTTTGAAATTAAAATTTGAAAAAAGATATGATTTGAAAAGATTTGATTGAAAAAGATATGTTTGAAAAGATATGATTGAAAAACAAATTAAAAAAAAGATTTGATTTTTGAAATTGATGACTTGACTAACAAGAAATTAAAAGATATGATTCTAAAATTCAAATATTGAACCTTTTTTAACAAGAAAGTAACAAACTTGAAATTTTTGAATCACAACATTAATTGTTAGCAAGGATTTTCAAAGATATTAAAAGAAAAATGAAAAAGATTTGATTTTGAAAAATTAGTTTTAAAACTTGAAAAATTGAAAAAGATTTGAATTGAAAACAAAACTACCTCCTTGGTGCTATCCTGGCGTTAATCGCCCAGAATGGTATCCATTCTGGCATTTAACGCCCACTTGGCTACCTCCTTGGCCGTTAAACGCCCAGCCAAATACCCTAGTTGGCGTTTAAACGCCAGAATTCCTTCCTCACTGAGCGTTTTGAACGCCCAGCTTTTTCTCTGTGATTCCTCTGCTGTATGTTCTAAATATTCAATTCTCTGTATTATTGACTTGAAAAGACATAATTTTTTTTGAAAATTTTTAAGAAAAGAAAAATATGCAAGACACCAAACATAGAAATTTTCATACTAGAGACACTAACAATTTGAGAATGTATATGAAAAACAAAAAAGACACAAAATACGAGATTTTAAAGATCAGAACAAGAAAGATCATCAAGAACAACTTGAAGATCAATGAAGAACACAATGCATGAGTTTTCGAAAAATACATGCAATTGACACCAAACTTAAAAATTGACACTAGACTCAAACATAAAATATTTTTTATTTTATGATTTTAAATTTTTTTTGTAATTTTTTGAAAATTATTTTGAAAAAGAAAATAAGAAATTCAAAATTTTTAATACGAATTCCAGGAATCATGCAATGTTAGTCTAAAGCTTCAGTCTAAAAAGATTAGACTTGGAACACCAAGCTTCAGCAGGACATTATATACAACAGCCAAATTGATGGGAATCAACTAGCTCCTGTGATGATAAAAGCATCATCTGAAACTCTAGAATTCATTCTTAAAAGTTCTGAAGAAGAAAATAAAAAATACATAATCTAAGCAACAAGATGAACCGTCAGTTGTTCAAACTCGAACAATCCCCAACAACGGCGCCAAAAATATGGTACACGAAATCGTGATACACAACTTTGTGCAGCTGACCAGCAAGTGCACTGGGTCGTCCAAGTAATACCTTACGTGAGTAAGGGTCAATCCTACAGAGATTGTCGGATTGAAGCAAGCTATGGTCACCTTGTAAATCTCAGTTAGGCGGATTCAAATGGTTATGAAGATTTTGATAATCAAAAGAACAAAATAGAACATAAAATAGGATAGAAACACTTATGCAATTCATTGGTGGGAATTTTAGATAAGCGTATGAAGATGCTTTGTTCCCTTTGAGCCTCTTCTTTCATGTTGCCTTTATCCAATCATTCATACTCCTTTCCATGGCAAGCTGTATGTAGGTGGACCACCGTTGTCAATGGCTACCATCCATCCTCTCAGTGAAAAAGGTCCTCTACGGTTTCCTGCATGGTTAATCAGCTGTCGGTTCTCGATCGTGTCGGAATAAGATCCATTGATCCTTTTGCAAACTGTCACTGCGCTCCACAGTCGCGAGTTTGAAGCTCGTCACAATCATCCCATTCCAGATCCTACTCGGAATACCACAGACAAGGTTTAGACTTTCCGGATTTCAAGAATGCTGCCCAAGTAATTCTAGCTTATACCACGAAGACTCTGATCACACGGAATGGAAGCTCTGTTGTCAAGAGAGACAACCATGCGTCCTGAACCAGGAGGCCAAGAGATACACACTCAAGCTCTCGCAGATAGAACAGAGGTGGTTGTCAGGCACGCGTTCATAAGGGAAGATGATGATGAGTGTCACGGATCATTACATCCATCAGGTTAAAGTACGAGTGAATATCTTAGAACAAGAATAATCTTGAATTGAATAGAGAACAGTAGTAATTGCATTGATTCATGAGGAACAGCAGAGCTCCACACCTTAATCTATGGTGTGTAGAAACTCCACCATTGAAAATACATAAGATCGGCCATGCCTCCCAAATAGCATGCAACAATCGAAAAAGGGTTCAAAAACCTGATCCCAAGATCAAAGATGATCAAAAGATCACAGATGATCAAAAAGATGAAAATACAATAGTAAAAGGTCCTATTTATAGAGAACTAGTAACCTAGGGTTTACAGAAATAAGTAAATGATGCAGAAATCCATTTCCGGGGACCACTTGGTGTGTGCTTGGGCTGAGCATTGAAGCTTTTTCGTGATTAGGCTGTTCCTGGAGTTAAACGCCAGCTCTGGTGCCAGTTTGGGCGTTTAACTCCAACTTTTATGCCAGTTTGGGTGTTTTACGCCAGAATTTTTATGCTGACCTGGAACGCCAGTTTGGGCCATCGAATCTCGAGCAAAGTATGGACTATTATACATTGCTGGAAAGCCCAAAATGTCTAAGTTTCAACACAATTGAGAGCGTGCCAATTGGGCTTTTGTAGCTCCAGAAAACCCATTTCAAGTGCAGGGAGGTCAGAATTCAACAGCATCTGCAGTCCTTTTTCAGCCTCTGAATCAGATTTTTGCTCAGGTCCCTTAATTTCAGCCAGAAAATACCTGAAATCACAGAAAAACATACAAACTCATAGTAAAGTCCAGAAATGTGAGTTTTGCATAAAAACTAAAAAAATATACTAAAAAGTAACTAAATCATACTAAAAACTACCTAAAAGCAATGTCAAAAAGCGTATAAATTATCCGCTCATCAGCGTGCCTCATGCGTATTGATGAGCAGATAATTTATACGCGTTTTGGCATTGTTTTTAGGTAGTTTTTAGTAGGATCTAGCTACTTTTAGGGATGTTTTATTAGTTTTTATGCAAAATTCACATTTCTGGACTTTACTATGAGTTTGTGTGTTTTTCTGTGATTATAGGTATTTTCTGGCTGAAATTGAGGGACGTGAGCAAAAATCTGATTCAGGCTAACAAAGGACTGCTGATGCTGTTGGATTCTGACCTCCCTGCTCTCAACGGCGTTGAAAAGTAGACATCCAGAGCTTTCCAGCAATATATAATAGTTCATACTTTATTCGAATCAAGACGATGCAAAGTGGTGTTCAACGCTAGTTCCATGCTGCATTCTGGAGTAAAACGCCAGAAACACGTCACAAACCATAGTTAAATGCCAAAAACACGTTACAACTTGGCGTTTAACTCCAGAAGAAGCCTCTACACGTGTAAAGCTCAAGCTCAGCCCAAGCACACACCAAAGTGGGCCCTGGAAGTGGATTTCTGCATTTAGACTTATTTTTGTAAACCCTAGTAACTAGTCTAGTATAAATAGGACATTTCACTATTGTATTAGACATCTTTGGATTATTTTTGGATTACTTGATGATCCTTTAATCACGTTTATGGGGGCTGGCCATTCGACCATGGCTGGACCATCACTTATGTATTTTCAACAGTAGAGTTTCTATACACATTAGATTAAGGGTGTGGAGCTCGCTGTACCTCGAGTTTTAATGCAATTACTACTATTTTCTATTGAATTCAGCTTATTCTTGTTCTAAGATATTCATTGCACTTCAATCTGATGGATGTGATGATTCGTGACACTCATCATCATTCTCACCTATGAACGCGTGACTGACAACCACTTCCGTTCTACCTTAGAACGAGCGAGTATCTCTTAGATTCCTTAATCAGAATCTTCGTGGTATAAGCTAGAACCCTTTGGCGGCCATTCTTGAGAATCCGGAAAGTCTAAACCTTGTCCATGGTATTCCGAGTAGGATTTAGGGATTGAATGACTATGACGAGCTTCAAACTCGTGATTGTTGGGCGTAGTGACAGATGCAAAAGAATCAATGGATTCTGTTTCGACATGATCGAGAACCGACAGATGATTAGCCGTGCTGTGACAAGAGTATTTGGACCTTTTTCACTGAGAGGATGGGAAGTAGACATTGACAATGGTGATGCCATACATACAGCTTGCCATGGAAAGGAGTATGAAGAATTGGATGCAAGCAGTAGGAAAGCAGAGATTCAACAGGAACTAGCATCTCCATGCACTTATCTGAAAGTCCCACCATTGAATTACATAAGTATCTCTATTTTATTTTATGCTTTATTTATTATTAATTTCGAAACCCTTATAACCATTTGAATCCGCCTAACTGAGATTTACAAGATGACCATAGCTTGCTTCATACCAACAATCTCTGTGGGATCGACCCTTACTAACGTAAGGTATTACTTGGACGACCCAGTGCACTTGCTGGTTAGTTGTGCGGAGTTGTGACAAAGTGTGATTCACGTTTGAGAGCGCTACCAAGTTTTTGGCACCATTGTTGATGATCACAATTTCGTGCACCAAGTTTTTGGCGCCGCTGCCGGGGATTGTTCGAGTTTAGAGCCAGCGATTATTTAAGATTCCGGCAACAACACCAAGTTTTTGGCGCCGTTGCCGGGGATTGTTTGAGTTTGGACAACTGACGGTTCATCTTGTTGCTCAGATTAGGTAATTTTCTTTTAAAAAAGTTTTCAAAAATTTTTTCTCTTTTTCGATTTTCCAAAATTTATTTTCGAAAAAAATAAAAAAATCATAAAAAAATCATAAAATCATAAAATCAAAAAATTATTTGTGTTTCTTGTTTGAGTCTAGAGTCAAATTTTATGTTTTAAAAACTTTTGCATTTTTTTCGAAAACTCATGCATGGTGTTCTTCATGATCTTCAAGTTGTTCTAGGTAAGTCTTCTTGTTTGATCTTCATATTTTCTTGTTTTGTGTTTTTTGTTGTTTTTCATATGCATTTTTGCATTCATAGTGTCTAAGTATTGAAGATTTCTAAGTTTGGTGTCTTGCATGTTTTGCTTTTTCTTGAAAATTTTTCAAAAATAAGTCTTGATGTTCATCTTGATCTTCAAAGTGTTCTTGGTGTTCATCTTGACATTCATAGTGTTCTTGCATGCATCATATGTTTTGATTCATAATTTTCATGTTGTGAGTCATTTTTGTTGTTTTTCTCTCTCCTCATTAAAAATTCAAAAATAAAAAAATATCTTTTCCTTTTTTCTCTCATAAATTTTAAAAATTTGAGTTGACTTAATCAAAAATTTTTAAAACTTAGCTATTTCTTATAAGTCAAGTCAAATTTTCAATTTTAAAAATCCTATCTTTTCAAAATCTTTTTCAAAAATAAAATCTTTTTCATTTTTTTATTATTTTTGAAAATTTTTTAAAATTTATTTTCAAAATCTTTTTCTTATCTTTACTTCAAAATTTCAAAAACTTTACTAACAATTAATGTGATTGATTCAAAAATTTGAAGTTTGTTACTTTCTTGTTAAGAAAGGTTCAATCTTTAAATTCTAGAGTCATATCTTTTAGTTTCTTGTTAGTCAAGTAATCAATTTTAATTTTAAAAATAAAATCTTTTTCAAAATATCTTTTTCAATCATATCCTTTTAAAATATCTTTTTCAAATCATATCTTTTTCAAAAATTTGATTTCAAAATATCTTTTCTAACTTCTTATCTTTTCAAAATTAATTTTCAAGTCTTTTTCAACTAACTAATTGACTTTTTGTTTGTTTCTCATCTTTTTCAAAACCACCTAACTACTTTTCTCTCTTTAATTTTCGAAAATCATCTCCCTCTTTTTCAAAATTTTTTTAATTAACTAATTATTTCAAATTCTAATTTTGATTTTATTCCTTCTCTTAGTTTTCGAATTTTAACTTTAATTTAAAATAAAAACAAAAATATTTTTCTTTTATTTTAAGTTAATTTTCGAAAACCCCTCTCTCTCATCTCTTTCTATTTATTTATTCAATTACTAACACTTCTCTTCATCCTAAAATTCGAACCCCCTCTTCCTCTCTGAGTTCGAATTTTCCTCTTTTCCTTCTTCTATTCTTTTTTTCTTCTACTAACATAAAGAAATATCTCTACTATGGTAAAGAGGATCCCTATTATTATTTTCTGTTCCCTTCTTTTTCATATGAGCAGGAGCAAGGATAAGAATATTCTTGTTGAAGCAGATCCTGAACCTGAAAGGACTCTGAAGAGGAAACTAAGAGAAGCTAAATTACAACAATCCAGAGACAACCTTATAGAAACTTTTGAAAAGGAAGAGGAGATGGCAGCTGAAAATAATAATGCAAGGAGGATGCTTGGTGACTATACTACACCCACTTCCAAGTTTGATGGAAGAAGCATCTCAATCCCTGCCATTGGAGCAAATAATTTTGAGCTGAAACCTCAACTAGTTGCTCTAATGCAACAGAACTGCAAGTTCCATGGACTTCCATCTGAAGATCCTTATAAGTTTTTAACTAAATTCTTGTAGATCTGTGAGACTGTTAAGACTAATGGAGTAGATCCTGAAGTCTACAGGCTCATACTTTTCTCTTTTGCTGTAAGAGACAGGACTAGAACATGGTTGGACTCTCAACCTAAAGATAGCCTGGACTCTTGGGATAAGCTGGTCACGGCCTTCTTGGCTAAGTTCTTTCCTCCTCAAAAGCTGAGCAAGCTTAGAGTGGATGTTCAGACCTTCAAACAAAAAGATGGTGAATCCCTCTATGAAGCTTGGGAAAGATACAAGCAGATGACCAAAAGATGTCCTTTTGATATGCTTTCAGAGTGGACCATTTTGGATATATTCTATTATGGTCTATCTGAGTTCTCTAAGATGTCACTGGACCATTATGCAGGTGGATCCATTCACCTAAAGAAAACACCTGCAGAAGCTCAAGAACTCATTGACATGGTTGCAAATAACCAGTTCATGTACACCTCTGAGAGGAATCCTATGAGTAATGGGATGCCTCAGAAGAGGGGAGTTCTTGAAATTGATGCTCTGAATGACATATTGGCTCAAAATAAAATGTTGACTCATTAAGTCAACATGATTTCTCAAAGTCTGAATGGATGGCAAAATGCATCCAACAGTACTAAAGAGGCATCTTCTGAAGAAGAAGCTTATGATCCTGAGAACCCTGCAATGGCCGAGGTAAATTACATGGGTGAATCCTATAGAAACACCTATAATTCTTCATGGAGAAATCATCCAAATTTCTCATGGAAGGATCAACAAAGGCCTTAACAAGGCTTTAATAATGGTGGAAGAAACAGACTTAGCAATAGCAAGCCTTTTCCATCATCTTCTCAGCAACAGACAGAGAATTTTGAGCAGAGCCCCTCTAGCTTAGCAAACATAGTCTCTGATCTGTCTAAGGCTACTTTAATTTTCATGAGTGAAACAAGATCCTCTATTAGAAATTTGGAGGCACAAGTGGGCCAGCTGAGTAGAAAATCACTGAAACTCCTCCTAGTACTCTCCCAAGCAATACTGAAGAGAATCCAAAAAGAGAGTGCAAGGCTATTGACATAATCAAAATGGCCGAACCTAGAGAGGAAGGGGAGGATGTGAATCCCAATGAGGAAGACCTCATGGGACGTCTCCCAGATAAGAAGGAGTTCCCTATTGAGGACCTAAAGGAATCTGAGGCTCATATAGAAACCATAGAGATTCCATTAAACCTCCTTCTACCATTCATGAGCTCTGAGAACTATTCTTTCTCTGAAGAGGATGAAGATGTAACTAGAGAGCAAGTTTCTCAATATCTAGGAGCCATCATGAAGCTAAATGCCAAGTTGTTTGGTAATGAGACTTGGGAAGTTGAACCTCCCTTGCTCATTAGTGAACTAGATCCTGGTAAATTCTTAATACCCTGTACCATGGGCACCATGACCTTTGAGAAGGCTCTGTGTGATCTGGGGTCAGGTATAAATCTTATGTCACTCTCTGTAATGGAGAAGCTAGGGATCTTTGAGGTACAGGCTGCCACATTCTCATTACAGATGGCAGACAAGTCAGTAAGACAAGCTTATGGATTGGTAGAGGATGTGTTAGTAAAGGTTAAAGGCATTTCCATCCCTGCTGATTTCATAATCTTAGACACTAGGAAGGAAGAGGATGAATGCATCATCCTTGGAAGACCCTTCCTAGCCACAGCAGGAGCTGTGATTGATGTTGACAGAGGAGAGCTAGTCCTTCAATTGAATGGGGACTACCTTGTGTTTAAAGCTCAAGGATCTTCCTCTGCAACCATGGAGAGGAAGCATGAAAAGCTTCTCTCAATACAGAGTCAAACAAAGCCCCCACAATCAAACTCTAAGTTTGGTGTTAGAAGGCCACAACCAAACTCTAAGTTTGGTGTTAAACCCCCACATTCAAACTCTAAGTTTGGTGTTGGGATTCCACAACATTGACCTGATCACCTGTGAAGCTCCATGAGAGCACACTGTCAAGCTAGTGACATTAAAGAAGCGCTTATTGGGAGGCAACCCAATTTTTATTTATCTAATTTTATTTTTATTCTATTTTTCTTTTATATTTTATTAGGTTCATGATCATGTTGAGTCACAAAACAAATACTAAAATTAAAAACAAAATAAAAAATAGCAGAAGAAATAGCACACCCTGGAGGAAGAGCTTACTGGCGTTTAAACGCCAGTAAGGAGCATCTGGCTGGCGTTCAACGCCAGAACAGAGCATGAATCTGGCGTTGAATGTCAGAAACAAGCAGCAGTCTGGCATTTAAATGCTAGGATTACACCCTGGGAAGAACTGGCGTTCAACGCCAGAAACATGCTGCAGACTGGCGTTGAACGCCCAAAACAAGCATAGAGCTGGCGTTTAATGCCAGAAATAAGCATCAATCTAGCGTTAAACGCCAGGATTGCATGCAGATGGCATTTTACATGCCTAATTGGTGTAGAGATGATAAATCATTGACACCTCAGGATCTATAGACCCCACAGGATCACCTCAGGACCTGTGGACCCCACAGGATCCCCACCTACCTCAACTCACCTTCTATCCTCTTCACCACTTACATCCATACACTCTTCCCCATAAACCCCACCTACGTTCAAATTCAAAATCTCTTTCCCACCCAAACCCACCCTAAATGACCGAACCCCATTCCCCTTCCCTCCACTATGTAAACCCCTCAATCCTTCTTCATTTTCACACATCTCTCCCTCTTCTCCATATCTTCTTCCTCTTCTTCTATTCTTTCTTTTCTTTGCTTGAGGTCGAGCAACATTCTAAGTTTGGTGTGGTAAAAGCATATCTTTTTTGTTTTTACATAACCATTGATGGCACCTAAGGCCAAAGAAACCTCAAGTAAGAGGAAAGGAAAGGCAATTGCTTCCACCTCTGAGTCATGGGAGATGGAGAGATTCATCTCAAAGGTCCATAGCTCAATAGTAGAGCATTTGACTGCACATCAAGAGAGCCCACTCATAGACCTCAACAAGAGCATGAGGAATTCCCTCATCAAGAAATCCCTGAGATACCTCAGGGGATAAATTTTCCGTCACACAATTATTAGGAGCAACTAAGGATAGGAGCACCAAAATCACTAGGGATCAAGCAACAAAGGCAAGGAAGAGACATAGTAAGAGCTCAAGGACATCATTGGTTCTTCAAGAAGAAGACACCACCATCACTAAGGTGGACTCATTCCTTGTTTTTATTTCTCTGTTTTTCAGTTTTTATGCTATATATTTATCTATGTTTGTGTCTTTATTAAATGATCATTAGTGTTTAGTCTATGTCTTAAGGCTATGAATAAATTCCATGAATCCTTCACCTTTCTTAAACGAAAAATGTTTTTAATACAAAAGAACAAGAAGTACATGAGTTTCGAATTCATCTTTGAATTTAGTTTAATTATATTGCTGTGGTGACAATACTTTTTGTTTTCTGAATGAATGCTTGAACAGTGCATATTTTTTATCTTGTTGTTTATGAATGTTAAAATTGTTGGCACTTGAAAGAATGATGAAAAAGAGAAATGTTATTGATAATCTGAAAAATCATAAAATTGATTCTTGAAGCAAGAAAAAGCAGTGAAGAACAAAGCTTGCAAAAAAAAGTGGCGAAAAAAATTTAGAAAGTAAAAGAAAAAACAAGCAGAAAAAGCCAATAGCCCTTAAAACCAAAAGGCAAGGGTAAAAAGGATCCAAGGCTTTGAGCATCAATGAATAGGAGGGCACAAGGAAATAAAATCCAGGCCTAAGCGGCTAAATCAAGCTGTCCCTAACCATGTGCTTGTGTCATGCAGGTCCAAGTGAAAAGCTTGAGACTGAGTGGTTAAAGTCATGATCCAAAGAAAAAAGAGTGTGCTTAAGAGCTCTGGATACCTCTAACTGGGGACTTTAGCAAAATTGAGTCACAATCTAAAAAGGTTCACCCAGTCATGTGTCTGTGGCATTTATGTATCCGGTGGTAATACTGGAAAACAAAGTGCTTAGGGCCACGGCCAAGACTAATAAAAGTAGCTGTGTTTAAGAATCAACATACTTAACTAGGAGAATCAATAACACTATCTGAACTCTGAGTTCCTATAGATGCCAATCATTCTAAACTTCAAAAGATAAAGTGAGATGCCAAAACTGTTCAGAAGCAAAAAGCTTCAAGTCCCGCTCATCTAGTTAGAACTAATATTCATTGATGTTTTGAGATTTATAGTATATTCTCTTCTATTTGTCTTCCATTCTTATTTTCATTTTATTTTATTTGTCTTCCATTCTTATTTTGTTGTCCTCTATTTTCTGTTGCTTTGATTGCATGCATGATTTTTAGTACATTTAGTTCTTAGATTTAGATTTAATTATAATAAATTGTCTCATGTACCACTCACTGATCTTGAATCTAAAAAGAAAAGAATTTAAATGATGTATTGCATGAGAAATTGAGTTTAATTTTAAGAATAGTCTTATTTACTTAAATATGGTGGTATTTTCTGTGATTTTTGAATGCATGATATGAACAGTGCATATTTGAATTTGAATAAAGGGATGTTGATGTATAGGGAATAGGAATTTAGAGAATTATTATGACTTCTCTGAAATAAATAAAAGTTTAACCCTTGAAGTAAAAGAAACAGCAAAAAAAATTAATAATAAAAGTAAGGTCCAAGGCTCTGAGCATCAATAACTAGGGAGGTCAGACATGATTAAAAGCTCAAAGAGTTATTTTCCTAGTCATATGCTTGTAGTGTGATTGTGTCAAGTAATCCTTGAGATAGAACACTTAGAGTCGAGACCAAGTGCATTTAACAAGAGTATGCCAAAGGCTTTGAGCACCACTGTCTGGGAGTAACTGACAGAAAAGTCAGAACTTAAAGAAAGCTCCCCAGTTAAGTGCTTGTGGTGTTTCTGTGTCAAGAAAAGCTTGAGACAAAATATTTAAAGTCACGGCTAGGCTCAAGGTGCAAAGCACCAAAGAAAAATAAATTAAAGTAAATTTTTCTATGTTCAAGGATTACACTGAAATATAAAGATCAGAGAATTCATAATATTATCCGGATTCTAATTCCGAATGACAATGACATCCTTCTGATTCAAAGGAGAGTGAGATGCCAAACCTATTCAGGATTACAGTTATAAACCCCACTATAAAAAGAGACATGAGCTTAATCAAACTTTCATTCTCATACAAATTCACATCCAAAGCCTATATTAGTTTTGGTTGCTTGAGGACAAGCAATTTCAAGTTTGGTGTTGTGATGCGTGAGCATCTTTTCTATCTTTTCCTAGTGAATTTGCACTTAAATTATTGAGTTTAATAAAAAAATTAATTATATTTTAGTCACTATGGATGTTACTTTGAGTCTTGTGCAATTTTGTTTATTTTAGATAGCATTCAGCGGGATTTGATGGAGTTTCTGCAGTACAAAAATTAAAGGAGAAAACCAGCGAGAATCGCCACGCACGCGTACCTGACGCGTTCGCATGATTTAGAGCTTTCCATGGCGATGCGTGTGCGTAGCTGACGCGTACGCGTGATTTGAAGATTTGTACGGCGACGCGTATGCATGAGTGACATGTACGCGTGACACACGAAGAAGATCAGCGACGCGTACACGTGACTGACGCGTACACGTGACATGCGCCACGTGCAGAAAATGCAGAAAATGCTGGGGGCGATTTCTGGGCTGCTTTTGACCCAGTTTTCAGCCCAGAAAGCACAAATCAGAAGCTACAGAGTGAAGAAATCAAGTGGTCCCCATCCATCAATTGAAGACTTGCTGATTGCCATAATTAATTCTGATTTAAATTTGAATTCTATTTTAAAATAGGAAAAGATATTATTTAGTTTTAAAAAGTAGATTTTTAAATTTATTAGGATTAGATATAAAAGGATTTGGAATTAGTTAACAGGGGAATTCACATTCCATCAGATTGGAACTCTGTACATTTTTATCATAGTCCTATTTTTCTCTGAAACCTTAACTGTTTTCTCCATATTTTATTCCCAACTCAATTACTTTACTATTTTAATTTCTGTACAATTCCAGGTTAGTTTGTGGTTGTAAATTCCGCACCACAGAGGAGCAGGTATAGTCCTCAAAGATAAAGATGGAATCTCAACTGAGCAGTCAATAAAGTAGATGTTTCCAGTTAGCAACAACCAATCTGAATACGAAACACTCCTAGCCAGCATGCACCTAGCAAAAGAGTGCGGAATACAAAACATCAAGGTCTACTGCGACTCTCTTTTGGTAGTCCAACAGGTAAACGACGTATTCCAGGTATGCGAACCTTCCTTAGAACAATATTACTCACAGTTAAAATATTTAGCTCATCATTTCAAACATCTTGAAATAATGCATGTAAATAGAAATGACAATAATCGAGCCGATGTGTTATCTAAACTAGCTACATCTAGAAAAGTGGGAATACCACCTAATTTGTCACACATAACATTAGAACAACCTAGCATATGCAACAACCTTGTCATGAGCATGTCGCAGGAACAGGATTGGAGAACACCCTACATCGAATTCTTAAAACATGGAAAAATGCCAGAGAAGAAAAAAGCCCGAGGCTCTTTCAAAGGAAAGCAAGTTTCTTCACCATCATAGGAGACGACCTTTACAGAAGAGGCTTCTCCCAGCCTTTGCTCAAGTGTCTAGGAGATGAAGAAGCCACCCTAGCAATGGAAGAAACACATGAAGGGATTTGTGGCATACATATTGGTGGCCGAAGCCTTGCAACAAAAATACTAAGAGTAGGGTACTATTAGCCGATGTTGAGAAATGAATGTTGATAAACCATTATTTTATGGTTTATCTTGCACGCAATTGAGTGGTTTCTATCAAATCCTTACCCACTTATTCATATAATTCGCATGGTTTTATAAATCTTTCCTAATTCTATAGTATAGTTGAAAACATGTTTCCTAGGTCTTTAAACTGTCAATTTTAATTATCCTTTATTACCATTCGATGTCGTGATCTGTGTGTTAAGTGTTTTCAGGATTTATAGGGCAGGAATGGCTTAGAGGATAGAAAGGAAACATGTAAAAGCGAAAGGAACGCGAGAAAATGAAGTTTTGAGGAGCTGACAGTGACGTGTACGCGTGGACGACGTGTACGCATGACTAGCGCAGAAGACAAGCTACGCGTACGCGTGATATGCGCAACGTACAACAGTTGCAGAAAAACACTGGGAGCGATTTCAGGCCACCTTTGGACCTAATTTTCTGCCCAGAAATACAGACTAGAGGCTGCAGAGTGGAGGAATCAGGATTCTCTTATTCAGACACATAATTTTAGGTTTTAGATGTAGTTTTCTAGAGAGGGAGGCTCTCTCCTCTCTCTAGGTTTTAGGGTTAAGATTTCTTCTTCTTCTCAAATCTATGTTCAATGTTCTTTGAATTTAGTCTCTTATACTTTTATTTATTCTATTACCTTAGTTTATTTTATTCTTCTTGTTGATTCTCTTCTTATTCATTTTGGCTATGAATTCTCCATGTTAGAATTGATTTCTCTTATTAATGCAAATTGAGGTATTTCATATTTATTACTTCTTCTATGATTTGTTATTAATTGATGTTTTAAGTTAGATGTTCTCCTCTTGGCTTTGGTTGAGTAATTGGTGATACTTGAGTTATCAAACTCCTTTGTTGATTGACAATTGAAAGTTGCTAATTGATTTGGATTCCACTAAAGCTAGTCTTTCCTTAGGAGTTGACTAGGACTTGAGGAATCAAATTGATTGGTCCACTTGACTTTCCTTCATAATTAGAGGGTTAACTAAGTGGGAGCAATGAACAATTCTCATCACAATTGATTAGGATATGTTCTTGTAATTGGAAGTTGTTGGCTGTCTTTCTAGTCACTAACGTTAATCCTTCCCAAGGGAGAGGATTAGGACTCGTGAATAGAAGTTAGCTCAACTATTTGACTTTCCCTTATTTGGTAAGTGTTAACTAAGTAGAAACAACAACCTATTACTATTAATCTTGGGAAATCCAATTCTCATACCTTGCCAAGAGCTTTTATAATTGTTAGTTTGTTTGCCTTGCAATTTACTTTTCTTATTTCTAATTCAAAAACCCCAAAATATATTTTATCATAACCAATAACAAGAACACATCCCTGCAATTTCTTTGAGAGACGACCCGAGGTTTAAATACTTCGGTTATCAATTTTATTAGGGGTTTGTTACTTGTGACAACCAAAACTTTTGTACAAAGGGATTTTTGTTGGTTTATAAGCTATACTTGCAACGAGAACTTATTTGTGAATTTCTAGACCACTACCAAAGGTGCTCACCAATTATCCATAACCCAGCCAAGACTTTACATACCACAGAGATCGGATGGCCCTTCCATAGATGGGAGCTTGATATACTTGGCCCCTTCCCAATTGCCAAAGGACAGGTTAAATTTTTGTTAGTAGCAATCGACTATTTCACAAAATGGATAGAGGCCCAACCACTAGCCAAAATAATGTCGGACAAGGTAAAAGGTTTCATTTGGAAATTTATCATATGTCAGTATGGACTGCCCATGGACATTGTCACTAACAACGGTAGACAATTCACTGATAAAAAAATAGCATCTTTTTTTTTTTGCAAAATTTAAACATAAAACACCATTTCTCCTCGATTGAGCACCCACAATCCAATGGGCTCACCGAGGCGGCTAATAAAGTCATTTTGCAGGCTCTGAGGAAAAAGGTTACAACAGCCAAAGGACAGTGGGTAGAACTGATACTGGGAATCCTCTGGGGTTACAACACCACCTCACAAAGCTCGACTAAGGAAACACCTTTCAAGTTAATGTTCGGATCCGACGCAATGATCCCGATCGAAATATCCCAAGGGTCAATCAGAATGAATCATCTTGATGAAGACACAAACAACCAAACTAGGAAAACCGAGTTGGACACACTGGGTGAAGTACGAGAACAATCAAGGATAAAACATGATGCGATTCAGCTCATGATCCAGTGCAAATACAACACAAAGGTCAAACCTCGGATGTTTCAGCAAGGGGACCTCATTCTCCGACGCCTAGAAGACGTCTGAAAACCACCTGGAGAGGATAAGCTCGCCGTCACCTGGGAAGGCCCTTTCCGAGTTATACGGGTTCATGACCGAGGTGCATATTCGTTGCAAACCCTAGAAGGAGAAGACCTACCGAATACTTGGAATATTGGTTCATTACGATTGTATCACACTTGAACATTTGTAACCTTTTGAAGATTGGGAGGTACTCTTTTTCCTACCATCGAGGTTTTTCCCATGACAAGGGTTTTACTCGAGGATGTTTTAACGAGGCAGACCACATCAAAATCAAAGAAACAAGTCTACTAGACGTCATTTAAACATGCTATCTAAACAAAACAAGCATGCATTCATACTAAATAGAAAGATATATTGCAAACAAAGTCTTAGATATTCTTATAACCAAAATACAAAATGAGAAATCCAAAAGCTCTAACAACGTCTACAAAGATAAACTAACATTCATTTATCATTTACATTTTCATCCTGGGCTTCATCCCCAGGTTCATCATCAACCAAATTCCCCCGAACAACTATTTTTGTAACGTCAAATCGATTGACATCAAAGTCAGGAGCAAAGACAGACACCTGACTCACAGCAGAGTCAAACTCAACAACAAACATTTCTATGCCTCCATCCTCTAACTCATGAATTCAAGCAGTCAGCCTACCTTTCTCCAAGTCAAACTCCTTCGACTGCTCCTGCAAGGAGCGGATCTGGTCCTATAAACACCCAACACCATTTTCCAAATCTTTCATCCTCTTAGTCAAATCAATAATCAATTCATCTCTCTCAGAAAGCAATTTCTCAAGAAGCTTAATTTTCTCAGCATCTTTCCTTTCCTGAGCACCCAAGAACTCAGCACTACGACCAACACAAAGCAGCTTAGTAGTAAAAACTTGCCAAAAAACAACGTCATCAAAACACCAAAATTTTCCAAGGAAAAAAAATCAAATATAAACCAACCTGCATATACTACCCGACAACCTCGTTACCAACATCTTTCAAAAGCTAAACATCATGAGCATTCTGGCCGACCTTATCTGACAGGGCAGAAAAAGGAAACCGATCACTAAAAAAGATTCTAAGGAACCCCAGGTGTAAAGCCGTGCAGTGGCGTTTGCCTTCTAACCCCACTCCTGACCCTAGAGCCAGCAGCAACATCAAAACCAGAAAGAATTTCCAGTGAACCTTCCAGCTCAGGACTTTTCCTCTTCTCCCTACGAGGATGTGCACTCGACTGTGCGACATCAGCATTATCTTCTTTAAAAACCTTACTCGCAGAAGTATCTTTTCCTTCCTTCTTCTCCAAAAATGACCTCATCTTCGCTGAGGACAAGCTCGGAACCCTTCCGCCTAACAGCAAAAATAGAGTAGAAAACATCATCAGCACAACATAAGAATAAACAACACAGGACAAACCCAACAAAAACACTCACCAATGTATTCACTCAACCTATCAGAATCCGTCTCAAACCTAAGAAGCTCGGCAATGGACAGTAACTTCCCAGAAGAAAACACACTAATCAGATACTCCAAAATCAAATCATCCTCCTCTGACCTCTCAAAGGCATTAAGAACTTGTATAGGCTCAGGACACTGGTGCACGAAATGGTGATACACAATGGCGCCAACAACTTGGTACGCACAATTGTAATCTCAACTCTTTCTCACAACTTCACACAACTAACCAGCAAGTGCATTCGGTCGTCTAAGTAATAAACCTTATGTGAGTAAGGGTCGATCCCACGGAGATTGTCGGCTTAAAACAAGCTATGGACATCTTGTAAATCTTAGTCAGGCGGTTTCAAATGGTTATGGAGTTTTGATAATTGAAAGATAAATAAAACATAAAGTAAAGATAGAGATACTTGTGTGATTCATTGGTGAGAATTTCAGATAAGTGCATAGAGATGCTTTGTTCCTATTGAATCTTTGCTTTCCTACTACCTTCATCCAATCCTTCATACTCCTTTTCATGGCAAGCTGTATATTGGGTATCACCGTTGTCAATGGCTACTTCCCGTCCTCTCAGTGAAAATGGTCCAAATACGCTGTCACCGCACGGCTAATCATCTGTCGATTCTCGATCATGTTGGAATAGAATCTAGTGATCCTTTTACGTCTGTCACTACGCTCAACACTCGCGAGTTTGAAGTTCGTCACAGTCATCCCTTCCCAAATCCTACTCGGAATACCACAGACAAGGTTTAGACTTTTCAGATCTCAGGAATGGTCACCAATAATTCTAGCTTATACCACAAAGACTCTGATCTTTTCGAATGGAGGCTAAGAGAAATGCGCTCGATCTAAGGTAGAACGGAAGTTGTTGTTAGGCACGCGTTCATAGGTTGAGAATAGTGATGAGTGTCATGGATCATCACATTCATCATGTTGAAGTGCAAGTGAATATCTAGAATAAGCTTGAATTGAATAGAAAATAGTAGTACTTTGCATTAATACTCGAGGAACAGCAGAGCTCCACACCTTAATCTATGGTGTGTAGAAACTCCACCGTTGAAAATACATAAGTAATGAAGGTCCATGCATGGCCGTGAGGCCAGCCTCCCCAAATAGCATGTGAATTCGAAAATAGGGAAAAAGAATCCTCTAGTACAATAGTAAAAAGTTCTATTTATAATGAAACTAGATACTAGGGTTTACAGAAATAAGTAAATGATGCAGAAATCCACTTTCGGGCCCACTTGGTGTGTGTTTGAGCTGAGCATTGAAGCTTTCACGTGTAGAGGTCTTCCTTGGAGTTAAACACCAGCTTTGGTGCCAGTTTGGGTGTTTAACTCCAACTTTTATGCCAGTTCTGGCGTTTTGACGCTAGAAAAGGTCAGAGAGCTGGCGTTTTGACGCCATTTTACGTCGTCAAAACTCACGCAAAGTATGGACTATTATATATTACTGGAAAGCCCTGGATATCTACTTTCCAAACAATTGAGAGTGCACCATTTGAAGTTCTGTAGCTCTAGAAAATTCACTTCGAGTGCAGGGAGGTCAGAATCCAACAGCATCTGCAGTCCTTTGTCAGCCTTTGAATAAGATTTTTGCTCAGGTCCCTCAATTTCAGCCAGAAAATACCTGAAATTACAGAAAAACACACAAACTCATAGTAAAGTCCAGAAATGTGAATTTTGCTTAAAAACTAATAAAAATATACTAAAAACTAACTAAATCATACTAAAAACTATATAAAAACAATGCCAAAAAGCGTATAAATTATCCGCTCATTACAACACCAAACATAGATTGTTGCTTGTCCCCAAGCAACTGAAAACAAAATAGAATAAAAAGAAGAGAATATACAATGAATCCCACAGTATCAATGAAACTTAGTTCTAATTAGATGAGCGGGGCTTGTAGCTTTTTGCTTCTGAATAGTTTTGGCATCTCACTTTTTCCTTTGAAATTCAGAATGATTGGCATCTATTGATGTGCGGAAAACGATCCGACACAAAACTCACCGGCAAGTGCACCGGGTCGCATCAAGTAATAAAACTCACGGGAGTGAGGTCGATCCCACAGGGATTGAAGGATTGAGCAACTTTAGTTTAGTGGTTGAATTAGTCAAGCAAATAAG
This sequence comes from Arachis hypogaea, assembly GCF_003086295.3. Lineage (NCBI taxonomy): Eukaryota > Viridiplantae > Streptophyta > Magnoliopsida > Fabales > Fabaceae > Arachis > Arachis hypogaea. The sequence goes on along the minus strand of NC_092044.1, from coordinate 26,599,504 downwards.
TGTTGATTGTGTGAATTTGTGTTGACAGAATTTAAATTGCATAGAATGTAAAGGGGAGTGGGTGATTTGCAGGAAATTAAAGGGAATAAAAAGAAAAAGAGCTGAATCTTAAAGTGCAAGTAATGTAAATTGCAGAAACTTAAAGTGCAAGAAATGTAAATGGCTTGAATTATAAAGGGAATTGGGAAGTGGAATTGCAGAAATTAGACAAGGAAAAGTAAATTGCAATAAACAAAAGAGTAGAAGAGAAATTGAAATGAAAACTCCAGATCTCAGGACCCAAGAGACTAGATAACCAAGTCTAGATCTCAATGCCTTCCTAGATCAAAATTCAGAATTCAAATGCAAGAAATGTAAATATCAAGCAGTGTAATAAAGGGATTCAAATATCAATTTCTCAATTGTGCAGTAGCTCAAAACAGAGAGAGATCTCAAGGTGAGATTGAGACAGAATTTCCTCAATTCTCAACACCCAAGACTCAAATAAAGCTTTGCAGAAAAGTAAACAAGAAAACCCAGAGGAAGAGAATTCAATTCTCCTCCCAGAAACTCTTTCAAATGTCAAGAAATCTCCCAAAAACTCCTCCGCAAGAATCACAATTCCAAAAAGCTCCCCCAAACTTTAAATCTTAAGCTATTTATACACTTTCTTCTAATGATCTTCAAGCCTTGAATTGGGCCTTGGCCTTGATGGAATTGGGTTGATAGTGGCCTTTGTTGATTGCTCTTGGTGTTGGGAAGAAATCCACTTGTGAACTGGGCCATGCAACTTTCACGTTTGAGCCAACGTTTGAGGCCAAACGTTGACTCAAACGTTGCCTTGTGAACGATGATGCAGAGGCCAAAAATACTGTCATCCACGTTTGGCTTAATGTTTGAGGTCAAACGTGAGCTCAAACGTGGATCCCCCATGCCTTCTTTTTGGCCAACGTTTGGCCCAACATTTGATGTCAAACGTTGGCGCAAACGTGGCTCAATTAGCTCATCAATCAGGGGTGCTTTGCCATGCTCTTCCTTGCCAAAATGTAGCCAACGTTTGACCTCACGTTTGAGGTCAAACGTTGGCTCAAACGTCGCTACCAAAAGCTCAATCTTTCTTCTCTTAGGTGCCAACGTTTGCCTCAACGTTTGAGGTCAAACGTTGGCGCAAACGTCACCTTCCAGGAATGCCATTTTTCTTCTTTTTGGCGCCAACGTTTGCCTCAACGTTTGAGGTCAAACGTTGGCGCAAACGTCGCCTTCCAGGAGCTTCTTCTTCAACCAACGTTTGCCTCAACGTTTGAGGTCAAACGTTGGCTCAAACGTTGGTTCTTCTCCAGGGCATTCTTCATCTTCTTACAACCTCCTTCCAAGCTTTGTTTCACCTATCATCAACCAATCAAAACATCAAAGCTATGCTTCAAATCATGAGATTGTTTCTCTACCATATGACAATTATAGCACAAAATCTCATGAAAATGCATCATTTTATACATGATTGATTGAGTCAAAGATATCATGAATTTCAACCCAATTGGCTTACTTATGGCTTAAGAAAGTGCATAGAACTAAATGAAAACAAAGAAAAAGACTAGTAAAACTAGGCTAAGATGACTTGTCATCACAACACCAAACTTAAAACTTGCTTGTCCCCAAGCAAGAAGAGAATTATTGAGAAGAAAAAGTGAAAGAAGAAGAGAATGCTCATGTTAGTAGAGTATTATTGGTGGCTCATGGGGTTTTATGCAGATATGTGGCTACTCACTTCTTATTGACTTATAGGCCTAGAAATTTTCCTCTAAGCATCAAGTAATACACTGCTATGACCTCTCATTATTCTTTTGTCCTTGTTTACTAAAAATTTTTCTTTATAAGCTTTAATTCAGTGTCATGTGTAACAAGCTTCTTTTCTTTACTTGTGCTTGACACATTATTCACTTTAGACACTTGGCTTACATTCCTTCTTAGAGCATTGATGCCCAGCACCTCTTTGGGTCACTAAATGCCTTGTAGTTAGGTTGCTCTTGATGGTGGATTTTCAGTTGATAATCCCGGGTTAGTTAACCCAAGTTACCAAGTGTTAATGCACTCCAAAGAACTTAATAATCCAAGCAGATCCTAGTACAAAAACACCACAGGCATATGCTCTAAAGTTCAAGCTATTGGTGTCTAGCTTTATTTCTTATTTCTTTTGTTCTTGTTGCTGCCATTTTGGCTTTTCTCATTCCATTTTTCTTTTCTTTTTAGCCAAGGACTTTTATTTAATTGAGATTCATAGACAGTGAGTTACTTTCTATTTAAAAAGAAAACATTCTATTCCTTTTATTCACTAAAAATGAGTCACTCCACAATCACACATACATACCTCCACTTACTATTATTTGACTCTTAACTACCAATGAACTATATTACTTCTTGTTTCAAACATTTCTTTTATTGAATTGAAAAGGCTTAGGGCACAGAGCATGCATTAGTTAAGTGAAAGTAAACGTACAAGCACACACTTAGACTAGCTTACTTATTTTAGGAAAGATAACCATAAAGTAACAATTAAAATAACCACTAAAGATGCAAAGATTACTTTAAACAGATAGGATGCATGCTTTTTCTTGAGGTGATGAACAAGGAGCGAATCCACCTTTCATTTGTCATGCTTTTTCTTTCTTCTCGCATTTGCTTGGGAGGTGGTGCCCTCTGTGTCCAAGCCTTTTATCTGTTGACCCTTCCAGAATTCAGCTTTATTCATTGTTTCTTCTACTCGATCTTCAAGGCTAATAGCCTTGCTTACTTCTATTTCACTTTTCTTGTTGAAGAATTCATCGTAGGTTGGAAATGCTGGATCCATGTTGTGCAGATGCTCTCCAATGTAGTTTAATTTGATTTGACTATTTATGTTGTAGTCAGCTTGGACCTCATATCTTGCATCTTGAAGGGCTGTGAATTCCTTGAGAGCCCTCATACTTTCAGCTTGCATTTGTGCTAACTTCCCAAATGATTCGTGAGATTGAAAAGCATGCTCCTCTTGCATCACAAAGAATTTTGATTCAAACTCACTTTGTTGGTTCATCATTTTCAGCTGCCATTCCTCTTGCTCTTGTTGGTGCTTCATGTATTGTAGATGGTACTCCTCTTGCCTTTCTTGAATTCTTGTGTACTGTTGTGACAACCTTCCAATTGCTTCTTGCATCTGAGTCATATCCAGATTGTTATATGATGGAATGTGTTGCTATTCCTCTTCCTCTTGTTCCTCTTCTTCTTCTTGTGACTCTTCTTCCTCCATTGGTTCATCTCTTTGCCTTCTTCTTTGTGGCCTTCGGCTCTGCTGTGCTTCAGTAACCATCATCATTCTTTCGATGGTTATAGGCATCCCCGGGATCAACCATGTTGGGTTTTCATCTTCCATTGACACTTTGGCTTTCATGCACAAAAGCATAATGGTACTTGGGTAGTATAGCCAACCTTCGGCCAAATTCTTTTCTGCAATCCTTTGAATGTCATTTGCAATGATCTCATGAACCTTCACTTCTCCTCCCATTATTATACAATACAGCATGGTAGCTCTCTTCTTATTGACCTCAGAAGTGTTCACTGTGCCCAAGATTGATCTCTTCTATAGCTCATACCACCCTTTTGCTTCAGGGGTGAGGTCTCCTCTTCTCAAGTACTTGTACTTGTTTTTAGTGGTTCCTACCCACTCCGTATTTACCACACAAATTTCACTGGCAATCTCATCACAGTCTTGTTCTTCATTTAGCCTTTGATGGTATCCTGGCTCATCAAAATGGGTTGCCCTTAGTTTCAATACTTTCATGATAGTGCTTGGGCTAAAATCTACTTCAGTCCCCCGTACATAACTCTTATAAGTTGAAGCTTGATTCATTTCTATCCTTGGGGTGTTAGTGTAAAATTCCCATATGATGTTTGAGTTGATCCTGATAATTGGTGAAATGAGCTCTTCCCACCTCCTCTTTCTAATCTTGGCGTTCATTTCTTGGCAATCGTTATCCTCCAAGAGAAGTGGAACTTCTGGATATATCTTTTTATCTCTCATCCATCCCCATTGTGTTTGATGGTACCACGTTTTGAATCTCCGTTGATCAAATTCAGGGACACTTTCTTCATTCATGGGTTCTTTTCCTTTCCTCCGTTTGGTTCTTGAAGAAGAGGCCATACTTGGTCTTTTGAGGTTAAGGTTGTGTGTGGAAGGAGGTTAAGGTTTTGGCATGTTTTTGGAAGAAGAGATTTGTGAGGTTGAGAATATATGATGAGTAATGATGAAGGGAATGGAGGTTGGGTGGTTAGATTGCAATGAGTGTGCAACTTCTTCGGTTATGTGCATGGCTAGGTGGTGTTTTGTAATCATTTATTTAAACAATGAAGGGCTAGGATGCAAGTGGATATCTTGTAAATCTAAGATGTGCATGCAAAGTTGAACAAGGACAAAGTTTGCTTCTTCAAGGGTTTTTAACGTACTCTTCCCAAGGATGTGCAGAATCACCTCTTGAAGCATGTGATGCATTCTTGTCCTCATGCTATGTCCTTTCTTGACTTGTCCCTTTCATTGAATATTCTCTTGCCCACCTAACATCACTACAAGACAGCAAGAATAACCATACTTAAATAATGGCAATAAAGAACGAAGAAAAGGAAAAAAATGTAAACTACCATTCCTTATGCTAGATCAACCGTGATTTCTTCATGCATTGTCAAGGGTGACATCAAACTTAGTGTTTGGTTCTATGGTCCAAGATATCACTTCCTTAAACCATTGTTTTATTTTTTTGTTAACTCTTTCATAAGGAATGCTTTGTTAAATTGCTTTCTAACAATTATAATCATTGTTAGACCTCCATGATATTCAAAACTTAAAAGACCATTGACTTTCATGACTTGTTCCCGCAATTTGTTTAGTGTACCCCTTGGGTACATCAAACTTAGAATTCAATCATATACCCTCCAAAGTCATGAATAATTGTCAAGTTTGTCCACAAAGATCTGAAATTATATTGGTGCAACAAATATTATTTATATTGAAATATTAAAAACAAGAAAATTAAATCATGGGTTGCCTCCCATGGAGCGCTTGTTTATTGTCACTAGCTTGACATTGAACCCTTCTTTTATGGTGGTTGATAACTGTAGTGCCTCAGCTTGTCCCCTCTGACTGTGAGCTTCTTCTTTGTCCCTTGGTGCTCGATTTTCACATGCTCAAGAGAGAGTACTTGGTTAACAGTGTAATGATCCTTAGTTCCTAGCTGTTGATATATCAGTTGCACTTTGTCGCCTTTGGAGAATCCTTCAGTTGGGATTTTTTTCCCACCTTTTGTGAGCCCTCTTTTTGTTTTTCTTCCTTTTTCTTGTTAGTCTTTCCTCCTTGACAGCGACTTGAGTTGTGACTTTTCCTTTCTTATTTATTATCCCAGCTTCATTTTGAATTCCTTCTCCTTCTTGCACCTGCTCATCCCTTTGTTCTACTGTGTTGATGGTTGTTTGCTCTGGAAAACATTCATTGATTACTTGGCTTCTTTCTTCAGAATTTTGTTGCTCTGGAAACACTTTCAGAGTAATGCTTTCCTCATGCATCCTGAGAGTTAGTTCTCCTTGTTCTACATCTATGATGGCTCTGGCAGTAGCTAGAAATGGCCTTCCCAAGATAATCGAATTGTTTCCTTCTTCTTCTGCTTCCAAGATTACAAAATCCGCAGGATAGATGAACTTGTTAACCTTAACTAAAAGGTTTTCGATTACCCCTTTGGGATGTACTATTGACTGATCCACCAATTCTAATGACATCTGTATTGGTTTCACCTTCTCTATGCCCAGCTTTTTCACCAAAGAGGATGGAATCAAATTTATGCTTGCTCCTAAATCACACATCCCCTTGCCGATAAATAGACTTCCAATGGTACAAGGTAGGAAGAAACTCCCTGGATCTTCCAGCTTGGGAGGGAGTCCTTTTCTGATGAGTGCACTGCATTCTTCAGTGAGAAGTATAGTCTCCTTCTCCAGCCAGCTTCTTTTCTTGTTGATGAGTTCCTTCAAGAACTTGGCATATAAGGGCATTTGTTCCAATGCCTCAGCCAGGGGAATGTTGATTTCCAGCTTCTTGAAAGTTTCCAGGAATTTGCGGAAGTGTTGATCTTTGGTTTCTTTGTTGAACCTCTGTGGATATGGTAGTGGAGGGATGAGGTTCTTCTCCTTTTTCTGTTGTCCTTGAATTGATTCTTCTTCTTTCTTATGTGTATTGATTGGCTGGTCTTCTTCTCCCTTGGGGTTCTCTGTGTTCTTATTTGGCACCATATTTTGATCATTGGCTTCCTCTGCATTTGTTGGCTTTTTGCTGCTCTCCAATTGTTTCCTCGTAGTGTCATTGTTGCTCACCAATGTTCTCCCACTCCTTAACTGTATCGCCTTACACTCTTCCTTAGGATTTGGAATTGTGTCACTTGGCAGGGAACTTGATGGTCTCTCTGTTGCAAAGTGTTTAGAGAGCTGGCCTATTTGTCTTTCCATGTTCTTGATGGAAGCTTCTTGATTTTTGACCGTCATCTCTTGATGTTTCCACAGCTTGTCTATCAAAGTTTCCAGGTTAGTGATTCTTTGAGATTCTGGAGATGCTTGTGGTTGGTTGTGAGATGTGGGTGGTTGATGGGTTGGTTATGGGTTGGATAATGGTTAGAGTTGGGATAAGTGTTTTGTGGTTTTCTGAATAAATTTTGGTTGTTGTTCTGCTGGTTGTTCCTTGGGTTATTTTGGGTTGTGTTTCTTTGCCATGATTGTTGGTTATGGTTATGGTTATCTCCCCATATAAAGTTGGGGTGGTTCTTCCAGGAAGGGTTGTAGGTCTCACCATAAACTTCATTCTGTCCAGGATTTTGGTTATGCATGTATTGCACTTGCTCCTGTTGTTGCTCTTCTTGACTTTCTTCATTCTGCACCCATACAGTTGATGGTTGGCTTGTGTTCACAGCTGCTACTTGAAGGCTGTCAATTCTTTTGGCCATTTGTTCAAACTGTTGTTGAATTTGTTGTTGCATCATTTTGTTTTGAGCCAAAATGGAGTCCACTCCTTCCAGTTCTAGTACCCCCTTTCTCTGTGATGGTTGGCGGGTTCTTTGATGAGCAAAGAAGTATTGATTATTGGCCACCATGTCCACAAGATTTTGGGCTTCTTCGGCAGTTTTCATCAGTTGTAATGAACCTCCAGCAGAGTGGTCTAATGCCTCTTGAGATTTCAACGTCAATCCTTCATAGAAATTCTGCAGCACATCCCATTCATTGAACATTTCTGGGGGACACTTTCTGATTAGAGCTTTGTATCTCTCCCATGCTTCATACAAGGATTCGGCATCTAATTGGGTGAATGTCTGCACCTCAGTTTTCAGCCTAACGATCCTTTGGGGTGGGTAAAATTTGGCTAAAAATTTAGTCACCAAATCGTCCCAACTAGTGATGCTTCCTTTGGGAAAAGTTTCAAGCCATTGTGCAGCGTTATCCCTTAATGAAAATGGGAATAACAGGAGCTTGTATGTCTCAGGATTCACGCCATTGGATTTGACAGTGTCACAAATCCTTAAGAAGGTGGATAAATGCTGATTGGGATCTTCCAATGGGCTTCCTTCATAGGAACAATTGTTCTGGACAAGTGTAATGAGTTGCGGTTTTAGCTCAAAGTTGTTTGCATTGACATTGGGAGTAAGGATGCTACTCCCACAGTGTCTTGGATTTGCAAATATGTATGAAGCCAAAACTCTCCTCTGTGGCGGATTGTTGTTGTTAGCTGCTCCCCCTGGTGGGTTGAGATTAGATGCATCTCCTTCCATTTCGTGGTATTCTTCCTCAGATTCTTCTTCTCCAACGATGCCTTTTCCTCTTTCAGCTCTTCTTATTCTCCTGAGAGTCCTCTGATCAGCTTCAGATAGAATAGGAATAGCTCTCCCTGTACCTGACATACAAACAGGACAGGAGAAACACACAACCAGTGATACTTCACTCTATTGCTAGAATGAAGTTTTAGTTAGCTTAAGCAAAAATTCAAACAGTTAGTGGGTTAATCAAAATTAAAGAAAAAGTGCTTGATCTAAACTACCACCTCACTTAATCATTGTCAATCTATTTCAATCCCCGGCAACAGCGCCAAAAACTTGATGTGCGGAAAACGATCCGACACAAAACTCACCGGCATGTGCACCGGGTCGCATTAAGTAATAAAACTCACGGGAGTGAGGTCGATCCCACAGGGATTGAAGGATTGAGCAACTTTAGTTTAGTGGTTGAATTAGTCAAGCAAATAAGTGTTGATTGTGTGAATTTGTGTTGACAAAATTTAAATTGCATAGAATGTAAAGGGGAGTGGGTGATTTGCAGGAAATTAAAGGGAATAAAAAGAAAAAGAGCTGAATCTTAAAGTGCAAGTAATGTAAATTGTAGAAACTTAAAGTGCAAGAAATGTAAATGGCTTGAATTATAAAGGGAATTGGGAAGTGGAATTGCAGAAATTAGACAAGGAAAAGTAAATTGCAATAAACAGAAGAGTAGAAGAGAAATTGAAATGAAAACTCCAGATCTCAGGACCCAAGAGACTAGATAACCAAGTCTAGATCTCAATGCCTTCCTAGATCAAAATTCAGAATTCAAATGCAAGAAATGTAAATATCAAGCAGTGTAGTAAAGGGATTCAAATATCAATTTCTCAATTGTGCAGTAGCTCAAAACAGAGAGAGATCTCAAGGTGAGATTGAGACAGAATTTCCTCAATTCTCAACACCCAAGACTCAAATAAAGCTTTGCAGAAAAGTAAACAAGAAAACCCAGAGGAAGAGAATTCAATTCTCCTCCCAGAAACTCTCTTAAATGTCAAGAAATCTCCCAAAAACTCCTCCGCAAGAATCACAATTCCAAAAAGCTCCCCCAAACTTTAAATCCTAAGCTATTTATACACTTTCTTTTAATGATCTTCAAGCCTTGAATTGGGCCTTGGCCTTGATGGAATTGGGTTGATAGTGGCCTCTATTGATTGCTCTTGGTGTTGGGAAGAAATCCACTTGTGAACCGGGCCATGCAACTTTCACGTTTGAGCCAACGTTTGAGGCCAAACGTTGCCTTGTGAACGATGATGCAGAGGCCAAAAATACTGTCATCCACGTTTGGCTCAACGTTTGAGGTCAAACGTGAGCTCAAACGTGGATCCCCCATGCCTTCTTTTTGGCCAACGTTTGGCCCAACGTTTGAGGTCAAACGTTGGCGCAAATGTGGCTCAATTAGCTCATCAATCAGGGGTGCTTTGCCATGCTCTTCCTTGCCAAAATGTAGCCAACGTTTGACCTCACGTTTGAGGTCAAACGTTGGCTCAAACGTCGCTGCCAAAAGCTCAATCTTTCTTCTCTTAGGTGCCAACGTTTGTCTCAACGTTTGAGGTCAAACGTTGGCGCAAACGTCACCTTCCAGGAATGCCATTTTTCTTCTTTTTGGCGCCAACATTTGCCTCAACGTTTGAGGTCAAACGTTGGCGCAAACGTCGCCTTCCAGGAGCTTCTTCTTCAGCCAACGTTTGCCTCAACATTTGAGGTCAAACGTTGGCTCAAACGTTGGTTCTTCTCCAGGGCATTCTTCATCTTCTTGCAACCTCCTTCCAAGCTTTGTTTCACCTATCATCAACCAATCAAAACATCAAAGCTATGCTTCAAATCATGAGATTGTTTCTCTACCATATGACAATTATAGCACAAAATCTCATGAAAATGCATCATTTTATACATGATTGATTGAGTCAAAGATATCATGAATTTCAACCCAATTGGCTTACTTATGGCTTAAGAAAGTGCATAGAACTAAATGAAAACAAAGAAAAAGACTAGTAAAACTAGGCTAAGATGACTTGTCATCATCTATAGGAACTTAGAATTTTAGATAGTGTTATTGATTCTCCTAGTTCAGTACGTTGATTCTTGAACACAGCTACTTTATGAGTCTTGGCCGTGACCCTAGGCACTTTGTTTTCCAGTATTACCACCGAATACATAAATGCCACAGACACATAACTGGGCCAATCTTTTCAGATTGTGACTCAGCTTTGCTAAAGTCCCCAGTTAGAGGTGTCCAGAGTTCTTAAGCACACTCTTTTGCTTTGGATCACGACTTTAACCACTCAGTCTCAAGCTTTTCACTTAGACCTATATGCCACAAGCACATGGTTAGGGACAGCTTGATTTAGCCGCTTAGGCCTGGATTTTATTTCCTTGGGCCCTCCTATCCATTAATGCTCAAAGCCTTGGATCCTTTTTACCCTTGCCTTTTGGTTTAAAAGGCTATTGGCTTTTTCTGCTTGCTTTTTTTTTTCTCTTTTTTTTGCCATTTTTTTCACTGCTTTTTCTTGCTTCAAGAATCAATTTCATGATTTTTCAGATTATCAATAACATTTCTCTTTGTTCATCATTCTTTCAAGAGCCAATAACTTTAACATTCATAAACAACAAGATAAAAAATATGCACTGTTCAAGCATTCATTCAGAGAACAAAAAGTATTGCTAGCACATCAAAATAATTAATCTAGTTTCAAGATAAAATTTGAAATCCAAGTACTTCTTGTTCTTTTGTAATTAAGCACATTTTTCATTTAAGAGAGGTGAAGGATTCATGGAGTTATTCATAGCTTTAAGACAAAGACACTAGACACTAATGATCATGTAGTGAAGACACAAACATAGTTAGATCCTACAGCATAAAGCCGAAAAAAAGAAAAATAAATAGACAAGGAGATTAAGGAATGAGTCCACCTTAGTGAGGGTGGCATCTTCCTCCTCTTGAAGAACCAATGGTGCTCTTGAGCTCCTCTATGTCTCTTCCTTGCCTTTGTTGCTCCTCCCTCATAGCTCTTTGATCTTCTCTAATCTCATGGAGAATGATGGATTGCTCTTGGTGTTCCATCCTTAATTGGTCCATGTTGTAACTCAAGCTTTCCAAAGAAGTGTTGAGTTGCTCCCAATAATTGTGTGGAGAAAATTGAATCCCTTGAGGCATCTCAGGGATTTCTTGATGAGGGACTTCCTCATGCTCTTGTTGAGTGCCATGAATGGGCTCTCTAGTTTGCTCCATCCTCTTCAATGAGGATGTCTCCCTCTATGACAATCCCAGCTGAATAGCAAAGGTGACATATGAGATGAGAAAAGGCTAATCTTGCAAAAGGTGAGGACTTGTCAGTCACCTTGTAAAGTTCTAGAGGTATAATTTCAGGAACTTCTACTTCCTCTCCAATCATGATACTATAGATCATGATGACCTGATCCACAGTTACCTCAGATCAGTTACTAGTGGGAATGATAGAGCATTGGATGAACTCCAACCATCCTCTAGCCACAGGCTTAAGATCTGGTCTTCTCAATTGAACCGGGTTGCCTCTTGAGTTTCTTTTCCATTGAGCTCCTTCTACACATATGTCCATGAGGACTTGGTCCAACCTTTGATCAAAGTTGACCCTTCTAGTGTAGGGGCGTGTGTTTTCTTCAATCATTGGCAAGTTGAACGCTAGCCTCATATTTTCCAGACTGAAATCTAAGTATTTCCCCCGAACCATTGTAAGCCAATTCTTTGGGTTTGGGTTCATACTTTGATTATGGTTCCATAGTGATCCATGCGTTTGCATAGAACTCTTGAACCATTAAAATTCTGACTTGTTGAATGGGGTTGGCAAGAACTTCCCAACCTCTTCTTCGGATCTCTTGTCGAATCTCCGGATATTCGCCCTTTTTGAGCCTAAAAGGTACCTCAGGGATCACCTTCTTCTTGGCCACAACTTCATATAAGTGGTCTTGATAGACCTTTAAGATGAATCTCTCCATCTCCCATGACTCAGAGGTGGAGGCAGTTTCCTTCCCTTTCCTCTTTCTAGAGGCTTCTCTGGCCTTATGTGCCATAAATTGTTATGGAAAAAAAAAGCAATGCTTTTACCACACTAAACTTAAAATATTTGCTCGTCCCTGAGCAAAAGAAGAAAGAAAGATGTAGAAGATGAAGAAAATGGAGGAGATGGAGGGTGTATAGAGTTCGGCCAAGGGTAGAAGAAGGTGGCTCTGATGTGTGAAAATGAAGGAGTGAAGGGGGTATTTATAGGGAAAAAAGGGGGGTAGTGGACGAAAGTGTTGGGTAGGTTTGGAAGGGAAATGGTTTTGAATTTTGAAGGTGGGTGGGGTTTTTTTTGGGAAGAGTTAAGGAAGTGATTGGTTAAGGGTATTTGGAGAAGAGATATGGAGGTGATTGGTGAAGGGTATTTGGAGAAGAGTGTTGTAGATAGGTGTGAAGAGGAGAGAGAGTGAGTTGAGGTTGGTGGGGATCCTGTGGGGTCCACAGATCCTGAGGAGTCAAGGAATTCTCTTCCCTGCTCCAATTGGGCGTTCAAAATGCCTTAGAGTGCAATTCTGGCGTTTAAACGCTAGTTTGCTGCCCTGTTTTGGCATTTAAACACCAGCTTTCCTTCCTGTTCTGGCGTCTAAACGCCAGTTTGTTGCCCTATTTTGGCGTTTAAATGCTGGTGCACGAAATTGTGATCTCTAATAATGGCATTCAACTTGGTATGCGCGTTTATAACTCAGCACTTTCTTCAACACCTCGCACAACTAACCAGCAAGTGCACTGGGTTGTCCAAGTAATAAACCTTACGTGAGTAAGGGTCGATCCCACGGAGATTGTTGGTATGAAGTAAGCTGCGGTCATCTTGTAAATCTCAGTCAGGCGAATAATAAATGGTTATGGAGTTTTCGAATAATAATAATAAATAAACAGAAAATAAAGATAGAAATACTTATGTAGATCATCAATGGGAATTTCAGATAGGCGTATGAAGATGCTGTGCTCCTTCTGAATCTCTGCTTTCCTACTGTCTTCATCCAATCCTTCTTACTCCTTTCCATGGCAAGCTGTATGTAGGGCATCACCGTTGTCAATGGCTACATCCCATCCTCTCAGTGAAAAAGGTCCAAATGCTCTGTCACGGCACGGCTAATCATCTGTTGGTTCTCGATCATGTCGGAATAGAATCCCTTGACTCTTTTGCGTTTGTCATCACGCCTAACAATCGTGAGTTTGAAGCTCGTCACAGTCATTCAATCCTGGAATCCTACTCAGAATACCACAGACAAGGTTTAGGCTTTTCAGATTCTCATGAATGCCGCCATCAATTCTAGCTTATACCATGAAGACTCTGATCTCACGGAATGGAAGGCTTGGTTGTCAGGCGAGGGCAACCATGCGTCGTGCATCAGGAATCCAAGAGATACACACTCTAGCTTTCGCTTGTAGAACGGAAGTGGTTGTCAGGCACGCGTTTATAGGGACGGATGATGATGAATGTCACGGATCATCACATCCATCAGGTTGAAGTACGAGTAGTATCTTAGAACAGAAATAAGATTGAATTTGAATAAAAGATAGTAGTAATTGCATTAAAACTTGAGGTACAGCAGAGCTCCACACCCTTAATCTATGGTGTGTAGAAACTCCACCGTTGAAAATACATAAGTGATGAAGGTTTAGGCATGGCCGAATGGCCAGCCCCCAAAACGTGATCACAGGATCAAAAATACAATCCAGGATCAAGGATGTCTAATACAATAATAAAACGTCCTATTTATTCTAGACTAGCTACTAGGGTTTATAGAAGTAAGTAATTGATGCAGAAATCCACTTCCGGGGCCCACTTGGTGTGTGCTTGGGCTGAGTTCGAGCTTTACACATGCAGAGGCTTCTTTTGGAGTTGAACGCCAAGTTGTAACGTGTTTTTGGCGTTCAACTCTGGTTCGTGACGTGTTTCTGGCGTTTGACTCCAGAATACAGCATGGAACTGATGTTAAGCGCAAGTTTATGTCATCTAATCACGAATAAAGTATAGACTATTATATATTTATGGAAAGCTCTGAATGTCTATTTTCCAACGCCGTTGAGAGCGCCCAATTTGAAGTTCTGTAGCTCCAGAAAATCCATTTCGAGTGAAGGAAGGTCAGAATCCAACAGCATCAGCAGTCCTTTGTTAGCCTTCTATCAGAGTTTTGCTCAGGTCCCTCAATTTCAGCCAGAAATTACCCGAAATCACAGAAAAATACACAAACTCATAGTAAAGTCCAGAAATGTGAATTTAGTATAAAAACTAATGAAAACATCCCTAAAAATAGCTAGATTATTCTAAAAACTATCTAAAAATAATGCCAAAAAGCGTATAAATTATCCGCTCATCACAACACCAAACTTAAATTGTTGCTTGTCCCCAAGCAACTGAAAATCAATTAGGATAAAAAGAAGAAAATATACTATAAATTCCAGAATATCAATGAATATTAGTCCTAATTAGATGAGCGGGACTTGTAGCTTTTTTCCTTTGAACAGTTTTGGCATCTTACTTTTTCCTTTGAAGTTTAGAATGATTGGCATCTATAGGAACTTAGAATTTCAGATAGTGTTATTGATTCTCCTAGTTAAGTATGTTGATTCTTGATCACAGCTACTTTTATGAGTCTTGGCCGTGGCCCTAAGCACTTTGTTTTCCAGTATTACCACCAGATACATAAATGCCACAGACACAAAGTTGGGTGAATCTTTTCAGATTGTGACTCAGCTTTACTAAAGTCCCCAGTTAGAGGTGTCCAGAGTTCTTAAGCACACTCTTTTTGCTTTGTATCACGACTTTAACCACTCAGTCTCAAGCTTTTCACTTGGACCTGCATGCCACAAGCACATGGTTAGGGACAGCTTGATTTAGCCGCTTAGGCCTGGATTTTATTTCCTTGGGCCCTCCTATCCATTGATGCTCAAAACCTTGGATCCTTTTTACCCTTGCCTTTTGGTTTTAAGGGCTATTGGCTTTTTCTGCTTGCTTTTTCTTTTTCTTTCTAATTTTCTTTTTCGCCATTTTTTTGGCAAGCTTTTGCTTTTTAACTACTTTTTCTTGCTTCAAGAATCAATTTTCATGATTTTTCAAATTGTCAATAACATTCTCTTTGTTCATCATTCTTTCAAGAGCCAACGATTTTAACATTCATAAACAACAAGATCAAAATTATGCACTATTCAAGCATTCATTCAGAAAATAAAAAGTATTGTCACCACATCAATATAATTAAACTAAATTCAAGGATAATTTCGAAATTTATGTACTTCTTGTTCTTTTGAATTAGAAACATTTTTCATTTAAGAGAGGTGAAGGATTTATGGAATTATTCATAGCCTTAAGACATAGTTACTCAATACTAATGATCATGAGGTAGAGACACAAAACATAAACACACATATAGCATAAAAACCGAAAAACAGAAAAAATAAGAACAAAGAATGAGTCCACCTTAGTGATGGTGGCGCTTTCTTCTTGAAGAACCAATGATGTCCTTGAGTTCTTCTATGTCTCTTCCTTGCCTTTGTTGCTCCTCCCTCATTGCTCTTTGATCTTCTCTAATTTCTTGGAGAATGATGGAGTACTCTTGATGTTCCACCCTTAATTGATCCATATTGTAACTCAAATCTTCTAGAGAAGTGTTGAGTTATTCCCAATAATTGTTGGGAGGAAAGTTCATCCCTTGAGGCATCTCCGGGATTTCTTGGTGATGAGCTTCTTCATGCGTCCCTTGGGATCCATGAGTGGGTTCTCTTGTTTGCTCCATCCTTTTCTTAGTGATGGGCTTATCCTCCTCAATGGGGATTCTCCTTCTATGATAACTCCGGCTGAGTAACATAGATGGCAAATAAGATGAGGAAAAGCTAGCCTTGCCAAGGTAGAGGGCATTTCGGCTATTTTGTAGAATTCAAGGGAGATGACTTCATGAACTTCTACTTCCTCTCCAATCATGATGCTATGAATCATAATGGCCCAATCCACAGTAACTTCAGATCGGTTGCTAGTGGGGATGATGGAGCGTTGGATGAACTCCAACCATCCTCTAGCCACAAGCTTGAGGTCCAGTCTTCTTAATTGAACTGGCTTGCCTTTAGAGTCTCTTTTCCATTGAGCTCCTTCCACACATATGTCCATAAGGACTTGGTCTAACCTTTGATTAAAGTTGACCCTTCTAGTGTAGGGGCGTGTATTTTCTTGCATTGTAGGCAAGTTGAACGCCAACCTCACATTTTCCAGACTAAAATCTAAGTATTTCCCCCGAACCATTTTAAGATAATTCTTTGGATTCGGGTTCATACTTTGGTCATGGTTCCTAGTGATCCATGCATTGGCATAGAACTCTTGAACCATTAAGATTTTGACTTGTTGAATGGGGTTGGTTAGAACTTCCCAATCTCTTCTTTGGATCTCATGTCGGATCTCCGGATACTCATTTTTCTTAAGTTTGAAAGGGACCTCGGGGATCACCTTCTTCTTGGCCACAACATCATAGAAGTGGTCTTGATGAGCTTTAGAGATGAATCTCTCCATCTTCCATGACTCAGAGGTGGAAGCTTTTGTCTTCCCTTCCCTTTTCTAGAGGTTTCTCCGGTCTTAGGTGCCATAGGTGGTTATAGAAAAACAAAAGCTATGCTTTTACCACACCAAACATAGAATATTGCTCGCCCTCGAGCAAGAGAAGAAAGAAAAGAAGAAGAGGAAGAGAAAATATGGAGGAGAGAGGGGGGAGGTGTATTCGGCCAAGGTGTAGAAGAGGGGGTTGTGTTGTGTGAAAATGAAGAAGGATGGAGGGGTTTATATAGTGAGGGGAGAGGGAGTAGGTTTGGCTATTTAGGGTGGGTTTGGGTGGGAAAGAAATTTTGAATTTTGAAGGTAGGTGGGGTTTATGGGAAAGAATGGATGGATGTGAGTGGTGAAGGAGGGTAATTGGAAAGAGAGATTGAAGTGATTGGTGAAAGGTTTTTGGGGAAGAGTGTTTATGGGGAAGAGAGGATGAATGTGAAGAAGATGAGAGAAAGTGAGTTGAGGTAGGTGGGGATCCTATGGGGTCCACAGATCCTGGGATGATTCTGTGGGGTCCACAGATCTTGAGGTGTCAAGGATTTACATCTCTGCACCAATTAGGCATGTAAAATGCCTTTGCATACAATTCTGGCATTTAAACGCCGAAGTGATGCTTATTTTGGGCGTTCAACGCCCAATTGCAGCATGTTTCTGGCGTTGAACGCCAGTTCCATGCTTGTTCCTGGCGTTCAGCGCCAGCTCTCCTCAGGGTATATTCCTGGCATTCAAACGCCAGGATGCTGCTTGTTTCTGGCGTTCAACGCCAGCCAGATGCTCCTTACTGGCGTTTGAACGCCAGTAAGTCCTTTCTCCAGGGTGTGATTTTTCTTCTGCTATTTTTTATTCTATTTTAATTTTAGTATTTTTTTTGTGACTCCACATGATCATGAACCTAATAAAACATTAAAGAACAATAAAAGAAAAGTAAAATTAGATAAATAAAAATTGGGTTGCCTCTCAATAAGCGCTTCTTTAATGTCAATAGCTTGACAGTGGGCTCTCATGGAGCCACACAGGTGATCAGGTCAATATTGTAGACTCCCAAAACCCAAACTTAGAGTTTGAATGTGGGGATTCAACACCAAACTTAGAGTTTGGTTGTGGCCTCCCAACACCAAACTTAGGCTTGATTGTGGGGGCTTTGTTTGACTCTGTACTGAGAGAAGCTTTTCATGCTTCCTCTCCATGTATACAAAAGAACACCCTTGAGTCTTAAACACAAGGTAGTCCCCATTCAATTGAAGGACTAATTCTCCTCTGTTAACATCTATCACAACTCCTGTTGTGGCTAGGAAAGGTCTTCCATGGATGATGCATTCATCCTCCTCCTTCCTAGTGTCTAAGATTATGAAATCAACAGGGATGTAAAGGCCTTCAACCTTTACTAACACATCCTCTACCAATCCATAAGCTTGTCTTACTGACTTGTCTGACAATTGTAATGAGAATATGGCAGGTTGTACCTCAATGATCCCCAGCTTCTCCATTATAGAGAGTGGCATAAGATTTATACCTGACCCTAGGTCGCACAAAGCTTTCTCAAAGGTCATGGTGCCTATGGTGCAGGGTATTAGGAATTTACCAGGATCTTGTCTCTTTTGAGATTGAGTTTGCTGAACCCATGTATCTAGTTCACTAATGAGCAAGGGAGGTTCACCTTCCCAAGTCTCATTACCAAACAACTTGGCATTTAGCTTTATGATGGCTCCTAGATATTGAGCAACTTGCTCTCCAGTTACATCTTCTTCCTCTTCAGAGGAAGAATAGTCTTCAGAGCTCATGAATGGCAGAAGGAGGTTTAATGAGATCTCTATTGTCTCTATATAAGCCTCGGATTCCCTTGGGTCCTCAATAGGGAACTCTTTCTTGCTTGAGAGACGTCCCATGAAGTCTTCCTCATTGGAATTCACGTCCTCTCCTTCCTCTCTAGGTTCGGCCATATTGATTATATCAATGGCCTTGTACTCTCTTTTTGGATTTTCTTCAGTATTGCTTGGGAGAGTACTAGGAGGAGTTTCAGTGACTTTCTTACTCAGCTGGCCCACTTGTGCCTCCAAATTTCTAATGAAGGACCTTGTTTCACTCATGAAGCTTAAAGTGGCCTTAGACAAATCAGAGATTATATTTGCTAAGTTAAAGGTGCTCTGCTCAGAATTCTCTATCTATTGCTGAGAAGATGATGGAAAAGGCTTGCCATTGCTAAACCTGTTTCTTCCACCATTATTAAAGCCTTGTTGAGGCTTTTGTTGATCCTTCCATGAGAAATTTGGATGATTTCTCCATGAAGAATTATAGGTGTTTCCATAAGGTTCACCCATGTAATTTACCTCATTGCAGGGTTTTCAAGATCATAAGCTTCTTCTTCAGAAGATGCCTCTTTAGTACTGTTGGATGCATTTTACCATCCATTCAGACTTTGAGAAATCATGTTGACTTGCTGAGTCAACATTTTGTTCTGAGCCAATATGGTATTCAGAGCATCAATTTTAAGAATTCCCTTTCTCTGAGGCGTCCCATTATTCACGGAATTCCTCTCAGAAGTGTACATGAATTGGTTATTTGCAACCATTTCAATAAGTTCCTGAGCTTCTACATGCGTTTTCTTTAGGTGAATGAATCCACCTGCAGAGTGGTCCAGTGATATCTTAGAGAACTCAGACAGACCATAATAGAATATATCTATCATGGTCCATTCTAAAAACATGTTAGAAGGACACTTTTTGGTCATCTGCTTGTATCTTTCCCAAGCTTCATAGAGGGATTCACCATCTTTTTGCTTGAAGGTCTGAACATCCACTCTAAGCTTGCTCAGCTTTTGAGGAGGAAAGAACTTAACCAAGAAGGCTGTGACCAGCTTATCCCAAGAGTCCAGGCTATCCTTAGGTTGCGAGTCCAACCATGTTCTAGCTCTATCTCTTACAGCAAAAGGGAAAAGCATGAGCTTGTAGACTTCAGGATCTACTCCATTAGTCTTAACAGTCTCACAAATCTGCAAGAACTCAGTTGAAAACTGGTAGGAATCTTCTTATGGAAGTCCATGAAACTTGCAGTTTTGTTGCATTAGAGCAACTAGTTGAGGTTTCAGCTCAAAATTGTTTGCTCCAATGGCAGGAATTGAGATGCTTCTTCCATCAAACTTGGAAGTAGGTGTAGTATAATCACCAAGCATCCTTCTTGCATTATTGTTATTGGATTCGGCTGCCATCTCCTTTTCTTGTTCAAAAATTTCAGCAAGGTTGTCTTTGGATTATTGTAATTTAGCTTCTCTTAATTTCCTCTTCAGAGTCCTTTCAGGTTCCGGATCAGCTTCAACAAGAATGCCGTTTTCCTTGTTCCTGCTCATATGAAAGAGAGGAGAACAGAAAAAGAAGAGGAATCCTCTATGTCACAGTATACAGATTCCTTTATGTTAGTTGAAGAAGAAAGGGAATAAGAGTGAAGAAGAATGAATAGTCTGAACACATGGGTGAAGGTAGGAGCAGAGATTGGAGATGAAGAAAAGTATTAGTAAATGAATAAATAAATAGAATAAGATGAAAGAGAGAAGTTTTGGAAAACAATTTTTGAAGAGGAGTTAATGATTTTCGAAAATTAAAGGGGAAATAAAATTAAAATTTAAATTTAAAAAAACTAAAATTTAAAACAATTAATTAATTAAAAAGAATTTTTTTGAAAAAGAGGGAGGTATTTTCGAAAATTGGAGAGAGAAAAGTTGTTAGGTGGTTTTGAAAAAGATAAAAAATAAACAAAAGTTAATTGGTTAGTTTGAAAAAGATTTGAAAATTAAATTTGAAAAGATAAGAAGATAAGAAGATATTTTGAAATCAAATTTTTGAAAAAGATAAAATTTTGAAAAAGATATGCTTGGAAAAGATTTAATTTTTAAAATTAAAATTAATTACTTGACTAACAAGAAACTAAAAGATATGATTCTAGAATTTAAAGATTGAACCTTTCTTAACAAGAAAGTAACAAACTTCAAATTTTTTGAATCAATCACATTAATTGTTAATAAAGTTTTCGAAAATTATGAATTAAATATAAGAAAAAGATTTTAAAATTCAAATTAAAAATTTTCGAAAAAAATAGTAAGAAAAATGAAAAAGATTTGATTTTTGAAAAGGTTTTGAAAAGATAAGATTTTTAAAATTGAAAATTTGACTTGACTTACAAGAAATAACTAATTTTTTAAAAAAAAATTGACTAAGTCAACTCAAATTTTTGAAATTTTGAGAGAATTAAGGAAAAGATATTTTTTTGATTTTTGAATTTTTAATGATGAGAGAGAAAAACACAAATATGACCCAAAACATGAAAATTTTGGATCAAAACCAATTATGCATGCAAGAACACTATAAATGTCAAGATGAACACCAAGAACACTTTGAAGATCATGATGAACATCAAGAACATATTTTTTAAAAATTTTGATGCAAAGAAAACATGCAAGACACCAAACTTAGAAATCTTTAATGCTTAGACACTATGAATGCAAAAATGCATATGAAAAACAACAAAAGACACAAAACAAAAAAACTTAGAGATCAAACAAGAAGACTTACCAAGAACAACTTGAAGATCATGAAAAACACTATGAATGCATGAATTTTCGAAAAATACAAGAACAAGATGAATATGCAATTGACACCAAACTTAAAAATTGATTCAAGACTCAAACAAGAAACACAAAATTTTAAAAAAAATCATTTTATTATTTTTTGGATTTTATTTTATATTTTTCGAAAAATATATAGGAAAAACAAAATAAGAAATTCAAAATTTTTTAGAAGAATTTCAAAAATCTTTCAACGTTAGCCTAAAGCTCCAATCTAAGGGTTGGACATGGCTTAATAGCCAGCCAGCTTTAGGATGGCATTACATGCATTGAGGTGATTAGTTGAAGTCTCATTCCAAAAGGATTTGGATATGGCTTTACAGCCAGCTAGGATTCAACATGCTTCATGAAACTCTAGAATCCATTCTTAAAAATTCTGAAGCCTTAGAATAATTTATTTTTAATTAAAATATTTTTTTTCGAAAATAGGGATAAATTTTTTTGAAAATTTTTTTTGAAAATAAAACAAAAAGAAAATTACCTAATCTGAGCAACAAGATGAACCGTCAGTTGTCCAAACTCGAACAATCCCCGGCAATGACGCCAAAAACTTGGTGTTGTTGCCGGATCAGAAAAACTTGGCGTTGTTGTTGCACGTAATTGTGATTCAAAAAATCCCCGGCAACGGCGCCAAAAACTTGGTGCACGAAATTATGAGCTCTAATAATGGCATTCAACTTGGTATGCGCGTTTATAACTCAGCACTTTCTTCACAACCTCGCACAACTAACCAGCAAGTGCACTGGGTCGTCCAAGTAATAAACCTTACGTGAGTAAGGGTCGATCCCACGGAGATTGTTGGTATGAAGCAAGCTATGGTCATCTTGTAAATCTCAGTCAGGCGGATAATAAATGGTTATGGAGTTTTTGAATAATAATAATAAATAAACATAAAATAAAGATAGAAATACTTATGTAGATCATCAATGGGAATTTCAGATAGGCGTATGAAGATGCTGTGCTCCTTCTGAATTTCTGCTTTCCTACTGCCTTCATCCACTCCTTCTTACTCCTTTCCATGGCAAGCTATATGTAGGGCATCACCGTTGTCAATGGCTACATCCCATCCTCTCAGTGAAAAAGGTCCAAATGCTCTGTCATGGCACGGCTAATCATCTGTCGGTTCTCGATCATGTCGGAATAGAATCCCTTGATTCTTTTGCGTTTGTCATCACGTCCAACAATCGCGAGTTTGAAGCTCGTCACAGTCATTCAATCCCGGATTCCTACTCGGAATACCACAGACAAGGTTTAGACTTTCCAGATTCTCATGAATGCTGCCATCAATTCTAGCTTATACCACGAAGACTCTGATCTCACGGAATGGAAGGCTCGGTTGTCAGGCGAGGGCAACCATGCGTCGTGCATCAGGAATCCAAGAGATACACACTCTAGCTTTTGCTTGTAGAACGGAAGTGGTTGTCAGGCATGCGTTCATAGGGACGAATGATGATGAGTGTCACGGATCATCACATCCATCAGGTTGAAGTACGAGTAGTATCTTAGAACAGAAATAAGATTGAATTTGAATAAAAGATAGTAGTAATTGCATTAAAACTCAAGGTATAGCAGAGCTCCACATCCTTAATCTATGGTGTATAGAAAGTCCACCGTTGAAAATACATAAATGATGAAGGTTCAGGCATGGCTGAATGGCCAGCCCCCAAAACGTGATCATAGGATCAAAAATACAATCCAGGATCCAGGATGTCTAATACAATAATAAAATGTCCTATTTATACTAGACTAGCTACTAGGGTTTACAGAAGTAAGTAATTGATGCAGAAATCCACTTTCGGGGCCCACTTGGTGTGTGCTTAGGCTGAGCTCGAGCTTTACACGTGCAGAGGCTTCTTTTGGAGTTGAACGCCAAGTTGTAACGTGTTTTTGGCGACTAAATCCCCATTTTAGTCCTTGAGATTCACGCGATTACTCATTTTGGTCCTCCAGATTCAAGTTCGGGAACTAATATGGTCCCTCGACTATTTTCGATGATGATAAGGCAAACGAAGTGCTAAGATGACACCCTCCCTACCACGCTGGTCGCTGCAACGGCTAGCTGACGTGGTGAGAGTTTTATTTGTATCCAATTTAGTTCCTGAAATCCTAATTATCTTATTATTTATCTGAGTTATAATGACAAAGTTTTAACAAGGGAGGACTAAATTGGAACCCTCGCCACATCAACTAGCCGTTACAGCGTCCAACGTGACAGGAAGGGTGTCATCTCAGCACTCAATTTGCCTAATCATCACCGGAAAGTGTCGAGGGACCATATTGGTGCCCAAACTTGAATCTGATGGACCAGTATAGGTAATTTTGAATTTTGGGGACCAAAGTGAGTAATCGCGTGAATCTCAGGGACCAAAATGAGGATTTAGTCGTTTTTGGTGTTCAACTCTGGCTCGTGACGTGTTTCTGGCGTTTGACTCCAGAATGCAGCATGAAACTGGCGTTGAGTGCCAGTTTATGTCATCTAATCACGAATAAAGTATGGACTATTATATATTTTTGGAAAGCTCTGGATGTCTACTTTCCAACTCCATTAAGAGCGCGCCATTTGGAGTCCTGGAGCTCCAGCAAATCCATTTCGAGTGCAGGGAGGTCAGAATCCAACAGCATCAGCAGTCCTTTGTTAGCCTTCTATCAGAGTTTTGCTCAGGTCCCTCAATTTCAGCCAGAAATTACCTGAAATCACAGAAAAACATACAAACTCATAGTAAAGTCCAGAAATGTGAATTTAGCATAAAAACTAATGAAAACATCCCTAAAAATAGCTAGATTATACTAAAAATTATCTAAAAATAATGCCAAAAAGCCTATAAATTATCCGCTCATCAAACGCCAGTTTGGTGCCCTATTATGGCATTTAAACGCCCAGAAAGGTGCCAAATTGGGCGTGTCAATGCCCGTTTTGCTACCCTTACTGGTGTTTAAATGCTGGTAAGTTCTTCCTCCAAGGTGTGCTGTTTTCAATGTTGTTTTTTATTTTTTTTCTTTATTTTTGTAATTGTCTTTGTGACTTCACATGATCATCAACCTAAAAGGAAACAAAATAATATAGATAAAATTAAAATAAAATTGGATTGCCTCTTAATAAGTGCTTTTTTAATGTCAATAGCTTGACAGTGAGCTCTCATGGAGCCTCACAGATGATCAGAGTATGGTTGAGATCTCTCAACACCAAACTTAGAGTTTGGTTATGGCCTCCCAACACCAAACTTAGAGTTTGAATGTGGGGGCTCTGTTTGACTCTGTATTAGGAGAAGTTTTTCATGCTTATTCTCCATGGTTACAGATGGAGAACCTTGAGTCTTTACTACAAGGCATTCTTTATTCACATGAATGATCAACTCTCCTCTGTCAACATCAATCACAGCTCTTGCTGTGGCTAGGAAGGGTCTTCTAAGGATGATGGATTCATCCTCATCCCTCCTAGTGTCTAGGATTATGAAATAAGCAGGGACATAAAGGCCTTCAACCTTCACTAGCACGTCCTCTACTAGTTCATAAGCCTTTTTCATAGATTTATCTGCCATCTCCAATGAGAATTTGGCAGCCTGTACCTCATAGATTCCCAGTCTCTCCATTACAGAGAGGGGCATCATGTTTATCCCTGACCCTAGGTCACACAGAGCTTTTTCAAAGGTCATGGTGCCTATGGTACAGGGTATTAAGAATTTACCAGGATCCTATTTCTTTTGAGGTAAATTTTGCTGAACCAATATATTCATTTCATTGGTGAGCAAGGGAGGCTCTTCCTCCCAAGTCTCATTACCAAACAGCTTGGCATTCAGCTTCATGATTGCTCCTAAATATTGGGCATCTTGCCCTTCAACAATGTCTTCATCCTCTTCAGAAGATGAATAGTCATCAGAGGTCATGAATGGTAAAAGGAGGTCCAAGGGAATCTCTACGGTCTCTATATGAGCCTCAGATTCCTTTGGTTCCTCATTAGGAGATTCTGTACTGACCATTGGACGTCCCCTGAGGTCTTCCTCATTGGGATTCACGTCCTCCTCCTCCTCTAAGGTTTCATCCATGTTGATTATATCAATGGCCTTGCACTCTCCTTTGGGATTCTCTTCTGTATTGCTTGGGAGAGTGCTAGGAGGAGTTTCAGTAACCCTTTTACTCAGCTGGCCCACTTGTGCCTCCAAATTCCTAATGGAGGATCTTATTTCAGTCATGAAACTAAGAGTGGCCTTAGATAGATCAGAGACTATGTTTGCTAAGTTAGAAGGATTCTGCTCAGAATGCTCTGTCTGTTGCTGAGATGATGATGGAAAAGGTTTGCTATTACTAAACCTGTTTATTTCACCATTGTTATTATTGAAGACTTGCTTCTGTTGATCCTTCCATGAAAAATTTGAATGATTTTTTCATGAAGGATTATAGGTGTTGCCAAAGGCTTCACCCATGTAATTCACCTCTGCCATTGCAGGATTCTCAGGATCATAAGCTTCTTCTTCAGAAGATGCTTCTTTAGTACTATTGGATGCATTTTACAATCCATTCAGACTCTGAGAGATGATATTGACTTGTTGGGTTAATATTTTGTTCTGAGCCAGTATGGCATTCAGAGCATCAATTTCAAGAACTCATCACTTTTGAGGTGTCCCATTACTCACAGGATTCCTTTCAGAGGTATACATGAACTGGTTATTTGCAACCATTTCAACAAGTTCCTGAGCTTCTGCAGGCATTTTCTTTAGGTGAATGGATCCACCTGTAGAATGGTCCAGTGACATCTTGGAAAATTCAGACAGACCATCATAGAATATATCTAATATGGTCCATTCTGAAAACATGTCAGAAGGACACTTTTTGGTTAGCTGCTTATATCTTTCCCAAGCTTCATAGAGGGACTCACCTTCTTTCTGTCTGAAGGTTTGAACATCCACTCTAAGCTTGCTCAGCTTATTAGGAGGAAAGAACTTGGCTAAGAAAGCCGTGACCAGCTTATCCCAAGAGTCCAGGCTATCTCTAGGTTGTGATCCAACCATGTTCTAGCTCTGTCTCTTACAGCAAAAGGGAAAAGCATAAGCTTGTAGACTTCAGGATCAACTCTATTGGTCTTAACAGTATCACAGATCTGCAAGAAATCAGTTAAGAACTAATAAGGGTCTTCTGATGGAAGTCCATGAAGCTTGCAGTTCTGTTGCAGTAGATAAACTAATTAAGGCTTTAGCTCAAAATTGTTTGCTCCTATGGCAGGGATTGAGATGCTTCTTCCATAAAAGTTGGAAGTTGGTGTAGTAAAATCACCAAGCATCTTCCTTGCATTGTTGTTTGGTTCAGCCATAATTGTTTCTTTTGCTGCTTCCTTTTCGAAAATTTTAGTGAGGTCCTCTTCAGAGTTTTGTACTTTAGCTGCTCTTAGCTTCCTCTTCAGAGTCCTTTCAGGTTTAGGATCAGCTTCAACAAGTATGCCTTTATCTTTGTTCCTGCTCATATGAAAGAGAAAAAAAACAAAGAAAATATGGAATCCTCTATGTCACAGTATAGAGATTTCTTGAGGTGTCAGAGGAAAACAATAATGGAAGGATGAGGTAGGTAAGGAAGAATTCGAACACACAAAGAGAGATGGAGTTCGAATTAACAATGGAGGAGGAATGTTAGTGTTTAAATAGAAAAAGATAAGAGAGGGGGGAGAATTTTCAAAAATAAAAAGAATAAAATTTAAAATAAATTTTTGAAAAATTGGTTGTGATTTTGAAAAAGATAAGAAATAAAGTTTAAAAAAAAAGATAAGAAGTTATAAAAAGATTTTGAAATTAGAATTTAAAAAAATGTGATTTGAAAAAGATATGATTTAAAAAGATATGCTTGAAAAGATAAAATTAACAAGATTTGACTTTTAAAAAGTTAATGACTTGATTGACAAGAAACTAAAAGATATGATTCTAAATTTCAAATATTGAATCTCTCTTAACAAGAAAGTAACAAACTTGAAATTTTTGAATCAAGATTTTTGAAAATATGAGGAAAAGATTTGATTTTTGAAAAAGATATATTTGAAAAGATATGATTTTTAAAAAGATATGATTGAAAATATTTGATTTGAGAAAGATTTGATTTTAAAAAAAAATATGAAGATTTGAAAAAGATTTGATTTGAAAACAAAATTCTTCTCCTTGTGTCATTGGTGCACGAAATTGCAATCACACTTTTTGCAATCCGCACAACTAACCAGCAAGTGCACTGGGTCGTCCAAGTAATACCTTACGTGAGTAAGGGTCGAATCCCACGGAAATTGTTGGATTGAAGCAAGCTATGTTTATTTTATTAATCTTAGTCAGGATACCAATAGGGTTCTTTAGCCTCGTATAAAGTAAAAAGAGCATAAAATAAATAGTTGTTACTTTAATAATGGAGAATATGTTGGAGTTTTGGAGATGCTTTGTCCTCTGAATTTCAAATTTTCCTTGAAATCCTTTTCCCACATGCAAGGTTCCTTTCATGGCAAGCTGTATGTAGGGTGCCACCATTGTCAGTGGCTACTTCCCATCCTCTCAGTGAAAATGGTCCAGATGCTCTGTCACAGCACGGCTAATCAGCTGTTGGTTCTCGATCATGTTGGAATAGGATCCATTGATCCTTTTGCGTTTGTCATCACGCCCAGCAATCGCGAGTTTGAAGCTCGTCATAGCCATTCAATCCTTGAATCCTACTCGGAATACCACAAACAAGGTTTAGACTTTCCGGATCCTCAAGAATGGCCGCCATCAGTTCTAGCTTATACCACGAAGATTCTGATTAAGGAAGCTAAGAGATGCTCATTCAATCTGATGTAGAACGGATGTGGTTGTCAAGCACACGTTCATGGATTAAGGAAGGTGATGAGTGTCACGGATCATCACCTTCTCCATAATTAAGCGCGAATGAACATCTTAGATAAGAACACGTGTGTTTGAATGGAAAACTAAAGTAATTGCATTAATTCATCGAGACGCTGCAGAGCTCCTCACCCCCAACAATGGAGTTTAGAGACTCATGCTGCCAAAGAGTGTATAATTCAGATCTGAAAATGTCATGAGGTACAAGATAAGTCTCTAAAAGTTGTTTAAATAGTAAACTAGTAACCTAGGTTTACAGAATATGAGTAAACTAAGATAATTGGTGCAGAAATCCACTTCTGGGGCCCACTTGGTGTGTGCTGGGGCTGAGACTAAAGCTTCTCACGTGCTTGGGCTGTTTCTGGAGTTGAACGCCAGGTTGTGACGTGTTTTGGGCGCTGAACTCCAACTTGTAACCTGTTTCTGGCGCTGGATGCCAGACAGCAGCATGAAACTGGCGTTGAACGCCAATTTATGTCGTCTATCTTCGCGCAAAGTATGGACTATTATATATTGATGGAAAGTCCTGGATGTCTACTTTCCAACCCAATTGAGATCGCATCAATTGGACTCCTGTAGCTCCAAAAATTCCATTCCGAGTGCAGGGAGGTCAGGATCCAACAGCATCAGCAGTCCTTTTTTCAGCCTAACTCAGATTTTTGCTCAGCTCCCTCAATTTCAGCCAGAAAATACCTGAAATCACAGAAAAACACACAAACTCATAGTAAAGTCCAGAAATATGATGTTTGCCTAAAAACTAATAATATTCTACTAAAAACTAATTAAAACATACTAAAATCTACATGAAATTACCCCAAAAAGCATATAAAATATTCGCTCATCACAACACCAAACTTAAACTATTGCTTGTCCTCAAGCAACTAGATAAATAAAATAGGATGAAAAGAAATTAAGAAGTAATAATATCTTAGAATTTTAAATGGAGCTCAGATTCGTATTAGATGAGCGGGGCTAGTAGCTTTTTGTTTCTGAATAGTTTTGGCATCTCACTTTATCCTTTGAAATTCAGAATGATTGGCATCCATAGGAACTCAGAATTCAGATAGTATTATTGATTTTCCTAGTTAAGTATGTTGATTCTTGAACACAACTACTTTTATGAGTCTTGGCTGTGGCCCTAAGCACTTTGTTTTCCAGTATTACCACCGTATACACAAATGCCACAGACACATGATTGGGTGAACCCTTTCAGATTGTGACTCAGCTTTGCTAGAGTCCCCAGTTAGAGGTGTCCAGAGCTCTTAAGCACACTATTTTTGCTTTGGATCACGACTTTAACTGCTCAGTCTCAAGCTTTTCACTTGGACCTTCATGACACAAGCACATGGTTAGGGACAGCTTGGTTTAGCCGCTTAGACCTGGAACTATTTCCTTGGGCCCTCCTATCCACTGATGCTCAAAGCCTTGGATCCTTTTCTTAATCCAATGATTTCTTGTAAATTTTTTTCACTGCTTTTTCTTGCTTCAAGAATCAAATTCATGATTTTTCAGATCATCAATAATATTTTTCGTGTTCCTCATTCCTTCAGGAGCCAACATTCTTCAAATTTAGGATAAAATATGCACTATTCAAGCATTTATTCAGAGAACAAAAAGTATTGCCACCACATGTAATTAATTAAAATTTTTATTATTAAGAATTCAAAAAATATAAATTACTTCTTTATTCTAAAAATCTACTACTTTATTCATGTCTGATGATGATGAGAAAGATAAATTATAACTTAATTGGAAATAAAATCAGAATAGATATGTTAATTACTACTGCTACTACTATATATCTTCTAAGGTAAATTTTTATAATAATACTATCACAGAGTTAAAGCTAAAATTAGAACTCAACAACCTGTGTTTTGGGAAGTAGATGTTCCTCTGATTTATGGGGTGCTCGGTCCTTCAAGGATTAATTTCTGGCACTTCAGCTCCCTTAAATCACGCCCTTGCTCTTCTTGTTCCTTAAGCAGTTTGCAAAGCATGCTACTTTGATTGTTCTGTTCTTTCTTTATTTGGTTCATAGCTTCTTGCAATTTGGGAATAGATGCTTCAAGATGTTCCCAATATTCGAATTGAGGAAGCTCTGGGAGGACTTCTTGTGCTCTCCTCTTGATTGGATCATCCTGCAGCTGTTGTCTTTCCATTGACATTTTAGTGATTGGCCTCTCAACTGAAATATATTCTGTTATTCCCATCTTCACTCCGGCATCTCTGCAGAGCATAGAAATTAAGCTTGAATAGGCCAATCTGGCATCCTTGGAATTCTTGTTTGCTATTTTATATAGTTCACACGAGATCAGTTGATGGACTTCTACTTCTTTTCCCAACATGATGCAGTGAATCATCACTGCTCTTTTAACAGTAACTTCTGAACAGTTGCTAGTGGGCAATATGGAACGCCCAATGAAATCCAGCCAGCCTCTGACAGCTGGTTTGAGATCTTCTCTTTTGAGTTGGTTTGGGATGCCAGTTGTGCTGGTGGTCCACCTGGCTTCAGGGATGCATATATCATCTAGAATCTTGTCCAGGCCTTTGTTTACCCTCATCATTCTCCTATTAAAGGAGTCTGGGTCATCCTTCAGTTGAGGAAGTTTAAAGATCGCCCTGATTTTGTCAGGATGAGTGTGAACAATCTTTCCTCTAACTAAGGTTCGATGATCATAGAGGGCAGCTCCAATTATTCTTTGCCTGTCTGTTTGCCATAGATTTGAATAGAACTCCTGAACCATATTCCTTCCCACTTTCGTTTCCGGATTAGCTAGGATTTCCCAGTTCCTGTTTCGAATTTGTTCTTGGATCTCCGGATATTCATCTTCTTTCAGATCAAACTTGACTTCTTGGATCACTGATCTGAGACTCATTATTTTGTAGTAATGGTCTGAATGTTCTTTAGTTAAGAACTTCCCTTGATTCCAAAGTGGCTTTGGAATATTCTCTTTCTTGCCTCTTGGGTTGGGTTGTTTTCCTTTAGGGGCCATGATCAAAGTGAGAATGTTTTTATGATCACGGATAAGCACACCAAACTTAGAGGTTTGCTTGTCCTCAAGCAAAAGAAGAGAGAGAAGAGGGATAGGAGGAGAGCAAGCGTGGAATGGAGGATGAGGAGAGGGACACCGAAAGAGAATATAAAGGGAGGGGGGTGGGTATTCGAAAATAAGAAAATGATATAAGATAAGAGATATGATTTATAAAAGATAAATATGATAAGAAAATGATATAATTTAAAAAGATATGAATGAGATAAATTTGAAATGTATAGTTTGAAAAAGATTTTAAAAGATAATGAAGTTTGAAAAGAAATTGGAAAAAGAGTTGGATTGGATTGAAAAAAGGTTTATGTTTATGTATGAAGCCATATTATTTAAAAAAGGGTTTTAGAAATTAGGGTTTTTAGAAAACTAATTTGATTTGAAGGATGACATTTTGAAACATGTTGATGCAAGAAATCATGAATTGAAACATAAAAAATTAGAAAATTTGTAAAGAAAAACGAATTTTACCTCCTCCCCACCATCCTGGTGTTAAACGCCCAACTGCTGCATGTTTTTGGCATTTAACGCCCAATTGTTGCTTCTCCTGGGCGTTCAACGCCCAGCTGTTGCTTCTTTTTGGCGTTGAACGCCAGGAAGTCCTTTGTCACTGGGCGTTTTTCTGAACGCCCAGGACGCTATCAATCTGGCGTTAAACGCCCAGAAGGTGCTTCTTTATGGCGTTCAACGCCCAGAAGATGCTCCTTTCTGGCGTTTAACGCCCAGATGGCTACCCTTACTGGCGTTGAACGCCCAGTGGGTGCTTCTTTTGGGCGTTCAATGCCCAAAACGTTTCTTACTGGCTTTTTCATGCCAGTGAGCTTCCAAATTTCCCTGTAACTCTGTGAATTCAATCAATTGCTATTTTACCTTTTGAAGATACTCTGACATATACCTGTAAAAATCAATTAATTAGAAAAAACGAATAAAATTAAATTTTGTGATTAGCTGGGTTGCCTCCCAGCAAGCGCTTCTTTAATGTCATTAGTTGGACTATTACTAAGCTTTTAATCAAGTCTCAGTTTTGAGCATTCTTGCTCAAAATTGCTTTCAAGATAATGTTTAACTCTCTGTCCATTAACAATGAACTTTTTGTTATATTCATTATCCTGAAGCTCTACGTATCCATATGGTGAGACATTTGTAATCACATATGGACCTCTCCACCGGGATTTTAATTTCCCAGGGAATAATTTGAGCCTAGAATTAAATAGCAGAACTTTCTGCCCCGGCTCAAATACTCTGGATGACAATTTCTTATCATGCTATCTTTTCGCTTTTTCTTTGTATATTTTTGCATTCTCGAAAGTATTGAGTCTAAATTCCTCTAGCTCATTTAACTGAAGCAATCGTTTTTATCCAGCTAACTTGGCATCAAGGTTCAGGAATCAGGTTGCCCAGTAGGCCTTATGTTCCAGTTCCACTGGCAAGTGACATGCCTTCCCATACACAAGCTGGTATGGAGAGGTTCCTATAGGGGTCTTGAACGCTGTTCTGTATGCCCACAGAGCATCATCCAAGCTTCTTGCCCAATCCCTTCTACGGTTAATTACAATCCGTTCCAGGATTCTTTTGAGTTCTCTATTTGAGACTTCAGCTTGCCCATTAGTCTGTGGATGGTATGGAGTGGCTACCCTGTGGCTAACTCCATAACGAACCAAAGCAGAGTAAAGCTGTTTATTGCAGAAATGAGTGCCCCCATCACTGATTAATACTCTAGGGGTACCAAATCTACTGAAGATGTGTTTCCGGAGGAATTTTAACACTGGTTTAGTGTCATTAGTGGGTATTGCAATAGCCTCCACCCATTTGGATACATAATCCACTGCCACCAGAATATAAGTGTTTGAGTATGATGGTGGGAAAGGTCCCATAAAGTCAATACCCCATACATCAAACAACTCAATCTCCAAGATCCCTTGTTGAGGCATGGCATAACTGTAAGGCAGATTGCCAGATCTTTGGCAACTGTCACAATTAAGTACAAACACTCGGGAATCTTTATAGAGAGTAGGCCAGTAGAAGCCACATTGGAGGACTTTTGTGGCTGTTCGCTCACTTCCAAAATGTCCTCCATACTGTGATCCATGGCAGTGCCATAGGATCTTCTGCGCTTCTTCCTTAGGCACACATCTACGGATTACTCCGTCTGCACATCTCTTGAAGAGATATGGTTCATCCCAAAGATAGTACTTTGCATCTGTGATCAATTTCTTTGATTGTGATCAAGTACTGTACTCTTTGGGTATGAATCTCACTGCCTTGTAGTTTGCAATATCTGCAAACCATGGCACTTCCTGGATGGCAAAGAGTTGCTCATCCGGAAAGGTTTCAGAGATCTCAGTAAGAGGGAGGGACGCCCCTTCTACTGGTTCTATTCAGGACAGGTGATCTGCTACCTGATTCTCTGTCCCTTTTCTGTCTCTTATTTCTATATCAAACTCTTGCAGAAGTAACACCCATCTTATAAGTCTGGGTTTTGAATCCTGCTTTGTGAGTAGATATTTAAAAGCAGCATGATCAGTGTACACAATCACTTTTGATCCTATTAAATAGGATCTGAATTTTTCAATGGCGTAAATCACAGCAAGTAGCTCTTTTTCTGTGGTTGTGTAATTCTTCTGTGCGTCATTTAGAACACGGCTGGCATAGTAAATGACGTGTAGAAACTTGTCATGCCTTTGTCCCAACACTGCGCCAATGGCATGGTCACTGGCATCACACATTAGTTCAAATGGCAGTGTCCAGTTTGGTGCAGAGATGATTGGTGCTGTGACCAATTTAGCTTTCAGAGTCTCAAATGCTTGCAGACACTCCTTATCAAAGACAAATGGCGTGTCAGCAGCTAGCAGGTTGCTCAGAGGTTTGGCGATTTTTGAAAAATCCTTTATAAACCTCCTATAGAATCCTCCATGCCCAAGAAAGTTTCTGATTGCCTTAACATTGGCAGGTGGTGGTAATTTTTCAATTACCTCTACCTTAGCTTGATCCACCTCTATTCCCTTGTTTGAGATTTTGTGCCCAAGGACAATTCCTTCAGTCACCATAAAGTGACATTTTTCCCAGTTTAAAACCAGGTTAGTCTCTTGGCATCTCTTTAGAACAAGTGCTAGATGGTCAAGACAGGAGCTGAATGAGTCTCCAAATACTGAAAAGTCATCCATGAAGACTTCCAGGAATTTTTCCACCATATCAGAGAAAATTGAGAGCATGCACCTCTGAAAGGTTGCAGGTGCATTGCACAGGCCAAATGGCATCCTTCTGTATGCAAATACTCTAGATAGACATGTGAATGCTGTTTTCTCTTGATCTTTTGGATCTACTACAATTTGATTATAACCTGAATATCCATCCAGGAAGCAGTAGTATTCATGACCTGCTAGTTTTTCTAGCATCTGGTCTATGAATGGTAAAGGAAAATGATCTTTTCTGGTGGCTGTATTGAGCCTTCTATAATCAATACACATACACCACCCTGTAACTGTTCTTGTAGGAACCAGTTCATTTTTTTCATTGTGAACCACTGTCATGCCACCTTTCTTAGGGACAACTTGGACAGGGCTCACCCAAGTGGCTGTCAGAAATAGGATAAATAATCCCAGCCTCTAGTAATTTAGTGACCTCCTTCTGCACCACTTCCTTCATGGCTGGATTCAGCCGCCTTTGTGGTTGAACCACTGGCTTGGCGTCACCATCCAATAGGATCTTGTGCATGCATCTGGCTGGGCTAATGCCCTTAAGATCACTAATGGACCACCCAAGAGCTGTCTTGTGTGTCCTTAGCACTTGAATTAGTGCTTCCTCTTCCTGTGGCTCTAAGGCAGAGCTTATGATTACAGGAAAGGTATCACCTTCTCCCAGGAATGCATATTTTAGGGATGGTGGTAATGGTTTGAGCTCGGATTTAGGAGGTTTCTCCTATTCCTGAGGGATTTTCAGAGGTTCTACTATTCTCTCTGATTCCTCCAGATCAGGCTGAACATCTTTAAAGATGTCCTCTAGCTCTGATTTGAGACTCTCAGCCATATTGACCTCTCTTACCAGAGAGTCAATAATATCAACACTCATGCAGTCATTTGGGGTGTCTGGATGTTGCATGGCTTTGACAACATTCAACTTGAACTCCTCCTCATTGACTCTCAAGGTTACTTCCCCTTTTTGGACGTCAATGAGGGTTCGGCCAGTTGGTAGGAAAGGTCTTCCTAGAATGAGAGTTGCACTCTTGTGCTCCTCCATTTCCAGCACCACAAAGTCAGTAGGAAAGGAAAATGGCCCAACCTTGACAATCATGTCTTCAATCACGCCTGATGGGTATTTAATGGAGCCATCAGCAAGTTGAAGACATATCCTGGTTGGTTTGATTTCTTCAGTCAAACCAAGCTTTCTGATAGTAGATGCAGGTATTAGGTTGATACTTGCCCCAAGATCACATAAAGCTTGCTTGGTACAAGTACCCTCTAATGTGCATGGTATCATAAAGCTCCCGGGATCTTTAAGCTTCTCAGGTAAGCTTTTTAGAATGACTGCACTGCATTCTTCAGTGAGGTAAACTTTTTCAGTTTCCCTCCAATCCTTCTTATGACTTAAGATCTCTTTCATGAACTTAGCATAAGAGGGTATTTGCTCAAGTGCTTCTGCAAACGGAATCTTTATTTCAAGAGTCCTGAGATAGTCTGCAAAGCGAGCAAATTGCTTATCCTGTTCCGCTTGGCGGAGTTTTTGAGGATAAGGCATTTTGGCTTTATATTCCTCAACCTTAGTTACTGCAGGTTTATTACCTACAGAAGTGGTTTGGGAAGCCTTTTTAGAAGGGTTGTTATCAGCACTTGTATGTGACTGATCCCCCATTGGCGTTTGAATGCCAGGGGTGGAAGCTGGAGTGGCATTAGACGCCAACTCCTTATTTGTTACTGGCATCTGAACGCCAGGACTATGCTTTCCTTGGGCGTTCAATGCTGGATTCATGCTTGTTTCTGGCGTTGAACGCCAGAAATGAGCATGATCTGGGCGTTCAGCGCCAGCCTTATTCCTCTCTGGGCTTTGATTGTCCTCAGAGGGATTTTGAGTAGCCATTTGTTCATTTCTTGGCTTCCTGCTGCTTTGAAGTGAGGTATTTAATATTTTCCCACTTCTTAATTGAACTGCTTAGCATTCTTTTGCTATTTGTTTTGACAGTTGCCTTTTTGTTTGCTTTAACTGTACTTCCATGTTCCTGTTAGCCATTCTTGTTTCATGTAGTATTTCCTTGAATTCGGCTAGCTGTTGGGTTAGAAAGTCTAATTGCTGATTGAATTCATTAGCCTGATCCACAGGACTAAGTTCAGCAGTTACTGTTTTAGCTTCTTCTTTCATGGAAGATTCACTGCTTAGGTACAGATGCTGATTTCTGGCAACTGTATCAATAAGCTCTTGAGCTTCTTCAATTGTTTTTCTCATATGTATAGATCCACCAACTGAGTGATCTAGAGAAATCTGAGCTTTTTCTGTAAGTCCATAGTAGAAGATGTCTAATTACACCCACTCTGAAAACATTTTAGAGGGGCATTTTCTTAGCATCTCTCTGTATCTCTCCCAGGCATCATAAAGGGATTCATTATCTCCTTGTTTGAAGCCTTGGATGCTTAGCCTTAGCTGTGTCATCTGTTTTGGAGGGAAATAGTGATTCAGGAATTTTTCTGACAGCTGTTTCCATGTTTTTATGTTGTTCTTAGGCTGGTTATTTAACCACCTCTTAGCTTGATCTTTTACAGCAAATGGAAACAGTAATAATCTGTAGACATCCTGATCTACTTCCTTATCATGTACTGTGTCAGCAATTTGTAAAAATTATGCCAGAAAGTCTGTAGGTTCTTCATGTGGAAGACCAGAATACTGGCAATTTTGCTGCACCATGATAATGAGCTGAGGATTCAACTCAAAGCTACTAACTCCAATGGAGGGTATACAGATACTAATCCCATATGAAGCAGTAGTGAGGTTAGCATATGACCCCAGAGTCCTCCTGGACTGTTCATTTCCACTTAATT
The DNA here is from genome assembly GCF_003086295.3 of Arachis hypogaea. Taxonomy (NCBI): domain Eukaryota; kingdom Viridiplantae; phylum Streptophyta; class Magnoliopsida; order Fabales; family Fabaceae; genus Arachis; species Arachis hypogaea. The sequence goes on along the minus strand of NC_092044.1, from coordinate 26,562,563 downwards.
CCATGATGGAACAAGGGAGATGATATGTATGTTGATATTATTTATTTTATAAAAATAAAATAAGAATGGAATAAATAAAGACAAAATAACTAAAAAAAATAAAATAAATAGAAAAAGAGATTGAAAATATTTTGTGAAGATTTTCGAAAAATTTTGAAATTGAAATCTGAAATTTTTATATAAAAATTTTGAAATAATAGTTTAAAATTAGTTAGAAAAGATATATATTTTTTTGAATTTTGAATTTTATGATGAAAGAGAAAACACACAAAAAACACAAGACTTAAAATTTTTAGATCTAATGCTCCTTATTTTCAAAAATTTTTGGAGAGAAAACACCAAGGAACACCAAACTTAAAAGTTTTAAAATCAAAACACAAGAAAGACTCAAGAACACCTTGAAGATTCACAAGAACACCAAGAACAAAAGAAAGAACACCAAACTTAAAATTTTTAGAAAACCAAGACAAATTTTCGAAAATTAAAGAAAAATTAACAAGAAAACACCAAACTTAGAGTTTGGCACAAGATTCAATCAAAGAAAAATTATTTTTTTGAAAAAGATTTTAAAGAAGATACCCAATTATCAAGAACAACTACTAATGCTCCAGCCAATTGGACAGTAACTTCAATGTTGATTTTAAAGATGTATTATATTTATGGATAAAAGTAAATTTTTTTTTAAAGTAATTATCCTATCAGAAGTTAATGACTCTATAACAACAAAAATAAAGTATTCATAATCTAAGAAATAAAATAAACCTTTAGTTGTTCAAACTCGAACAATCTCCGGCAACAGCGCCAAAAACTTGGTGCACGAAATTGCAATCATACTTTTTGCAATCCGCACAACTAACCAGCAAGTGCACTGGGTCGTCCAAGTAATACCTTACGTGAGTAAGGGTCGAATCCCACGGAGATTGTTGGATTGAAGCAAGCTATGTTTATTTTATTAATCTTAGTCAAGATACCAATAGGGTTCTTTAGCCTCGTATAAAGTAAAAAGAGCATAAAATAAATAGTTGTTACTTTAATAATGGAGAATATGTTGGTGTTTTGGAGATGCTTTGTCCTCTAAATTTCAACTTTTCCTTGAAATCTTTTTCCCACATGCAAGGTTCCTTTCATGGCAAGCTGTATGTAGGGTGTCACCATTGTCAGTGGCTACTTCCCATCCTCTCAGTGAAAATGGTCCAGATGCTCTGTCACAGCACGGCTAATCAGCTGTTGGTTCTCGATCATGTTGGAATAGGATCCATTGATCCTTTTGCGTTTGCCATCACGCCCAGCAATCGCGAGTTTGAAGCTCGTCACAGCCATTCAATCCTTGAATCCTACTCGGAATACCACAGACAAGGTTTAGACTTTCCGGATCCTCAAGAATGGCCGCCATCAGTTCTAGCTTATACCACGAAGATTCTGATTAAGGAAGCTAAGAGATGCTCATTCAATCTGATGTAGAACGGAGGTGGTTGTCAGGCACACGTTCATGGATTGAGGAAGGTGATGAGTGTCACGGATCATCACCTTCTCCATAATTAAGCGCGAATGAACATCTTAGATAAGAACACACGTGTTTGAATGGAAAACTAAAGTAATTGCATTAATTCATCGAGACGCTGCAGAGCTCCTCACCCCCAACAATGGAGTTTAGAGACTCATGCTGCCAAAGAGTGTATAATTCAGATCTGAAAATGTCATGAGGTACAAGATAAGTCTCTAAAAGTTGTTTAAATAGTAAATTAGTAACCTAGGTTTACAGAATATGAGTAAACTAAGATAATTGGTGCAGAAATCCACTTCTAGGGCCCACTTGGTGTGTGCTGGGGCTGAGACTAAAGCATCTCACGTTCTTGGGCTGTTTCTGGAGTTGAACGCCAGGTTGTGACGTGTTTTGGGCGCTGAACTCCAACTTGTAACCTGTTTCTGGCGCTGGACGCCAGACAGCAGCATGAAACTGGCGTTGGACGCCAGTTTACGTCGTCTATCTTCACGCAAAGTATGGATTATTATATATTGCTGGAAAGCCCTAGATGTCTACTTTCCAACCCAATTGAGAGCGCGTCAATTGGACTCCTGTAACTCCAAAAATCCCATTCCGAGTGCAGGGAGGTCAGGATCCAACAGCATCAGTAGTCCATTTTTCAGCCTAACTCAGATTTTTGCTCAGCTCCCTCAATTTCAGCCAGAAAATACCTGAAATCACAGAAAAACACACAAACTCATAGTAAAGTCCAAAAATATGATTTTTTCCTAAAAACTAATAATATTCTACTAAAAACTAATTAAAACATACTAAAATCTACATGAAATTACCCCAAAAAGCGTATAAAATATCCGCTCATCAGTCATCCTGGCATTAAACGCCCAGGAGCTGCATGTTTGGGCGTTTAACGCCCAATTGCTGCATGGTTTGTGCGTTTAAACGCCCAATGCCAGTTTTCCTTCTTCATTGGGCGTTTTGAACGCCCAACTTTTTCTCTGTAATTCCTCTGCTTTATGTTCTTAGATCTTCATTTTGCTAAATCCTTTATTCAAGAAGATATGTTTTCAATTTTGTAAAACAACAAAATAAGTCAAAACATATAATTCTTGGATCAAAACACAAGATATATGCAAGAATATTATGAACGTCAAGATGAACATCAAGAACTCAGATTTCTTAATGAAAAAAACATGGAGGACACCAAACTTAGAACTTTCTCATGTTTGGGCCATATGAATGCAAGAATGCATATATAGAACATCATGCAGTGCAAATCAATAAATCATGAAGATCAAACAAGGCAATTCATCAAGAACGACTTGAAGATCATCAAGAACACAATGCATGTGTTTCGAAAGTTGCAAGACAACTAAAATCATGCAATTAACACCAAACTTAAAATTTGGCACTAGATTCAAACAAGAACCATGAAATATTTTTGAGTTTTTATGATTTTATGATTTTTTTTTATTTTTCAAAAATAATTTTGGAAAAATGAAAATGAAGAAAAAATTTTGAAAGATTTTTGAAAACTTTTTGGAAATAAAATAATGGTTAAAGCAAGAAGAAAATTACCTAATCTGAGTAACAAGATGAACCGTCAGTTGTCCAAACTCGAACAATCCACGGCAACGACGCCAAAAACTTGGTGCACGAAGTTGTGATACACAATGGCGCCAACAACTTGGTACGCACAATTGTAATCTCAACTCTTTCTCACAACTTCGCACAACTAACCAACAAGTGCACTGGGTCGTCCAAGTAATAAAACTTACGTGAGTAAGGGTCGATCCCACGGAGATTGTCGGCTTGAAGTAAGCTATGGTCATCTTGTAAATCTCAGTCAGGAGGATTCAAATGGTTATGGAGTTTTGATAATTGAAAGATAAATAAAACTTAAAGTAAAAATAGAGATACTTATGTAATTCATTGGTGAGAATTTCAGATAAGTGCATAGAGATGCTTTGTTCCTGTTGAATCTCTGCATTCCTACTGCCTTCATCCAATCCTTCATATTCCTTTCCATGGCAAGCTGTATGTTGGGCATCACCGTTGTCAATGGCTACTTCCCGTCCTCTCAGTGAAAATGATCCAAATGCGCTGTCACCGCACGGCTAATCATCTGTCGATTCTCGATCATGTTGGAATAGAATCCAGTGATCCTTTTGCGTCTGTCACTACGCCCAACACTCGCGAGTTTGAAGCTCGTCACAGTCATCCCTTCCTAGATCCTACTCGAAATACCACAGAAAAGGTTTAGACTTTCCGGATCTCAGGAATGTCCGCCAATAATTCTAGCTTATACCACGATGACTCCAATCTTTCGGAACGGAGGCTAAGAGATATATGCTCGATCTAAGGTTGAACGGAAGTGGTTGTCAGGCACGCGTTCATATGTTGAGAATAGTGATGAGTGTCACAGATCATCACATTCATCATGTTGAAGTGCAAGCGAATATCTTAAAATAGGAATAAGCTTGAATTGAATTGAAAACAGTAGTACTTTGCATTAATACTCGAGGAACAGCAGAGCGCCACACCTTAATCTATGGTGTGTAGAAACTCCACCGTTAAAAATACATAAGTAATGAAGGTCCAGGCATGGCCGTGAGGCCAGCCTCCCCAAATAGCATGTGAATTTGAAAATAGGGAAAAAGACTCCTATAGTACAATAGTAAAAAGTTCTATTTATAATGAAACTAGTTACTAGGGTTTATAGAAATAAGTAAATGATGCAGAAATCCACTTCCGGGCCCACTTGGTGTGTGCTTGGGCTGAGCATTGAAGCTTTCACGTGTAGAGGTCTTCCTTGGAGTTAAACACCAGCTTTGGTGCCAGTTTGGGAGTTTAACTCCAACTTTTATGCCAGTTCTGGCGTTTTGACGCCAGAAAAGGGTAGAGAGCTGGGGTTTTCACGCTATTTTACGTCATCAAAACTCGTGCAAAATATGGACTATTATATATTTCTGGAAATCCCTGGATGTCTACTTTGTAACACAATTAAGAGCGCGCCATTTAGAGTTCTGTAGCTTCAGAAAATCTACTTCGAGTGCAGGAAGGTCAGAATCCAACAGCATCTGCAGTCTTTTGTCAGCCTCTGAATCAGATTTTTGCTCAGGTCCCTGATGAGCGGATAATTTGTACGCTTTTTGGCATTGTTTTTAGTATGTTTTTAGTATGATCTAGTTAGTTTTTAGTATATTTTTATTAGTTTTTAGTTAAAATTCACTTTTCTAGACTTTACTATGAGTTTGTGTGTTTTTCTGTGATTTCAGGTATTTTCTGGCTGAAATTGAGGGATCTGAGCAAAAATCTGATTCAGAGACTGAAAAGGACTGCAGATGCTGTTGGATTCTGACCTCCCTTCACTCAAAGCGGATTTTCTGGAGCTACAGAAGCCTAATTGGCGCGCTCTCAACGGCGTTGGAAAGTAGACATCCTGGGCTTTTGAGCAATATATGATAGTCCATACTTTGCTCAAGATTTGATGGCCCAAACTGGCGTTCAAAGTCACCCTCAGAATTCCCAGCGTTAAACGCCGGAACTGGCACCAAAATGGGAGTTAAACGCCCAAACTGGCACTAAAGCTGGCGTTTAACTCCAGAAGGAGTCTCTACACGAAAATGCTTCATTGCTCAGCCCAAGCACACACCAAGTGGGCCCGGAAGTGGATTTTTATGTCATTTACTCATCTCTGTAAACCTTAGGCTACTAGTTCTCTATAAGTAGGACCTTTTACTATTGTATTTTCATCTCTGGACATCTAGTTCTTAGATCATTGGGAGGCTGGCCATTCGGCCATGCCTAGACCTTGTTCTTATGTATTTTCAACGGTGGAGTTTCTACACACCATAGATTAAGGTGTGGAGCTCTGCTGTACCTCGAGTATTAATGCAATTACTATTGTTCTTCTATTCAATTCCGCTTGTTCTTGTTCTAAGATATCACTTGTTCTTCAACTTGATGAATCTGATGATCCGTGACACTCATCATCATTCTCACCTATGAACGTGTGACTGACAACCACCTCCGTTCTACCTTCGATTGGGTGAATATCTCTTGGATTCCTGATACACGATGCATGGTTGATCGCCTGACAACCGAGTGCTCGCCTGACAACCGAGCCAGCCATTCCGTGAGATCAGAGTCTTCGTGGTATAGGCTAGAACTGATGGCGGCATTCAAGAGAATCCGGAAGGTCTAACCTTGTCTGTGGTATTCTGAGTAGGATTCAATGATTGAATGACTGTGACGAGCTTCAAACTCCTAAAGGCGGGGCGTTAGTGACAGACGCAAAAGAATCACTGGATTCTATTCTGGCCTGATCGAGAACCGACAGATGGATAGCCGTGCCGTGACAGGGTGCATTGAACATTTCCACTGAGAGGATGGGAGGTATCCACTGACAACGGTGAAACCCTTGCTTGAGCTTGCCATGGAAAGGAGTAAGAAGGATTGGATGAAGACAGTAGGAAAGCGAGAGACGGAAGGGAAGGCATCTTCATACGCTTATCTGAAATTCCTACCAATGAATTACATAAGTATGTCTATCTTTATCTTTATGTTTTATTCGCATATCACCATACCCATTTGAGTTTGCCTGACTAAGATTTACAAGGTGACCATAGCTTGCTTCATACCAACAATCTCTGTGGGATGGACCCTTACTCGCGTAAGGTTTATTACTTGGACGACCCAGTACACTTGCTGGTTAGTTGTGCGAAGTTGTAGTGATCACAATTTCGTCCACCAAGTTTTTTTGGCGCCGTTGCCGGGGATTGTTCGAGTATGGACAACTGACGGTTCATCTTGTTGCTTAGATTAGGTATTTTTTTTTCAGAGTTCTTAAAGATGAATTCTAGAGTTTCATGATGATTTGTTGAAATCTGGCTGGCTGTGAAGCCATGTCTAATTCCATTGGACCGAGGTTTCAACTTATCATCACAAGAGCTTGTTGATTTCTATCAATCTTGCTTTTGGAGTAGTGATCTGCTAAGGCTTGGCTGGCCATTGGGCATGTCTAGTGTTTTGGACCGAAGCTTTCCTTGAAAGCTTGGCTGGCTGTGAAGCCATGTCTAATTCCTGGACCGGAGTCTTAGACTAGCATTGCACTGATTCCTGGAATTCTCATTAAGAACTTTGATATCTTTTTCCACTTAATTTTCGAAAAAGCACAAAAATTTTACAAAATCATAAAAACAAAAAAAAAATTCTATGTTTCTTGTTGAGACACTAGTTTCATTTTAAGTTTGGTGTCAATTGCATGCATTCATTCATGTGTCTTAGTGATCTTCAAGAGGTTCTTGATGATTTCTTACTCTGATCTTTAAATTCTCTTGACTTGAGTGTTTTGTGTGTCTCATATGCATTCTCATTAGTGTCAGTAGTATACAAACTGTTAAGTTTGGTGTCTTGCATGCATTGTTATTTGATTCTTGTTGCATTTTGATTTTTCCTTATTATTAAAAATCCAAAAATATTTTTAATTTATGTCTTCTCAAGTCAATAATACAGAGAATTGAAGATTCAGAACATACAGCAGAGGAATTACACAGAAAAAGCTAGGCGTTCGAAACGCCCAGTGAAGAAGGACAGACTGGCGTTTAAACGCCAGCCAGGGTACCTGGTTGGGCGTTTAACACCTAAAAGGGTATAGTTTTGGGCGTTAAACGCCAGAATGTGCACCATTCTGGGCGTTTAACGCCAGGATGGCACAAGAGGGAAGATTTTGTTTTTAATGCAGATTTTTTTTTTCAGTTTTCAAACTTTTTCAAAATCAAATCTTTTTCAAATCATATCTTTTCAATCATATGTTTTCAAAATCAATTTCTTTCTATTTTTAAAAATACTTGCTATCAACCAATGATTTGATTCAACATTTCAAGTATGTTGCCTTTTCTGTTGAGAAAGGTTTAATGTTTGAATCATATCTTTTCTTGTTAGCCAAGTTTTTAATTTTCAAAATCAAATCTTTTTAAAATGTTTTTCAAATCATATCTTCTCAATCACATCTTTTTAAAACTAATCATATCTTCTTAACCACATCTTTTTCAAAATAGTTTTCAATCAAATCTTTTTTATTTCTAATTTCAAAATCTTTTTCAAAAATCACTTGATTTCTTTTCCACTTTCATTTTCGAAAATCAATTAGTATTTTTCAAAAATGTTTTCAAAATCTTTTACTTAATTTTCGAAAATTACTTCCCTTCTTCTCACATCCTTCTATTTATGGACTAACACTATTCCTTGATGCAAAATTCGAACTCCATCTTCTTTGATAAGTTCGAATTTTCTACTTCTGTCTTCTACTTTTCTTTTCCTCTGACACCTCAAGGAATCTCTATACTGTAACATAGAGGATTTCACATTTTCTTGTTCTCTTCTCTTTCTTATGAGCAGGAGCAAGGACAAAAGCATTCTTGTTGAGGCTGATCCTGAACCCGAAAGGACCTTGAAGCGAAAGCTAAGAGAAGCCAAGGCACAACTCTCTGTAGAGGACCTAACCGAATTCTTCAAAGAAGAAGAACACATGGCAGCCGAAAACAACAACAATGCCAACAATGCAAGGAAGGTGCTGGGTGACTTTACTGCACTTACTCCCGACTTCTATGGGAGAAGCATCTCTATCCCTGCCATTGGAGCAAACAACTTTGAGCTTAAGCCTCAATTAGTTTCTCTAATGCAACAGAATTGCAAGTTCCATGGACTTCCATTGGAAGATCCTCATCAGTTTTTAGCTGAGTTCTTGTAAATCTGTGACACTGTCAAGACTAATGGGGTTGACCCTGAGGTCTACAGACTGATGCTATTCCCTTTTGCTGTAAGAGACAGAGCTAGGACATGGTTGGACTCTCAACCTAAAGAAAGCCTGGACTCTTGGGAAAAGCTAGTCAATGCCTTCTTGGCAAAGTTCTTTCCACCTCAAAAATTGAGTAAGCTTAGAGTGGAAGTCCAAACCTTCAGACAGAAGGAAGGAGAATCCTCTATGAAGCTTGGGAAAGATACAAACAATTAATCAGAAAGTGTCCCTCTGACATGCTTTCTGAATGGAGCATCATAGGTATTTTCTATGATGGTCTCTCTGAACTGTCCAAGATGTCTTTGGATAGCTCTGCTGGAGGATCTCTTCATCTAAAGAAGATGCCTACAGAAGCTCAAGAGCTGATTGAAATGGTTGCAAATAACCAATTCATGTACACTTCTGAAAGGAATCCTGTGAACAATGGGACTAGTCAGAAGAAAGGAGTTCTTGAGATTGACACTCTGAATGCCATATTGGCTCAGAATAAAATATTGACTCAATAGGTCAATATGATTTCTCAAAGTCTGTCTGGAATGCAAAATGCACCAAGCAGTACTAAGGAAGCTTCATCTGAAGAAGAAGCTTATGATCCTGAGAACCCTTCAATGGAAGAGGTGAATTACATGGGAGAACCCTATGGAAACACCTACAATCCTTCATGGAGAAATCATCCAAATCTCTCATGGAAGGATCAACAGAGACCTCAACAAGGTTTCAACAATAATAATGGTGGAAGAAACAGGTTTAGCAATAGCAAGCCTTTTCCATCATCTTCTCAGCAACAGATAGAGAATTCTAAGCAGAACCACTCTGACTTAGCAACCATGGTCTCTGATCTAATCAAAACCACTCAAAGTTTCATGACTGAAACAAGGTCCTCCATTAGAAACTTGGAGGGACAAGTGGGTCAGCTGAGCAAGAAAATTACTGAACTCCCTCCTAGTACTCTTCCAAGCAATACAGAAGAAAATCCAAAAGGAGAGTGCAAGGCCATCAACATGGCCGAATTTGGAGAGGAGGAAGAGGTAGTGAACGCCACTGAGGAAGGCCTCAATGGACGTCCACTGGCCTCCAATGAGTTCCCCAATGAGGAACCATGGGAATCTGAGGCTCAAAATGAGACCATAGAGATTCCATTGAACTTACTTCTGCCATTCATGAGCTCTGATGAGTATTCTTCCTCTGAAGAGGATGAGTATGTCACTGAAGAGCAAGTTGCTAAATACCTTGGAGCAATCATGAAGCTAAATGACAAGTTATTTGGAAATGAGACTTGGGAAGATGAACCCCCTTTGCTCACCAAAGAACTGGATGACTTGTATAGGCAGAAATTACCTCAAAAGAGACAGGATCCTGGGAAGTTTTCAATACCTTGTACCATAGGCACCATGACCTTCAAGAAGGCCTTGTGTGACTTAGGGTCAAGTGTAAACCTCATGCCTCTCTCTGTAATGGAGAAGCTAGGGATCTTTGAGGTACAAGCTGTAAAAATCTCACTAGAGATGGCAGACAACTCAAGAAAACAGGCTTATGGACTTGTAGAGGATGTTCTGGTAAAAGTTGAAGACCATTACATCCCTACTGATTTCATAGTCCTAGAGACTGGGAAGTGCATGGATGAATCCATCATCCTTGGCAGACCCTTCCTAGCCACAGCAAAGGCTGTGATTGATGTTGATAGAGGAGAGTTGATCATTCAAGTAAATGAAGAATCCTTTGTGTTTGAGGCTCAAAGATATCCCTCTGTCACCATGGAGAGGAAGCATGAAGAGCTTCTTTCAAAACAGAGCCAAACAGAGCCCCCACAGTCAAACTCTAAGTTTGGTGTTGGGAGGCCACAACCAAACTCTAAGTTTGGTGTTGAACCCCCACATTCAAACTCTAAGTTTGGTGTTGGGAGGTTCCAACATAGCTCTGAGCATTTCTGAGGCTCAATGAGAGTCCTCTGTCAAGCTAATGACATTAAAGAAGCGCTTATTGGGAGGCAACCCAATGTTATATTTTATCTATTCTCTTTTGTTATTTTATGTCTTTTGTAGATTGATGATCATGAGAAGTCACAAAATCAATGAAAAAAAGCAAAAACAGAATGAAAAGCAGAAAGAAAAACAGCACACCCTGGAGGAGAGCGTGCTGGCGTTTAAACGCCAGTAAGGCTAGCTGTTGGGCGTTTAACGCCCAGTCTGGCACCATTCTGGGCGTTTAACGCCAGAAAGGGGCACCAGACTGGCGTTAAACGCCAGAAATGGGCACCAGCCCGGCGTTTAACGCCAGAAATGGCTAAAAACGCATTTTTTCTTGCCATTTGGTGCAGGGATGACTTTTCCCTGACACCTCAGGATCTGTGGATCCCACAGGATCCCCACCTACCCCACCACTCTCTCTCTTCTTCACCCATTCACCAATCACCTCAACACCTCTTCCCCAAAAACCCTTCACCTATCAAATCCCATCTTTCTCTTCACCACTCACATCCATCCTTCATAAAACCCCACCTACCTCACCATTCAAATTCAAACCACTTTCCCACCCAAACCCTCCCATACATGACCGAACCAAGCCCCTCCCCAATTCTATATAAACCCATCTTCAATCCTTCATTTTCACACAACCTAAACTCCACTTCTTCCCCTTTTGGCCGAACACAAAGCCATTCCCTTCTTCCTCATTTCTTCTTCTTCTACTCTCTTCTTTCTTCTTTTGCTCGAGGACGAGCAAACCTTTTAAGTTTGGTGTGGTAAAAGCATTGCTTTTTGTTTTTCCATAACCATTTATGGCATCCAAGGCCGGAGAAACCTCTAGAAAGAGGAAAGGGAAGGCAAAAGCTTCCACCTCCGAGTCATGGGAGATGGAAAGATTCATCTCAAGGGTGCATCAAGACCACTTCTATGAAGTTGTGGCCTTGAAGAAGGTGATCCCCGAGGTCCCTTTTTCACTCAAAAAGAGTGAATATCCGGAGATCCGACATGAGATCCGAAGAAGAGGTTGGGAAGTTCTTACCAACCCCATTCAACAAGTCGGAATCTTAATGGTTCAAGAGTTCTATGCCAATGCATGGATCACCAAGAACCATGATCAAAGTATGAACCCGGATCCAAAGAATTGGCTTACTATGGTTCGGGGGAAATACTTGGATTTTAGTCCGGAAAATGTAAGGTTGGCATTCAATTTGCCCATGATGCAAGGAGATAGAAGGGTCAACTTTGATCAAAGGTTGGACCAAGTCCTCACAGTCATATGTGAAGAGGGCGCCCAATGGAAGAGAGATTCAAGAGGGAAGCCGGTTCAACTGAGAAGGCATGACCTCAAACCCGTGGCTAGAGGATGGTTAGAGTTTATCCAACGCTCAATCATTCCCACTAGCAACCGGTCCGAAGTTACTATAGACCGGGCTATCATGATTCATAGCATCATGATTGGAGAAGAAATAGAAGTTCATGAGGTTATATCCCAAGAGCTTTATAAGGTGGCGGACAAGTCCTCTACCTTGGCAAGGTTAGCCTTTCCTCATCTCATTTGTCACCTCTGTTATTCAGTTGGAGTTGACATAGAGGGAGACATCCCTATTGATGAGGACAAGCCCATCACTAAGAAGAGGATGGAGCACACAAGAGACCCCACTCATCATGAGATCCCTGAGATTCCTCAAGGGATGCACTTTCCTCCACAAAACTATTGGGAGCAACTAAACACCTCCCTAGGAGAATTGAGTTCCAACATGGGACAACTAAGGGTGGAGCACCAAGAACACTCCATCATCCTCCATGAAATTAGAGAAGATCAAAGAATCATGAGAGAGGAGCAACAAAGACAAGGAAGAGACATTGAGGAGCTCAAGCACTCCATAGGATCTTCAAGAGGAAGAACAAGCCGCCATCACTAAGGTGGACCCGTTCTTTAATTTCCTTGTTCTTTATTTTTCTGTTTTTCGAAAATTATGCTTATGTTTATCTATGTTTGTGTCTTGTGATCATTAGTGTCTTAGTGTCTATGCCTTAAAGTTATGAATGTCCTATGAATCCATCACCTCTCTTAAATAAAAAATGTTCTTAATTGAAAAAGAAAAGAATTGCATGAATTTTGAATTTTATAACAGTTTGATTATTTTGAGGTGGTGGCAATACTTTTGTTTTCTGAATGTATGCTTAAACAGTGCATATGTCTTTTGAATTTGTGGTTCATGAATATTGGCTCTTGAAAGAATGATGAAAAAGGAGACATGTTACTGAGGATCTGAAAAATCATAAAAATGATTCTTGAAGCAAGAAAAAAAGCAGTGAATACAAAAAAAATATTCGAAAAAAAGAGAAAAAGAAAGAAAAAGAAAGAAAAAGAGAGAAATAAAGTTGTGATCCAAGGCAAAAAGAGTGTGCTTAAGAACCCTGGACACCTCTAATTGGGGACTCTAGCAAAGCTGAGTCACAATCTGAAAAGGTTCACCCAATTATGTGACTGTGGCATGTATGTATCCGGTGGTAATACTGGAAGACAGAGTGCTTTGGGCCACGGCCAAGACTCAATAAGTAGCTATGTTCAAGAATCATCATACTTAACTAGGAGAATCAATAACACTATCTGGATTCTGAGTTCCTAAAGAAGCCAACCATTCTGAATTTCAAAGGATAGAGTGAGATGCCAAAACTGTTCAGAGGCAAAAAGCTAAAAGCCCCGCTCATCTAATTGATACTGATCTTCATAGATGTTTTTGGAATTCATTGCATATTCTCTTCTTTTTATCTTATTTGATTTTCAGTTGCTTGAGGACAAGCAACAATTTAAGTTTGGTGTTGTGATGAGCGGATAATTTGTACGCTTTTTGGCATTGTTTTTAGTATGTTTTTAGTATGATCTAGTTAGTTTTTAGTATATTTTTATTAGTTTTTAGTTAAAATTCACTTTTTTGGACTTTACTATGAGTTTGTGTGTTTTTCTGTGATTTCAGGTATTTTCTGGCTGAAATTGAGGGATCTGAGCAAAAATCTGATTCAGAGACTGAAAAGGACTGCAGATGCTGTTGGATTCTGACCTCCCTGCACTCGAAGCGGATTTTCTGGAGCTACAGAATCCCAATTGGGGCGCTATCAACGGCGTTGGAAAGTAGACATCCTGGGCTTTCCAGCAATATATGATAGTTCATACTTTGCCCAAGATTTGATGGCCCAAACCGGCGTTCAAAGTCACCCTCAGAATTCCCAGCGTTAAACGCCGGAACTGGCACCAAAATGGGAGTTAAACGCCCAAACTGGCACTAAAGCTGGCGTTTAACTCCAGAAGGAGTCTCTACACGAAAATGCTTCATTGCTCAGCCCAAGCACACACCAAGTGGGCCCGGAAGTGGATTTTTATGTCATTTACTCATCTCTGTAAACCTTAGGCTACTAGTTCTCTATAAGTAGGACCTTTTACTATTGTATTTTAATCTCTGGACATCTAGTTCTTAGATCATTGGGAGGCTGGCCATTCGGCCATGCCTAGACCTTGTTCTTATGTATTTTCAATGGTGGAGTTTCTACACACCATAGATTAAGGTGTGGAGCTCTGCTGTACCTCGAGTATTAATGCAATTACTATTGTTCTTCTATTCAATTCCGCTTGTTCTTGTTCTAAGATATCACTTGTTCTTCAACTTGATGAATGTGATGATCCATGACACTCATCATCATTCTCACCTATGAACGTGTGACTGACAACCACGTCCGTTCTACCTTCGATTGGGTGAATATCTCTTGGATTCCAGATATACGATGCATGGTTGATCGCCTGACAACCGAGTGCTCGCCTGACAACCGAGCCAGCCATTCCGTGAGATCAGAGTCTTCGTGGTATAGGCTAGAACTGATGGCGGCATTCAAGAGAATCCGGAAGGTCTAACCTTGTCTGTGGTATTCTGAGTAGGATTCAATGATTGAATGACTGTGACGTGCTTCAAACTCCTGAGGGCGGGGCGTTAGTGACAGACGCAAAAGAATCACTGGATTCTATTCCGGCCTGATCAAGAACCGACAGATGGATAGCCGTGCCGTGACAGGGTGCGTTGAACATTTCCACTGAGAGGATGGGAGGTAGCCACTGACAACGGTGAAACCCTTGCTTGAGCTTGCCATGGAAAGGAGTAAGAAGGATTGGATGAAGACAGTAGGAAAGCAGAGAGACGGAAGGGAAGGCATCTTCATACGCTTATTTGAAATTCCTACTAATGAATTACATAAGTATCTCTATCTTTATCTTTATGTTTTATTCGCATATCACCATACCCATTTGAGTTTGCCTGACTAAGATTTACAAGGTGACCATAGCTTGCTTCATACCAACAATCTCTGTGGGATCGACCCTTACTCGCGTAAGGTTTATTACTTGGACGACCCAGTACACTTGCTGGTTAGTTGTGCGAAGTTGTGTTTATGCCATGGTATTGAACACCAAGTTTTTGGATTCATTACCGGGGATTATTTGATTTGTGAAAAGTATTGATCACAATTTCGTCCACCAGTCCCTCAATTTCACCCAGAAAATATCTGAAATCATAAAAAAACACACAAACTCATAGTAAAGTCCAGAAATATGAATTTTGCTTAAAAACTAATAAAAATATACTAAAAACTAACTAAATCATACTAAAAACTATATAAAATATTGCAAAAAAGGGTATAAAGTATCCGCTCATCAGACACCAATAAAGTGGAAACATCTCACCCAGTTCATCGTCAAAGAAAAAAGGATTCTCCGTCTCGAAAGAATGGTTTTTTACAAACATTTCTTTAAAACTCTTGAAAGAAGATTTAAACAAGAAAAACAAAGCGCGCCCTGGGTAACTGCTCAAATTTACCCAGAGACCTCTACGAATTCCTTTGGATTGAAAAAGCGAAAAGAACAAGTTCAATGAGGGAACGCGATTTAAAAATGACATTAGAACCTTAAAACCACGAAGAAAAGCCCACGAATTAGGATGGAGCTGAGATGGGGCACAGTTTAACTGAGTCAAAACCATGCATTCAAAGTTGGTGAAGGGAAGCTTTAAGTTCAACTCAGAAAGAAGACAAGTATAAACATAAAAATACGCCCAATCCCCCTTTTTTCACAGACCCTCTCTTCCCCATTACAAGTAATCAGCTCAATGCCATAACCAGCGTTCTTGCGAACTCAGTCCGAAGCATTAAGTGAAGCAAGCATTTTTAGGTTCTGATAAAGAGACGCATGACATTTAACGTCAGCGTGAACCCATTCATAAAGATCATCTTTAACCTCAACCACTTTATCCTCTTGTTTTTTCATTTTGACACACAAAAGGAAAGAAAGAAGACTACAAGCAAAAGACACTAACCTTTGGATGCCATCTCCCTTTCGCAGAAGTACAATGAAAAAACACAAAAGCCCCAATAGAGGTTTCCAATACATTAAACACTATCACACTATTTATCCCACAAACAAAACCCCAACCGTCAGATCAAAAACTATTGACATGACCAGCCACACCAATAGCCACGATTACCTTGGTCCAAGGACCCACTAACAGGCTACCCTTAAATGTCCCTTCGGGGTTGAAGCCTCAATAAATGCAACCACTCACTTACCATTTTCCAATTTTATTTAACCTTTATTTTTGTTATTATTTATTTTATTTTACAATTTTTGTTTTTGCTTTATCTATTTACACAACTAACGCCTGTCAGGGTCGAAACCAAGTCGAGCTTGGGGGCTCGGACATAGGTCAAACAAAGCATAACATCGGACAAAATGTCAAAAGCTCAACTTGCTGCCGACCATAGCAAGTCAAGCTTGGGGGCTGTGATCTGTACCTAAAAGGCCGGCCCGACGTTATGCCTCACAAAGACCATGTCTAACAAACAAGAATGCAATGTACCAGGTCAAAACCATGTCACTTATCCCAGGAGAGATATCCGATCTTCAGCTCGGATAAGAGGACAGGAATCTCGGGCCGAGTAACAGCTCTCTCCAATCATAAATAATGCTATGAAGATAGCCAAAGGCATCTCATCCAGAGCTCACTACCTGTAGTAATCATCATTAGATTATCTTTCCTGCATAGAGACTAACTTAAGCATCGGAGTCCTTTTTACAGGTAATCCACACTGCTCGGACGAGGCTCGCAATTGGTGGTACGCTCCTCAGCCAGAACAACCGTGCAGGCACCTCTTGAAGCCACCACCGACCTAAACCTCGACTCGAGCTCTTGGCAGGAACAGAAGATGTCTCCTTCTATTTTATTCTTCCCTAATATCTCATATTAAATCTTAAGAATAGGTACATCCAAGTTGGGGAATAAATCTTATATATAGGGAGGGAGTATGGGACACACCAAATTTTGTGAACAAGGACCCCACATGCTAATATTTATGCCGGCAAAAATTATTACAAAGAGGAAGTGGAATCACTGGATAAAACCATAGTTATCAAATTCGGCTCAACTCAACCGGTTCGATAAAAAATTCGGTCATCCAATCATTTAATCGGGCCGAATTATTTGTCAAACTATTTAAGCAATAAACTCGGTGAAAATTGGTTCGATTTGGCCAGGTTTTTTGAAAATCGGTGACTTGGATCGGTTCATATAACCCGTACCAATTTTTTTGAAAGGAAAACGGTGTTGTTCTCTCCATCACTTACTCCTCTGCAATGTGGTGCCCTAACCTAGAACCAACACCCATCTCACCTCTCTCATCTCTCGCCACTCTCACCCAGTTTCCCTCAAGCTCGTCGCCGGCTCCTCAAGCTCGTTGCTGCCTCAAGCTCGCGTTGCCGCCTCAAGCTCGTCGCAAGCTCTGTCGTGCTAAGCTCGTCTTCCTGCTTCGGCCATCAACGCTTCCTCCGCTGTGAGTATGGATTTAGGGTTTCAGCTTCGGCCCAAATCTTTCATCAATGCTTGCTTCGTCTCTCTGAACTCTGAAGCAAAGTTCAAAACCACCCAACCAAACCCTAGGTTCTCCCTGCCACAGTTCTGCCGTAGTGTCGCCGCCGTCCATGCTGTCAGCACCTCCGCGTCCTCTCTTGTAGCCCAGGCCCTCTCTTATAGCTCGGCGTCCTCCTTCCCCTTATCCCCATCCTCCCTGGCTTCTTTGTTCGAGGCTTGGAGTAGCTCACCGTCGTGTCGCCGCTGGTGCGGTATTTTATAACCCACAAACTAACCGACAAGTGCACAGGATCGTACCAAGTAATACCTTACGTGAGTAAGGGTTGATCCCACGAGGATTGATGGATTAAGCAACAGTTATTGAGTGATAAGCTTAGTTGGGCAAGCAGAAAAGGGTTTTGAGATATTCAAAAGGTTTAAATTCGAACTCAGAATATAAAAAGGATAGACAAATAAATAAGTTAGGAATAAAATATGGAGAAAACTGTTAAGGCTTCAGAGTTATCTATTTTTCCGGATTGATTTTTCTTACTAACTATTTTAATCATGCAAGATTTAATTCATGGCAAACTATATGTGACTAGACCCTAATTCCTTAGACCTTCCTAGTCTCCTCTAAAATTCATTAAATGCCAATTCCTTGGTCAATTAATTCCAATTAGAGGGTGATGATCAATTTCTAGTTTATATGCCACAAGAATCCTAATTATCCAAAAATAAAGAGATTATATGTCATGTATCCCGTTAAATACAAATAATTAGAAATTCAGGATAATATGTTTTCAAGTTGTTGTTCAAGTAAAGAGCTTTTCCAAGTTTTACAAGAACTCAATTAGAATATGGGTCATACTTCTGTTCCACCCAAATTCATAAAATAAAGAACAAAAACAATTATTGAGATATAAATCAAAATATGGATTAAATTAGAAAGATCAAACAAATCAATCCATACAAATAGACAGAGCTCCTAACCTTAACAATGAAGGATTAGTTGCTCATTGTTCAAAGAAGAAAATAAGGATTCTGGTAAAATGTACAACGTTCCCTATCTGATGGCATCTAAATTCCTATTTATAACTAATCCTAATAAATTTAAAATCTAATTATCTAAAATTAAAAATAATATCTTTTCCTAAAAATAAGATTTGAATTTAAATTCGAATTAATTAACAAGTCTTCAGCCGATTGGTGGGGACCACTTGATTTGTCCATTCTATAGCTTCTAATCTGTTTTTTCTGGGCTGGAAACTGGGTCAAAACAACCCAGAAATCGCCCCCAATGTTTTTCTGCATTTTTCTACACGTGGCACATGTCACGCGTACGCGTCAGTCATGCGTACGCGTCGATGGTGTTTTCTGCGAGTCACAGACGCGTCGGTCACGCACACGCGTCGCTGAACAAATCTTCAATTCACACGCAAGCGTCAGGCTCGCGTGCGCGTCGCTCCTCGCAACCATCTCCTTTGATTCTTGTGCTGCAGAAACTCCGTCAAATTCCGCCGAATGCTACCTAAAATAAAAAAATTGCAAAAGACTCAAAGTAGCATCCATATTGGCTAAAAGATAATTAATTCTTTATTAAACTCAACAATTTAAGTGCAAATTCATTAGGAAAAGATAGAAAAGATGCTCACGCATCAACCGCTCGTCGTCGTTTTGCCGGTCGCCGCCTGTGTCTCCGTCGAAGGTTAGTGGCACTGCTTTCACTTCTTCGGTTCTTCTCTTCCTTTTATGCTCTATTTGCTAATTTTTGAATGTGAAGTTGTGAATGGATTAATGAAAATCAAATAATTGATTTTGTGCTATTGCTTTTTTTTAAATTCCTAAATTTTTTGTTGAAATTTTCTTGCTGTTGCTAAAAATGGATTAAGGATTAGGGATTAATTGTTGCTATTTTTTAATTAGGGATTATGCTATGTTAGCTTTATTGATTTCAGGTTTAGTGTGATCAGGGATTACTTGTTGCTATTTTATAATTAGGGATTATGCTCTGTTAGCTTTATTGATTTCAGGTTTAGTGTGATTAGGAATTATTTGTTGCTGTTTTGTAATGTTTGTTGCTGAATGCTAAAATGGAAATCAAATTAAATGTTGTTTGTTGCTTCCATATATTTTCTTTGATAGTATTTTCCCAATTATAAATTCTGGTTTTGAGTCAAAACTTTATATTTGTTTTGTCTGTAGTTTGATTTGAGATCATTAGATCTGATCCAATCCTATTAAGTTCAAACTATGCATTTGGATTTTTGGTATAGAATTGTTGGTTACCTGTTTGAAGTGTGTATTTCTTGTAATTGGATCTGTTTTGAATTGGATTGTGATTTTATGCTGGATTTGGTGTTGATAGTTCATCTTGGGTGTAGTTTTGGGATCATTTACTTGTTAATTCTCAGACATTCAGTTTAGTAAGGATCTTCTTGTACAAATTTGTTATCTTTCTTTAGGTTCCTGATAGATTTATTGGTAATATATTTATATAAATGCTGGATCATTTTGAACATGTCTATTGGTGTAATTTCACTTTGTAGTATATATCATTATATCTTAAATAGTCTCTGAAGTCTTATCTTTGAACGAGGTGTTTTTGTACTCTTTATTTTTAGTTAGGCCATTTTCAAAATGGAGTATTAATTTTTTTTCTTTTCAGTATATATAACATTATTAGCTATTTTTATCTGTCTAGGTGGCCACAAGTCCACAACTGAAGGAGTATATAGGTTATCTAATATTTCTACAGAGATTCAGGCATAAATATGAACAAAACTTCTGTTGGAATAACATTTCTCATCTTTTATTTGTCTATAGAGATTCAGGCATAAATATGAACAAAATTAATATTTGATTATTATTATAATGTTTGTAAAGACTTACATTTTAAATTTTAATACATAATTTTAATTTTATTTATATTATTTTATATTTTTTAATTATGACCGAGTTAACCGGGTGAATTAGTGACCCACCGATTGAACTAGTAACTTGGTGACTCAGTCATATGACCGGGTTGATTGTCGGTTCGGTTCTAATAACTATGGACAAAACTATTATTACCTAACCATGGTAATGACTCAAAATTGAAAATTTTATAGAGTACTTGTAATAGGATTACATTATCTAATAATTGCATTTGGAAATAGGAATAATCACTATGCCCTTTTTTTTGGAGTATTTTTGAGTTTTTATTTTAAGTGGAACTTGGAAAGACTGAATATGAATCAATTTTATAAGCTTTTTATAGTTTTTGGTCTAATTGCATTTGAAGTGCTTCCATCTTTCAGTTCTTTGACCTTTAGGTTTGAAGTTATTAATTGTAATTAAAGCTTAAATTGTCTGGTGGAACTTTGAAGCTATTAAATGCACATTTCCAATATGTTTTTTAAAGCTTAAATTATTCTTCTAATTGCATTGGCACCTATAAAACAGAGGATTAACTTAACTTCTATTGTAATTATTTTAGTACCATCCTTTTTTTATACTCCTTAAAAAGATACTACTGAAATGTAAGTTACACTGTCCTTAAAATTGTTGTCATTACCTAACCTATTAATTTGAAATAGTTACAAAGTTTATCTTTTAATGTTATTACTTTAGTCCTTATGGAAAATTATAAAACATTTTAAGATTAACATATAGTGAATAAGATTAACATATAGTGAATTAGTGCTACAACATTTTATATGGACTAAAATGTGATTAGCCGCAAACTGTTTTCTTTAAATAGGACCCTTACCCAATTCCTTTCTTTCATTTTCACAGCACCTAATACGCATCTATGCAATAGAAGCATTAACAAGGTAGTTTTGTTTGTTTGTTTATGCATCTTGCAGTTGCACCTCAAGTCCAAGGTTTCTTATTTTTAAGACCTTATTCACTCACCATTTAGCACTGCCCTTCCCCTTCCCCTCCTTCCATCTCACAAGTCTACGCCGACCTTCTCCACATTTGCTTCCGCTTACAACAAACTAAAACTAATCCCCATCACCATCACGACTACCATGTGTTTGACAATATTCTCAACCACGGCAATGGGAAAATGGCCAAAGTTGTTCATGCAAATGGTGCACGAAATTGTGATCATCAACAATGGCGCCAAAGACTTGGAGCTCTCAAACATGAATCACACTTTGTCACAACTTCGGACAACTAACCAGCAAGTGCACTAGGTCGTCCAAGTAATACCTTACGTGAGTAAGGTTCGATCCCACGGAGATTGTCGGTATGAAGCAAGCTATGGTCATCATGTAAATCTCAGTCAGGCGGATTCTAATGGTTATAATACTTTTCGAATATAAAGATAAATAAAGCATAAAATAAAGATAGATATACTTATGTAATTTATTGGTGGAAATTTCAGATAAGCGCATGAAGATGCTATGTTCCTTCTGCATCTCTGCTTTCCTACTGCTTTCATCCAATCATTCTTACTCCTTTCTATGGTAAGCTGTATGTAGGGTGTCACCGTTGTCAATGGCTACTTCCCATCCTCTCTGTGAAAATGGTCCAAATGCGCTGTCATAGCATGGCTAATCATCTGTCGGTTCTCGATCATGTTGGAATAGAATCCAGTGATTCTTTTGCGTCTGTCACTACGCCCAACACTCGCGAGTTTGAAGCTCGTCATAGTCATCCCATCTCAGATCCTACTCGAAATACCACAGACAAGGTTTAGACTTTTCGGATCTTAGGAATGGCCGCCAATAATTCTAGCTTATACCATGAAGACTCCGATCTTTCAGAATAGAGGCTAAGAGATACGCGCTTAATCTAAGGTAAAACGGAAATGGTTGTCAGGCACGCATTCATAGGTGAGAATGATGATGAGTGTCACGGGTCATCACATTCATCATGTTGAACTACAATGAATATCTTAGAATAAAAATAAGCTAAATTAAATAGAAGAATAATAGTAATTGCATTAATACTCGAGGAACAGCAGAGCTCCACACCTTAATCTATGGTGTGTAGAAACTCCACCGTTGAAAATACATAAGTGATAAAGGTCCAGGCATGGCCGTGAGGCCAGCCCACAAAATGTGATCAAAGGATCAATAGATAATCCAAAAATAGATCCAAAGATTGATCAAAAGATACAAATACAATAATAAAAAGTCCTATTTATACTAGACTAGTTACTAGGGTTTACAATAATAAATAAGTCTTAGTGCAGAAATCCACTTCTGGGGCCCACTTTGGTGTGTGCTTGGGCTGAGCTTGAGTTTTACACGTGCAGAGGCTTCTCTTGGGGTTAAACGCCAAGTTGTAACTTGTTTTCGGCGTTTAACTCTGGTTTGTGACGTGTTTCTGGCGTTTTACTCCAAAATGCAGCATGGAACTGGCGTTGAACGCCAGTTTGCATCGTCTAAACTCAAATAAAGTATGAACTATTATATATTTCTGGAAAGCCCTGGATGTCTACCTTCCAACGCAATTGCGAGCGCACTATTTGGAGTTTTGTAGCTCCAGAAAATTCATTTCGAGTGCAGGGAGGTCAGAATCCAACAGCATCTGTAGTCCTTTTTCAGCCTCCTATCAGATTTTTGCTCAGGTCCCTCAATTTCAGCCAGAAAATACCTGAAATCACAGAAAAATACACAAACTCGTAGTAAAGTCCAGAAATGGAATTTTGCATAAAAACTAATAAAAACATCCCTAAAAGTAACTAGATCTTACTAAAAACTACCTAAAAATAATGCCAAAAAGTGTATAAATTATCCGCTCATCACAACACCAAACTTAAATTGTTGCTTGTCCCCAAGCAACTGAAAATCAAATAGGATAAAAAGAAGAAAATATACTATAAATCTCAAGATATCAATGAATATTAGTTCTAATTAGATGAGCGGGACTTGTAGCTTTTTGCTTCTGAACAGTTTTGGCATCTCACTTTATCCTTAGAAGTTTAGAATGATTGGCATCCATAGGAACTCAGAGTTCAAATAGTATTATTGATTCTCCTAGTTAAGTATGTTGATTCTTGAACACAGCTACTTTTATGAGTCTTGGCCGTGGCCCTAAGCACTTTGTTTTCCAGTATTACCACCGGATACATAAATGCCACAGACACATGACTGGATGAACCTTCACAGATTGTGACTCAGCTTTGCTAAAGTCCCCAGTTAGAGGTGTCCAAAGCTCTTAAGCACACTCTTTTTGCTTTGGATCACGACTTTAACCACTCAGTCTCAAGCTTTTCACTTGGACCTTGATGACACAAGCACATGGTTATGGACATCTTGATTTAGCCGCTTAGACCTGGATTTTATTTCCTTGGGCCCTCCTACCCATTGATGCTCAAAGCCTTGGATCCTTTTTACCCTTGCCTTTTGGTTTTAAGGGCTATTGGCTTTTTCTGCTTGCTTTTTTTTCGCAAGCTTCTTCTTTTTCACTGCTTTTTCTTGCTTCAACAATCAATTTCATGATTTTTCAGATTATCAATAACATTTCTCTTTGTTCATCATTCTTTCAAGAGCCAACAATTTTAACATTCATAAATAACAAGATCAAAAATATGCACTGTTCAAGCATTCATTCAGAAAACAAAAAGTATTGTCACCATATCAATATAATTAAACTAATTTCAAGGATGAATTTGAAACTCATGTACTTCTTATTCTTTTGTATTAAAAACATTTTTCATTTAAGAAAGGTGAAGGATTCATGGAATTATTCACAGCCTTAGGACATAGTCTCTAAATACTAATGATCATGTAGTAAAGACTCAAAACATAGACAAACATATAGCATAAAATCGAAAAACAGAGAGATAAGAACAAGGAAGTTAAGGAATGAGTCCACCTTAGTGATGGTGGCGCCTTCTTCTTGAAGGACCAATGGTGTCCTTGAGCTCCTCTATGTCTCTTCCTTGCCTTTGTTGCTCCTCCCTCATAGCTCTTTGATCTTCTCTAATCTCATTGAGAATGATGGAGTGCTCTTGGTGTTCTACCCTTAATTGGTTCATGTCATGACTCAATCTTTCTAGAGAAGTGTTGAGTTGTTCCCAATAGTTGTTTGGAGGAAAATGCATCCCTTGAGGCATCTCAGGGATTTCTTGATGATAAGCTTCCTCATGCGTCTCTTGAGATCCATGAATGGGCTCTCTTGTTTGCTCCATCCTCTTCTTAGTGATGGCTTGTCCTCTTCAATGAGGATGTCTCCTTCTATGACAACTCCAGCTAAGTTGCATAGATGGAAAATGAGATGAGAAAAGCTAGCCTTGCCAAGGTGGAGGGCTTTTCGGCTACTTTTTAGAGTTCTAGAGAGATGACTTCATGAACTTCTACTTTCTCTCCAATCATGATGCGATGGATCATGATGGACCGATCCACAGTTACTTTGGATTGGTTGCTAGTAGGGATGATGGAGCGTTGGATGAACTCCAATCATCCTCTATCCACAGGCTTAAGGTCCAATCTTTTCAATTGAACCGGCTTGCCTTTTGAATCTCTTTTCCATTGAGCTCCTTCCACACATATGTCCATGAGGACTTGGTCCAACCTTTGATCAAAGTTGACCCTTTTAGTGTAGAGGCATGCGTCTTCTTGCATCATAGGCAAGTTAAACGCCAACCTTACATTCTCCGGACTGAAATCTAAGAATTTCCCTTGAACCATTGTAAGCCAATTCTTTGGATCCGAGTTCATACTTTAATCATGGTTTCCAGTGATCCATGCATTAGTATAGAACTCTTGAACCATTAAGATTCCAACTTGTTAAATGGGGTTGGTGAGAACTTCCCAACCTCTTCTTCTAATCTCATGTCGGATCTCCAGATATTCGCCCTTTTTGAGCTTAAAAGGGACCTTAGGGATCACTTTTTTCTTGGTCACAACTTCATAGAAGTTGTCTTAATGGGCTTTTGAGATGAATCTCTCCATCTCCCATGACTCAGAGGTGGAAGCAATCGCCTTCCCTTTTCTCTTTCTTGAGGTTTCTCTGGCCTTAGGTGCCATCAATGGTTATGGAAAAACAAAAAGCTATACTTTTACCACACCAAACTTAGAATGTTGCTCACCCTTGAGCAAAAAAAAGAAAGAATAAAAGAAGAAGAAGAAGAAGATATGGAGGAGAGGGAGAGAGTTGTGGGTTTCGGCCAAAGGGGAGAAGAAAGGGTCTTGTGTGAAAATGAAGAAGGAATGAGAGGTTTATATAGTGGAGGGAGAGGGGTTTAGGTTCGGTCATTTAGGGTGGATTTGGGTGGAAAAGAGATTTTGAATTTGAAGGTAGGTGGGGTTTATGGGGAAGAGTTGATGGATGTTATTGGTGAAGGGGTAATGGGGAAGAGAGATTGAGGTGATTGGTGAAGGGTATAGTGTTATTGGATTGTGTGAAGAAGAGAGAGGTGGGGTAGGTAGGGATCCTGTGGGATCCACAGATCTTGGGGTGATCCTGTGGGATCCATAGATCTTGAGGTGTCAAGGATTTCTCATCCATGCACCTTTTAGGCGTGTAAAACGCCCTCTGTATGCAATTCTGGCGTTTAACACCAGACTGATGCTTGTTTCTGGCATTAAATGCTCAAAGGTAGCTTGTTTCTGGCGTTTAACGCCAGCTTGATGCTTGTTTCTGGCGTTAAACACCAACTTGGTGCTTGTTTCTGGCATTAAACGCCAGACAGATGCTTGTTTCTGGCGTTTAAATGCCAGACAGCTCTTCCTCCAGGGTGTGCTTTTTCTTCTGTTGTTTTTTATTCTATTTTTAATTTTTGCAATTGTTTTGTGACTCCACATGATCATAAACCTAATAAAACATAAAAGAACAATAGAAATATAGATAAATAAAAATTGGGTTGCCTCCCAAAAAGCGCTTCTTTAATGTCAATAGCTTGACAGTGAGCTCTCATAGAGCTTCACAGATGTTCAGAGCATTGCTGAGACCTCCCAACACCAAACTTAGAGTTTGATTGTGGGGGCTTTGTTTGACTCTGTATTGAGAGAAGCTTTTCATGCTTCCTCTCCATGGTTGCAGAAGAAGATCCTTGAGCTTTAAACACAAGGTAGTCCCCATTCAATTGAAGGACTAGCTCTCCTCTGTCAACATTAATCACAGCTCCTGCTGTGGCTAGGAAGGTTCTTCCAAGGATGATGCATTCATCCTCATCCTTCCCAATGTCTAAGATTATGAAATTAGCAGGGATGTAAAGGACTTTAACCTTCACTAACACGTCCTCTACCAATCCATAAGCTTGTTTTATTGACTTGTCTGCCATCTCTAATGAGATTCTTACAGCTTGTACCTCAAAGATTCCCAGTTTTTCCATTACAGAGAGTGGCATGAGATTTATACCTGACCCCAGGTCACACAGAGCCTTCTCAAAGGTCATGGTGCCTATGGTACAGGGTATTAAGAATTTACCAGGATCTTGTTTCTTTTGAGGTAAAGTTTGCTGAACCCATGTATTTAGTTCACTAATGAGCAAAGGAGGTTCATCTTCCCAAGTCTCATTGCCAAACAACTTGGCATTCAGATTCATGATGGCTCCTAGATATTGAGCAACTTGCTCTTCAGTTACATCTTCATCCTCTTCAGAGGAAGAATAGTTCTTAGAGCTCTTGAACGGCAGAAGGAAGTTTAATGGAATCTCTATGGTCTCTATATGAGCCTCAGATTCCTTTAGGTCCTCAATAGGGAACTCCTTTTTTATGACAAGTCATCTTAGCCTAGTTTCACTAGTCTTTTTCTTTGTTTTCATTAGGTTTTATGCACTTTCTTGCATTCTAAGTAAGTAATTTGGAATGGAAATGCATGACTTCTTTGAATCAAACAACCACCATCTAATTGATGCTAAATCATGAGGTTTAGGCTAAATTTAATTGATTTTTTAATGATTTATAAACCTTGTGAATCTGGTGATAATTTGATTGGTTGTTTTGATTAATTGTAGGTGAAGAAAGGAAGAAAAGAAGAAAGCGTGGCCTAAGAAGTGTGGCCAAGGAAGGAAGAAGTGTGGCACAACAATGAAGGAAAACCATGAAGCTCTCTCCAAGAGCACCATGCTCACCAAGGGAGCGCTACATTTTCCCTCAAGGGACCAAGGCACAATGCTCTGCTCACTTTGTGAGCTGAGCACAATATGAAGCCAAGAAACAAGGAAAGGAAAAACAATGCTCAGCTCACCAAGTGAGCATTATCGAGCTCTCACAAGAAATAAATCAAAGAAAATAATTTGCCAATGCTTGTTCCAAGGATTGAACCCATGACCAAAGGGGGTTGGGGGAGCGCTACTCACAAGGGAAAATGAACCAAAAATGGCCAAATGCATCCTCCAAGGTTCGAACCAAGCACCTAGAGGAAGCCAGGAGCAAGGCGCCACTTCCTTCACCAAGAGAAAAGCTTCAGCGCATGCTTCCCTCAAGTTTCGAACCAAGGACCTTCCCTTGGATGCCTCAATGCTCAGCTCACTTGGAGAGCTGAGCACTACCCATGGTGCATCACACAAGCATCTTGACACGGGCCAGGGAAGTGGAGCGCGCATCTTGACACGGTCCAGGGGCACAAGGCGCGCAACAATTTTGCACCAAGGCACCAATGCTCAGCTCACAAAGTGAGCTGAGCATTCCTCTGATGCCTTTCATGCTACAAAAGGATCCACACACAAAGCCTCAATGCTTAGCTCAACTTGTGAGCTAAGCATCCTCCTGGAACCTTCATGGGCTGGAAAATCAATTAAAAATCCAATTAAATTCAAATCTTCACCAAATCAAAAGCCCATCCAAATTTCAAAATCCAAGAATGGAAGGTATATAAATAGGAGCTAGTTTGATGTAATTAGGACCCCTAGAATCACTTTTGAATTTTCCTTTTTACTTTCATTTTCATTTTAAGCTTTTACTTTTGAATTTAGATCTTAGAGAATTGGGAAGGAGAATTGATCTCTCTTCTTCCTTGTTCTTGCTTGAGCACTCTTTAATTTTCTTGCTTTGGATCTTGGGTGAAGAATTGAAGAACTTCTGTTTCAATCTCACCTTGTGATCTCTTGTTTTACTTTTTTGCATAATTGAATTTCAATCTCTATTTACTGCTTCATCTTCTACTCTTTCTGCAATCTACTTTCCTTTAGTTCTTTTGCAATTGTTCCTGTTGGATCAAGGAAGGATTTGAGATCTAGACTTGTTTTCTAGTCTCTTCCACTCCTGAGATCTACAACCTCTTTTAATTTGCTGCAATTTAGCATCAGTCATTTTCTATTTTCATTCTACAAGCATTTTTATCTTTCTGTTTGAGATCTCTTGCACTTCAATTCATATTTAGTTCTTCTGCTAGTTGCAATTTATTTCTGTCTTGTTTAAATTCTTCAATCCCAATTCCCAATTCCTTTTATGATTCAAGCAATTTACATTTCTTGCACTTTAAGCTTCAGCCATTTATATTTCTTGCAATCTAAGTTTCTGCAATTTAATTTACTCGTTCTTTAAGATTCAGCACTTTTACTTTCTGTTATCTTTAATTCACTGCAAATCTTCCCTCTTCCTTTACATTTCAAGCAATTTAGCTTCTGTCAATTATAAACCACTCAACCAATACTTGATTCGCTTGACTAAATCAACCACTAAACTAAAATTGCTCAATCCTTCAATCCATGTGGGATCGACCTCACTCATGTGAGTTATTATTACTTGATGCGACCCGGTACACTTGCCGGTGAGTTTGTGTTGGATCGTTTTCCACAACATCAAGTTTTTGGCGCCGTTGCCGGGGATTGAAATAGATTGACAATGATTAAGTGTGGTGGTGATCTAGATTAAGCACTTTTTCTTTATTTTTCTTTATTTTTACTAAGCACATCAACTGTTTGACACATTGTGTCACCTAACCCACTAATCACATTCTAGCATTAGAATGTCCATGTTTCATTTGGTTTATTTGTGATTTTTGCAAGTCATGGAGGCTGAGGTGCGTGAAGAGGGAGTGAGCAACAATACCCAGCCTGCAAAAAGGGTGTTGGCCTCTTACACTATCCCCAATGCAAGAAACTGCGGGAGTAGCATACTCACTCCCAACGTTCATGCAAATAATTTCAAGTTGAAGCCTCAACTTATCACTCTGGTGCAGAACAATTGCTCCTATGGAGGAGATCCACTTGAAGATCCAAACTAACACTTATCCATCTTCCTCAGGATTTGTGAAACTGTCAAAACAAGTGGTGTGCATCCAGACATCTATAAGCTACTGCTGTTTCCATTCTCTCTGAAGGATAAGGCCACTCAATGGCTATAGACATTTTCCAAAGAAAGCATCAATAATTGGGAAGACTTAGTGAGCAAATTCCTAGCCAAGTTCTATCCTTCCCAAAGGATTATCAGACTCAAAACAGAGGTCCAAACATTCACCCAGATGGATGGAGAGTCATTGTATGATGCATGGGAAAGATACAAAGCTTTACTCAGGAAG
This sequence comes from Arachis hypogaea, assembly GCF_003086295.3. NCBI lineage: Eukaryota > Viridiplantae > Streptophyta > Magnoliopsida > Fabales > Fabaceae > Arachis > Arachis hypogaea. The sequence continues at coordinate 26,533,019 of NC_092044.1, read as the reverse complement.
TGTCCACCAGAAATGTTCAATGAATGGGATAAACTTCAAAACTTCTATGAAGGATTGATGATGCCAAGGCATCTTAGGCTAGTTTCACTAGCATTTTTCTGTTAGTTTTAGTTGTTTTATGCATTTTCTTGAGCTTAAAGTAACCAAGAATGGTTAAATGAACAACAAAGTAATGAATCATCCAAACAGTGTAATTTTGATGCAAATTCCATGAGTTTTTAGTTATATTACTTGAATGCTATGAATGGAAGAATTCTCATGAAATTTTGCAAGACTTTGATGCAATTGTGTGGATGATTTCAGGGAAGAAGAGGCTAGGCAAGGAAGCAACAAAATCAATAAAGGAAGCTTGAAGATCACATGTGCCATATAATGCTGAAAGTGGCGTTTAACCTCCAGTTTAACCTTAAACTGGAAGTTAAACGCCAGAATAAGAAATGCACCAAAAGCTGAAGTTGGCGTTTAACCTTCAGTTTAAGGTTAAACTGAAGGTTAAATGCCAGAATCATGAAAGCTGAGAAAAGAGGAAACTGGCGTTTAACCTCCAGTTTAACCTTAAACTGAAGGTTAAACGCCAGAATGAGAATGGCACCAAGGGAGTATTTCCACGTTTAACCTCCAGTTTGACCTCAAACTGGAGGTTAAACGTGTTCGAACCATATTATGCACCAGGAAGCCATTTCCACGTTTAAGCTCCAGTTTGACCTCAAACTGGAGCTTAAACGTGTTCGACATTCACACTCCTGGGCTACCTTCTTCATTCCCACGTTTAAGCTCCAGTTTGACCTCAAACTGGAGCTTAAACGTGTTCGGCGTTTTTGCTCCTCCAGGGTTGCCTTCTCATTTCCACGTTTAAGCTCCAGTTTGACCTCAAACTGGAGCTTAAACGTGTTCGACCAAGAATTGCCTCCAGGGTTGCAATCTTCATTTCCACGTTTAAGCTTCAGTTTAACCTTAAACTGAAGCTTAAACGTGTTCGATCAATTACCCTCCTGGGTTGCTTTCTTCCAATTCCACGTTTAAGTTTCAGTTTAACCTTAAACTGAAACTTAAACTTCAACTTAAACGCCACTCTTTGAAAGGGTTTCTGGGCCAATTATATTGAGGTTTAAGTTAGCATTTGAGCACAAATATTAACTTAAACCTATTATGGTATGAAACCCAATTGAATATCATGGTTTATGAGATTGGGCCTGAAGAATTGATGAGTCTGGAACTTCAATTTGTTGAGTCTTGTGTCATTACTTGTTTATCACTAAGTTTGCTCAATGAATGTTACAGAATTGGATCACAGCCTCATCAGGATTATGGACCATAAACCCAAAGCAAAAGGAAATCAAGGAAAGGCCTCAAAGCCCAAGAAACACAACAGAAGCTCAAATTAGAAAGTGTATAAATAGGATAGAATTGAAGTTAGTTAGCACTTTTTGACACTTTGGAATTTTCATACTTTTGTAATTGAATTCAGAGCTATGATTCACTAAACCCCTTTCATTGGGTTAGGGAGCTCTATTGTAATTCAATGAATCAATAATAGTTTTTATCTTCTTCTTCAATCTTTTCTCTTGAATTTTGTTAGAAAGCTTCTCGATCTAATTCCATTGGGTAGTTGTCTTGGGAAAGAAACTACCCATAATTGGAATCCTTCGGAACCTTGGGAAAGGAATGGAGGATTCATGCTAGAGAAGCTTTCTCACAGTGAATTGGATTGGGGTTTGGATGGATATTGTGACATGTAATCCTACCAAATTGTGGTTCATGAAACTGTGTGGTATAATCAGTGATCGAGCATCATCTCTTCTTATGAACATTTAAACCAAGGGATTGGGAATTTGTTTGTTTTTAGAGAGAATTGGTGAGCCAAAGGATTGGGATCCAATTATATAAGATTGCCAAGCAAAATTCAATGAATGCATTGGTTGAGGAAGAGATAAAAATGTTTTGATTCGGAGATCTCAATATCTCCTAACACCCAATGAACTCCCCATTTCTGATCTACACTTTCTCTTTACATTCTGCAATTTAAATTCATGCAATCACCCCCATCCCATTTAATTCCAGCAATTTAGTTTCTCGCTCTTTAATTCATGCAATTTTACATTCCGCAAGTCTCATCTAAATCTTGATTCCGCTCAACTAGAACACACTTCTAATTCGAATTGCTCACTCAACCAATCCTTGTGGGATTCGACCTCACTCTATTGTGAGTTTTTACTTGACGATAACCGGTGCACTTGCCGGAAGGAATTTTTGCCGATCGTGCAATTTCCTAAATCGTAGCATATCAAGTTATGCTAGATCAAGTTTATGGCGCCGTTGCCGGGGATTGGTTTTCGATTGACAATTCTCAAATTGGAAGTTAACTAGATTGAGCATTTTTCTTGTTTTGTTAATTTATTCCAAGTTACTTGTTGAATTTAATTTCTGCACTCTGTTATTTGCTTTTTTTTCTTATGCCTTTCATTTCAAGCAACTAACTCACTGACCCACTAACTATTTGAATTAATTCCTCAACTGCTCTACCCATACTCTTCCACTAACCAAGAGTATTCAACTTGTTTGTTGCTTGTGGTGTGTTCTTGTATGACAGGTAGGAGAGGAGAGACAACAACTCCTCCATATACCGAACCAGAGAGGACCCTTCATAGACTTAGAAGGGAAGCAAGAGGGAAGAGAGTACTGAGAGAAGAAGAATCTGAAGGAGAGTCTGAGGACAACTTTGAGGAAGCTCTAGATCTCAACATGGATAGAGAAGTTCACAACCATGAGAGGGCTGATGGTAACAATGCCATTCCTGAGAGGATGGTTCTTGGTTCATACATAAACCCAACTTCTGGGAATTGTGGTAGCAGCATCCAGAAACCACCCATTCAGGCCAACAATTTTGAACTCAAACCACAGCTAATATCATTGGTGGAGGATCATTGTTCATTTGGTGGAAGTGCTAATGAAGACCCAAACCAACATCTCACAAAATTCTTGAGAATTTGCGACACTGTGAAATCCAATGGAGTCCAGGAAGATGCCTATAAACTGCTCTTGTTCCCATTTTCACTTAGGGACAAGGCAGCTAAATGGCTGGAATCATTCCCAAGGGGGAGCCTAACAACCTGGGATGAGGTGGAAAGCAAGTTTCTGGCACGCTTCTACCCTCCACAAAAGGTCAATAGGCTTCGATCTGAGGTTCAGACTTTTAGACAACAAGATGGTGAGACACTCTACGAGGCATGGGAGAGGTTCAAAGAATTGACAAGGAAATGCCCACCAGACATGTTCCATGACTGGGTGCAATTGCATATTTTCTATGATGGACTTTCTTATGAATCAAGGAAGGCTGTAGACCATTCATCAGGAGGCATTGAACAGGGAAAAGACTGTGGAAGAAGCCATTGAAGTGATTGAGACAGTGGCTGAGAATGAATACTACTATGCTTCAGAGAGGCACAACACTAAGGGAGTCATGGAGCTGAACCATGTTGATACAATTCTAGCCCAAAACAAGGTGTTTGCCAAGCAACTAGCAGAGCTCACCAGGAAATTAGACACAAAGCAAGTGGCTGCACTACACACACAAGATCAAGAGGAAGTAAGCATTGAAGGAGGTGATTGGGAAGAAGCCAACTATGTGGGAAATCAACAAAGGCAACCATATGATCCACATTCTAACACTTACAACCCAGGATGGAAAAACCACCCAAACTTTGGGTGGGGAAACCAGCAAAGCCAACCACAAAACCACAAACCTTACAACCACAACCAACATAACAATTCCACATACCAAAACTCCAACCAAAGATCATACCAAGCCACACAAAACACTTACTCCCAACCACCATATCATGGCCAAAATAACCAATCTGACCAATCCAATCCGAACCAACAATTTCAAGATCAATTAAACAGGATAGAAGGAATGCTTGCAACCATGAGTCAAGACATAACCGATTTGAAAGCTTTTAAGGAAGAAGTAAATTCTAACTTGCAAAACCAAGGAGCTGCCATCCAGAAGCTAGAAAATCAAATTGTGTATTTGTCTAAGCAAACCCCTGGGCCAAGCGTTTCTCATGCTGCCAAGGCTATTGCAAGGGAAGAATGTAAAGCCATAACACTCAGAAGTGGAAAGAAGCTAAGGGAGATCTCAAAGGAAACCACAGAGGATGAAGCAAAGGAAGATGTGGGAGACAAGGAACAGGGACAATCTTTTACACCATCTGCAACAAAAGAAAAAGAAAAAGAGGTCCTGAAGCCTTATACACCCAAAGTACCATATCCTCAGCGTTTGATGAAAAGTGAAAAGGATGGCCAATTCTCCAGATTCTTGGAGATTTTCAAGAAGCTTCAAATCAACATTCCGTTTGCTGAGGCAATAGAGCAAATGCCACTCTATGCAAAATTCTTAAAGGAATTAATGACCAAGAAGAGAAGCTGGAGAAATGAGGAAACTGTGTTGTTAACTGAAGAATGCAGTGCCATCATTCAGCACAAATTGCCTCAGAAATTGAAGGATCCAGGCAGTTTCCAAATCCCCTGCATCATAGGAGAAGTCATGGTGGAGAAGGCCTTATGTGACTTAGGGGCCAGTATCAATTTGATGTCTCTAACAATGATGAAAAGAATGAAGATTGAGGAAGCCAAACCAACAAGAATGGCCCTCCAATTGGTAGATCGAACTTTTAAGTTCCCTCATGGGATAGTTGAGGATTTGTTGGTGAAAGTGGGAGATTTTATATTTCCGGCCGATTTTGTGGTGTTAGATATGGAGGAAGAAGCCAAAGCTTCCATAATTCTGGGAAGACCCTTCCTGGCTACTGCTGGAGCCATCATAGATGTCCAAAAGGGTGAACTCACTCTTAGACTACATGATGAGAAATTGGTGTTTAACGTATTCAAGGCAATGAGCTATCCATCAGAATCACTAAAGGAATGCATGAGGGTGGATGTAGTGGACATTGCAATACAAGAAACCTTTGAGGAAACCACAAGGGAAGTGGCAGAGGAGGAGTTCACCAAGGATATTGAAGTTAGTGACATCAAGGCTGCTGAAACAACCATGCTAAGCATGCCAGAGAAAGTGAAAGAAGAAAAGGAAGCACCAAAACCTGAGCTCAAAGCATTGCCCCCTAATCTCAAGTATGCATACTTGGGTAGTGATGAGAGCCATCCTGTTATCATTAGCTCTGCCCTGAGCCAAGAACAGGAAGAAGAATTGATCAAGGTGCTACAAACTCATCAAGATGCCATTGGATGGACTCTAGCTGATTTGAAGGGGATAAGTTCATCCATATGCATGCATAAAATCTTGTTAGAAGAGGATGCTAGACCCTCCATTCAAGCTCAGAGAAGATTGAATCCCGTCATGAAAGAAGTGGTACAAAAGGAGGTCATGAAGTTATGGCAGGCAGGGGTAATCTACCCCATTTCTGACAGCCCATGGGTTAGTCCCATCCATGTAGTTCCCAAGAAAGGTGGCATAACTGTGGTGCCAAATGAGAGGAACGAACTCATACCCACAAGAACTGTCACTGGGTGGAGGATGTGCATAGACTACAGGAAGCTCAATGAAGCCACTAGAAAAGATCATTTTCCACTCCCATTCATGGATCAGATGCTTGAAAGGCTTGCAGGACATGCTTATTATTGCTTTCTGGATGGATACTCAGGCTATAATCAGATAGTAGTTGATCCAAGAGATCAAGAGAAAACATCGTTTGTTTGTCCATATGGAGTTTTTGCGTATAGACGCATGCCCTTTGGATTGTGCAATGCACCTGCAACTTTCCAAAGGTGCATGCTGTCCATCTTTTCGGACATGATCGAAAAGTTTATTGAAGTTTTCATGGATGATTTTTTTGTGTTTGGAAATTCTTTTCCTAGCTGCTTACACCACCTTGCCTTGGTGCTTAAGAGATGCCAAGAGACCAACCTAGTATTAAACTGGGAAAAGTGTCATTTCATGGTCACAGAAGGAATAGTCCTTGGCCATAAGGTGTCTAATAGAGGCATTGAGGTGGACAAAGCTAAGGTGGAACTCATTGAAAAACTACCTCCACCAAGTAATGTCAAGGCAGTTAGGAGTTTTTTGGGACACGTTGGCTTTTACAGAAGGTTTATTAGAGACTTTTCTAAAATAGCCAAACCTTTGAGTAACTTGCTTGTCTCTGATACACCTTTTGTATTTGATAAAAATTGCATGCTAGCCTATGAACTTTTGAAGCAAAAACTTTCCTCTGCACCTATCATTGCCCCACCTGATTGGAACTTACCTTTTGAACTGATGTGTGATGCATCAGACCTTGCTATTGAGGCAGTGTTAGGACAAAGGAAAGACAATTTGGTACATGTGATTTATTATGCCAGTAAGGTCTTGAATGATAACCAAAGGAATTACACAACCACTGAGAAAGAACTCTTGGCAATAGTCTTTGCATTTGACAAATTTAGATCATATCTCATTGGGTCTAAAGTCATTGTCTTCACTGATCATTCAGCTTTAAAATACTTACTTGCTAAACAAGAATCCAAACCAAGACTTATTAGATGGGTTCTTTTGTTGCAGGAATTTGACATTGAAATCAAAGACAAGAAGGGTGTAGAGAACAAGGTAGCAGACCATTTATCAAGGATACCATGTGAAGAAGGAAGCACACAAAGCACACATATAAATGAGTGCTTCCCTGATGAACAACTCATGGTAATTCACAAAGCACCCTGGTTTGCAGACATAGCAAACTTCAAGGCCACTGGGAGTTTGCCGTTGGAATTTAACAAGCATCAAAGGAAGAAATTGGTAAATGATGCCAAATACTTCATCTGGGACGAACCATACTTGTTCAAAAAATGTTCGGATGGCATACTAAGAAGATGTATATCAGAGGAAGAAGGAAGGGAAGTCTTATGGGACTGCCATGGCTCCACTTATGGAGGACATTTTGCAGGAGAAAGAACAGCAGCTAAGGTGTTGCAGTGTGGTTTTTATTGGCCCACTATCTTCAAAGATGCAAAGGAACTAGTGAAGCACTGCCATGAATGCCAGAAAGCAGGGAACCTGCCAAGAAGAAATGAAATGCCACAACAATTCATTCTGGAACTTGAATTGTTTGATGTATGGGGGATAGATTTCATGGGACCCTTTCCCACCTCATACTCAAATAATTACATTCTTGTGGCAGTAGACTATGTCTCCAAATGGGTTGAAGCAATAGCAACTCCAACCAATGATAATAAGGTGGTCATGAACTTCCTCAGAAAACACATTTTTTGCCGTTTTGGGGTTCCAAGAGCAATCATCAGTGATGGAGGAAGCCACTTCTGCAACAAACCATTAGAGGCATTGCTTCTAAAATATGGAGTCAAACATAAGGTAGCCACACCATACCATCCACAGACAAGTGGGCAAGCCGAAATATCTAATAGGGAACTCAAAAGAATCTTGGAAAAGACTGTGGGAGCTTCAAGGAAGGACTGGTCGATTAAGCTAGATGATGCTCTTTGGGCATATAGGACAGCTTTCAAAACACCAATTGGAATGTCTCCTTACCAACTAGTATATGGAAAAGCTTGCCATTTGCCACTGGAGTTGGAGCACAAGGCATTCTGGGCCTTGAAACTCTTAAACTTGGACAGCAAAGCTGCTGGAGAAAGAAGGATGTTGCAAATTCAAGAGTTGGAAGAATTCAGAGCTGAAGCTTATGAGAATGCCAAAATTTACAAAGAACGAGCAAAGAAGAAGCATGACAGCAACATAGCCCCAAGGAAATTTGAAGAGGGACAAAAAGTATTGCTCTACAATTCTAGGCTGAAGCTATTTCCAGGGAAGCTAAAATCAAGGTGGTCTGGACCATTCCTTGTCACCAAGGTCTCCCAATATGGACAAGTAGAAATCATGGAAGAAAAATCACAAAGAACCTTCACTGTGAATGGTCAAAGACTCAAACATTACTTGGGAGATGTAGAGGAGAAGGACAAGGTTAAATATCACCTCAACTGAGGAAACTGACCGTCAAGCTAATGACGTTAAAAGAGTGCTTGTTGGGAGGCAACCCAACCTGAGGTAACACTCTTTTGCTCTTTCTTTTATTTGTTTCAATAAAAAGGTGAAGTAGTTTCTGTGCATTGCAAAGAATTAAGTTTGGTGTTTCACACCAAACAATGAATTCGTGGATCAATAATTCAAAGGGGAATGTGTAACTCTAAGTTTGGTGTTCCACCATAAAGATCAACTGAACACAACAACCTTTGAATTATATGAAAGGAATAACCATTCTAAGCAATCACAGAAATGCTTAAAATCCTTAGCAGCAACTTCATTCCAAGGAGAATTCAAGGATTCAAAGAGCAGAGGAGTAAGTAGGAGATTAAGTTTGGTGTTCACACACCAACTTAAGACTCAGACACTCGCCCATACATAGTTGAGCTAACCACTCAAGTGCTTGAGAAGCAAGCAACTTCATCACTCTTTGCAGGAAAGGAAACACGGATCTTAGAAAGAACATGAAGCAACAACTAGGAGAAGAAGGAGAAATCAAATTGTTTCCTGGCAACAAGGAGAAAACAAGAAATTTCACAAGGTGGTGTTGTTCCTTGACCATTCTTTAAAAGGCAAACAAAAGCATGCTTGTTCTGGTTTAAACTGTAATTGTTGAATCTTTCTGGAATGTGAAGTCATTTTGTAGGAGTGTTGGTTTATTGCTTTGAATAAAGTGAATGCCTAGATGTTTGGATATAACTTCACCTTCTTAAACAAATGCTTACCATGCTTGTTCTGTTTCCAAAAATAAAATAAAAGTTTGAACAAAAGTAAATTGGCTCAATTAGTGACAAATCAAGTAGAATTAAGTGGTGGTATGCATGCTTGATTGTTAGTCAGATCACTGGAAATAGAATGTAGAATTATCATTTTTGTAGAAGTTGAGTACTGTCTATGGATTTTGATAAATAAATGTCTTTGGCCATGAAAAAGAAAGAAAAAGAAGAAGAAAAAGCCACTGAAAAGGGGCAACCAAAAAGCAAAAAAATTGAGAAAATAAGCTAGGCACCAATGGTTTGAACTTCTGAGACAAATGCCTGTGGTGTTTATGTATTAAGGATATGCTTGGATGAATAGGTTCTGAGGAGTGTTTCAACACTTGGTAACTTGGGTTAACTAACCCGGGATTATCGACCAAAAATCCATTATCAAGAGCAACCTAAATACAAAACATTTAGTCACACAAAGAGGTGCTGGGCACCAATGTCTCAAGAAGAAATGTGAACTAAAATGCCTGTAGTGGATATGTGTAATGCACTGATAAGAAAAAGAAAATGCCAAAGGCTTGTGCAACACATGACACTGAGCAAACAAGGAGCAAAGGAGCTCTAAGAAAAAGAAAAACAAAAAAAGGAAAATGTGCCAAAGACATAAGAATAACAAGAGGCCATAGCAGTGTTTGATGGATGCAATGAAAAAGTGATAATTCTACCTGATAAGAATGAAAAAGTGATGCTGCAACTTTCTGCATTAAACCCTTCTGATGAACTTCAAATGCTTGCTAGTATAGCCAATGTATTTGCTTTTGTTTCATACTTTCTTCTCAAATAACTCAGGACTTCCTTAGGGACAAGCAAGTATTAAGTTTGGTGTTGTGATGCCAAGGCATCTTAGGCTAGTTTCACTAGCATTTTTCTGTTAGTTTTAGTTGTTTTATGCATTTTCTTGAGCTTAAAGTAACCAAGAATGGTTAAATGAACAACAAAGTAATGAATCATCCAAACAGTGTAATTTTGATGCAAATTCCATGAGTTTTTAGTTATATTACTTGAATGCTATGAATGGAAGAATTCTCATGAAATTTTGCAAGACTTTGATGCAATTGTGTGGATGATTTCAGGGAAGAAGAGGCTAGGCAAGGAAGCAACAAAATCAATAAAGGAAGCTTGAAGATCACATGTGCCATATAATGCTGAAAGTGGCGTTTAACCTCCAGTTTAACCTTAAACTGGAAGTTAAACGCCAGAATAAGAAATGCACCAAAAGCTGAAGTTGGCGTTTAACCTTCAGTTTAAGGTTAAACTGAAGGTTAAACGCCAGAATCATGAAAGCTGAGAAAAGAGGAAACTGGCGTTTAACCTCCAGTTTAACCTTAAACTGAAGGTTAAACGCCAGAATGAGAATGGCACCAAGGGAGTATTTCCACGTTTAACCTCCAGTTTGACCTCAAACTGGAGGTTAAACGTGTTCGAACCATATTATGCACCAGGAAGCCATTTCCACGTTTAAGCTCCAGTTTGACCTCAAACTGGAGCTTAAACGTGTTCGACATTCACACTCCTGGGCTACCTTCTTCATTCCCACGTTTAAGCTCCAATTTGACCTCAAACTGGAGCTTAAACGTGTTCGGCGTTTTTGCTCCTCCAGGGTTGCCTTCTCATTTCCACGTTTAAGCTCCAGTTTGACCTCAAACTGGAGCTTAAACGTGTTCGACCAAGAATTGCCTCCAGGGTTGCAATCTTCATTTCCACGTTTAAGCTTCAGTTTAACCTTAAACTGAAGCTTAAACGTGTTCGATCAATTACCCTCCTGGGTTGCTTTCTTCCAATTCCACGTTTAAGTTTCAGTTTAACCTTAAACTGAAACTTAAACTTCAACTTAAACGCCACTCTTTGAAAGGGTTTCTGGGCCAATTATATTGAGGTTTAAGTTAGCATTTGAGCACAAATATTAACTTAAACCTATTATGGTATGAAACCCAATTGAATATCATGGTTTATGGGATTGGGCCTGAAGAATTGATGAGTCTGGAACTTCAATTTGTTGAGTCTTGTGTCATTACTTGTTTATCACTAAGTTTGCTCAATGAATGTTACAGAATTGGATCACAGCCTCATCAGGATTATGGACCATAAACCCAAAGCAAAAGGAAATCAAGGAAAGGCCTCAAAGCCCAAGAAACACAACAGAAGCTCAAATTAGAAAGTGTATAAATAGGATAGAATTGAAGTTAGTTAGCACTTTTTGACACTTTGGAATTTTCATACTTTTGTAATTGAATTCAGAGCTATGATTCACTAAACCCCTTTCATTGGGTTAGGGAGCTCTATTGTAATTCAATGAATCAATAATAGTTTTTATCTTCTTCTTCAATCTTTTCTCTTGAATTTTGTTAGAAAGCTTCTCGATCTAATTCCATTGGGTAGTTGTCTTGGGAAAGAAACTACCCATAATTGGAATCCTTCGGAACCTTGGGAAAGGAATGGAGGATTCATGCTAGAAAAGCTTTCTCACAGTGAATTGGATTGGGGTTTGGATGGATATTGTGACATGTAATCCTACCAAATTGTGGTTCATGAAACTGTGTGGTATAATCAGTGATCGAGCATCATCTCTTCTTATGAACATTTAAACCAAGGGATTGGGAATTTGTTTGTTTTTAGAGAGAATTGGTGAGCCAAGGGATTGGGATCCAATCATATAAGATTGCCAAGCAAAATTCAATGAATGCATTGGTTGAGGAAGAGATAAAAATGTTTTGATTCGGAGATCTCAATATCTCCTAACACCCAATGAACTCCCCATTTCTGATCTACACTTTCTCTTTACATTCTGCAATTTAAATTCATGCAATCACCCCCATCCCATTTAATTCCAGCAATTTAGTTTCTCGCTCTTTAATTCATGCAATTTTACATTCCGCAAGTCTCATCTAAATCTTGATTCCGCTCAACTAGAACATACTTCTAATTCGAATTGCTCACTCAACCAATCCTTGTGGGATTCGACCTCACTCTATTGTGAGTTTTTACTTGACGATAACCGGTGCACTTGCCGGAAGGAATTTTTGCCGATCGTGCAATTTCCTAAATCGTAGCATATCAAGTTATGCTAGATCAATTGACTCTGAAAGCTCAGGAAGCCCTAGACCATTCAGCAGGAGGTTCCTTGCAATTAATGAAGACAATAGAGGAAGCCCAAAACCTCATAGACATGGTGGCTAATAATCAATACTTCTTTGCTCATCAAAGACAACGCCACCCAGCCCAGAGAAAAGGTGCACTGGAGTTGGAAGGAGTGGACACTATTCTATCTCAAAACAAGGTGATGCACCAGCAAATCCAGCAACAACTTGAGCAAATGGCTAAGAGAATTGATGAACTGCAACTTGCTGCAGTGAATACACAAAGCCAATCTCAAACCTCACATGGGTGGAATCAATCTGAAGAAAGTTTTGGGACATTCAATTTTGAGCAACAAAGCCCTGAGCAGGTGCAATGCATGAACAACACTTCAAGTTCATTTCAACACAATTTTCATGGTGATGCACACAAGACACCCTGGAAGACTCATTCTAATTCAAGGCGGGGTGAGCATCAGAATCAAGGACAAAGGGACTTCAACTCTGGCAGCCTCAGCAACACAAGTAACCATAACCATTCATCCAATAATACTAACCAATTCAAAAATTCACAAAACACATATCACCAACCCCATAATAACTCACAAAACCACCATAATAACTTTTCCACATCTACATCCCACCCACAAAGTACCCCCACAATTAATTCAAACAACTTCCAACAACAACCATCTCATTTCACACAACCACAACCAAATCCAGACTCTCAAAGAATCTCAAGTCTAGAGAAAATGATGGAGAAACTCATGAAAAATCAAGAGATGGCAAAACAAGATCAGGAAGCTGCAAGGAAAGATCAGACCCTGGCATTCAAAAATCAAGAGACCTCAATCAAAAACCTTGAGAGACACATGGGGCAAATGGCTAAGCAAATTTCATAAATAGATGAGAAGAGAGCAAATGCCTTCTCCAAGTCACTGAAGAACACCCAAGGGACAAAGGAAAAGCCACAAAATGGGAGGGGTGCAAAGCAATCACAGTGAGAAGTGAGAAGACTATGAAGAAGGAAGCCATCAATCAGGACAAACACAACAGAGAAGTTCCACAAGAAGAGACAGAAGGAAAAAGTAAAGAGGATCAAGAAACCAAAAATGCACAAATTTCAAAGGGATACAAGAACATCCTTGAATCATAACTACAAGAGAAGAGAGAAGGAGTGAATCCTTGTGTCCCCAAACTTCCATACCCTCAGAGGTTTAAAAAAGAAAATGAGGATAAGTAATACTCAAAATTCGTGGACATATTCAAGACACTCAGCATCAATATTCCTTTCTTGGAAGTACTTGAACAGATGCCACTATATGCCAAATTCATGAAGGAAGTGCTGACAAAGAAAAGATCCCTGAAGGAAGGACAGATTGTTGAGATGACAAAGGAATGTAGTGCTATCCTCAAAAGAGAGTTGCCAGAAAAGAAAAATGATCCTGGGAGTTTTTACATACCTTGCACCATAGGAAATATAACAATTGAGAAGTCATTCTGTGACCTCGGTGCAAGCATAAACTTGATGCCTTTGTCTCTAATGAGGAAACTTAACATTTCTGAGCTGAAGTCCACACGAATAGTTCTCCAAATGGCTGACAAATCCACTAAGCAAGCACTGGGAGTTGTGGAGAATGTGTTGGTAAAAGTGGGAAGATTCTTCCTCCCTGCTGACTTTGTTATCTCAGATATAGAAGAGGACCCTGACACTCCCATCATCCTGGGGAGGCCTTTCCTAGCTACGGACAGAGCATTGATAGATGTGGAAAAAGGGAAATTGTTGCTAAGAGTACATGATGAGCATCTAGCATTCCATGTTTTTAAAATCTTGCATGAACCCATTCAAGAAGAAGATTTTATGAAGGATAAGGCCAGAGATCAAAGTTTGAAGGAGGCAGTCAATGAGTTAACTCCAAGACTTCTAAATTCATGCTTGAAAGCAGTAGAAATGGTGCAACATACCAAAGAAGTCAAGGAGGAACTAGATCCAAAACCCCCAGATGAGAAATTCAGCATCCTAGATAAAGAACCACCAAGGCAGGGTCTTGAGAACGAAAAGAAGAAGAGGCCAAGAGGGTGGAGAAATAAGAAGATCCCTACTGAAGGCTTTTCACCAGGGGATAAAGTGATATTAAACACCCAACCAATGAAGGTGTCTCCACAATTATCTGAATACTACACTATGAACCGGGTCCTTTCACTTGAACACCTAGAGATCATTGATGAGCGGATAATTTATACGCTTTTTGCATTGTTTTTAGGTAGTTTTTAGTAAGTTTAAGCTACTTTTAGGGATGTTTTCATTAGTTTTTATGTTAAATTCACATTTCTGGACTTTACTATGAGTTTGTGTGTTTTTCTGTGATTTCAGGTAATTTCTGGCTGAAATTGAGGGACTTGAGCAAAACTCTGAAAAAGGCTGACAAAAGGACTGCTGATGCTGTTGGAATCTGACCTCCCTTCACTCGAAATGGATTTTCTGGAGCTACAGAACTCCAATTGGCGCGCTCTTAATGGCGTTGGAAAGTAGACATCCAGAGCTTTCCAGCAATATATAATAGTTCATACTTTATTCTGGAATTGACGACGTAAAGTGGCGCTCAACGCCAAGTACATGCTGCTGTCTAGAGTTAAACGCCAGAAACACGTCACAACCCGGAGTTGAACGCCCAAAACACGTTACAACTTGGAGTTCAACTCCAAGAAAAGCCTCAGCTCGTGGACAGATCAAGCTCAGCCCAAGCATACACCAAGTGGGCCCCGGAAGTGGATTTATGCATCAATTACTTACTCATGTAAACCCTAGTAGCTAGTCTAGTATAAATAGGATAAGTTACTATTGTATTAGACATTTTTAGACAGTTGAATCTTTTGACCATTCGGTCTTTTGATCACCTTCAAGGGGGCTGGCCATTCGGCCATGCCTGAACCTTTCACTTATGTATTTTCAACGGTGGAGTTTCTACACACCATAGATTAAGGGTGTGGAGCTCTGCTGTACCTCAAGTTTCAATACAATTACTATTATCTTCTATTCAATTCTCTTTTATTCTTATTCCAAGATATACGTTGCACAACACTTTGATTAATGTGATGATCCATGACACTCATCATCATTCTCACCTATGAACGTGCGTGACTGACAACCACTTCCGTTCTACCTTAGGCCGGGCGCATATCTCTTAGATTCCCCAAACAGAATCTTCGTGGTATAAGCTAGATTGATGGCGGCATTCATGAGAATCCAGAAAGTCTAAACCTTGTCTGTGGTATTCCGAGTAGGATTCTGGGATTGAATGACTGTGACGAGCTTCAAACTCCTGAAGGCTGGGCGTTAGTGACAGACGCAAAAGAATCAAGGGATTCTATTCCAACCTGATTGAGAACCGACAGATGATTGGCCGTGCTGTGACAGAGCATAGGACCATTTTCACTGAGAGGATGGGATGTAGCCATTGACAACGGTGATGCCCTACATACAACTTGCCATGGAAAGGAGTAAAAAGGATTGGATGAATGTAATAAGAAAGTATAAATTCGAGAGGAGCACAGCATCTCCATACGCCTATCTGAAATTCCCACCATTAATTTACATAAGTATTTCTATCTTAGTTTATTTATCTTTATTTTCTATTTATTCCATTAATCAAATTTAAACCAATAATCCAATTATACTTGAATCCGCCTGGTGCGCGAAATTGTGAACAATACTTTTCACAACTCTCATAATCCCCGGTCATGAACCCCAAAAACTTGGTAGCTCAATACCATGGCATTACACAACTTCGCACAACTAACCAGCAAGTGCACTGGGTCGTCCAAGTAATAAACCTTACGCGAGTAAGGGTCGATCCCACGGAGATTGTTAGTATGAAGCAAGCTATGGTCACCTTGTAAATCTTAGTCAGGCAGACTCAAATGGATATGGTGATGAACGAAATAAACATAAAGATAAAGATAGAGGTACTTATGTAATTCATTGGTAGGAACTTCAGATAAGCGCATGAAGATGCCTTCCCTTCCGTCTCTCTGCTTTCCTACTGTCTTCATCCAATCCTTCTTCCTCCTTTCCATGGCAAGCTTATGTAGGGTTTCACCGTTGTCAATGGCTACCTCCCATCCTCTCAGTGAAAACGTTGCCTATGCTCTGTCACAGCATGGATAATCATCTGTTGGTTCTCGGTCAGGCCGGAATAGAATCCAGCGATTCTTTTGCGTCTGTCACTAACGCCCCGCCTGCTAGGAGTTTGAAGCACGTCACAGTCATTCAATCATTGAATCCTACTCAGAATACCACAGACAAGGTTAGACCTTCCGGATTCTCTTGAATGCCGCCATCAGTTCTAGCCTATACCACGAAGACTCTGATCTCACGGAATGGTTGGCTCAGTTGTCAGGCGAGCACTCGGTTGTCAGGCGATCAACCATGCATCGTGCAATCAGGAATCCAAGAGATATTCACCCAATCGAAGGTAGAACGGAGGTGGTTGTCAGTCACACGTTCATAGGTGAGAATGATGATGAGTGTCACGGATCATCACATTCATCAAGTTGAAGAACAAGTGATATCTTAGAACAAGAACAAGCGGAATTGAATGGAAGAACAATAGTAATTGCATTAATACTCGAGGTACAGCAGAGCTCCACACCTTAATCTATGGTGTGTAGAAACTCCACCGTTGAAAATACATAAGAACAAGGTCTAGGCATGGCCGAATGGCCAGCCTCCCAATGATCTAAGATAGCATAAAAATGAAGATAGCTACCAAAGTCCAGAAAAGTGAATTTTAACTAAACACTAATAAAAATATACTAAAAACTAACTAGATCATACCAAAAACATACTAAAAACAATGCCAAAAAGCGTACAAATTATCCGCTCATCACAACACCAAACTTAAATTGTTGCTTGTCCTCAAGCAACTGTAAATCAAATAAGATAAAAAGAAGAGAATATGCAATGAATTCCAAAAACATCTACGAAGATCAGTATTAATTAGATGAGCGGGGCTTTTAGCTTTTTGCCTCTGAATAGTTTTGGCATCTCACTCCATCCTTTGAAATTCAGAATGATTGGCTTCTTTAGGAACTTAGAATCCAGATAGTGTTATTGATTCTCCTAGTTAAGTATGATGATTCTTGAACATAGCTACTTATTGAGTCTTGGCTGTGGCCCAAAACACTCTGTCTTCCAGTATTACCACCGGATACATACATGCCACAGACACATAATTGGGTGAACCTTTTCAGATTATGACTCAGCTTTGCTAAAGTCCCCAATTAGAGGTGTCCAGGGTTCTTAAGCACACTCTTATTGCCTTGGATCACAACTTTATTTCTTTCTTTTCTCTCTTTTTTTTTGTTTTCTTTTCTTTTTCTCTCTTTTTTTCGATTTTTTTTTTTAATAGAAATGCTTTTTCTTGCTTCAAGAATCATTGTAATGATTTTTCAGATCCTCAGTAACATGTCTCCTTTTTCATCATTCTTTCAAGAGCCAACATTCATGAACCACAAATTCAAGATACATATGCACTGTTTAAGCATACATTCAGAAAACAAAAATATTGCCATCACATCAAAATAATTAAACTGTTATAAAATTCAAAATTCATGCAATTCTTTCCTTTTCAATTTAAGCACGTTTTTATTCAAGAAAGGTGATGGATTCATAAGACATTCATAACTTTAAGGCATAGACACTAAGACACTAATGATCACAAGACACAAACATAGATAAACATAAGCACTAAAATTCGAAAAACAGAAGAATAAAGAACAAGGAAATCAAGGAACGGGTCCACCTTAGTGATGGCGGCTCTTTCTTCCTCTTGAAGATCCTATGGAGTGCTTGAGCTCCTCAATGTCTCTTCCTTGTCTTTGTTGCTCCTCTCTCATGATTCTTTGATCTTCTCTAATTTCATGGAGGATGATGGAGTGTTCTTGATGCTCCACCCTTGGTTGTCCCATGTTGGAACTCAATTCTCCTAGGGAGGTGTTTAATTGCTCCCAATAGTTTTGTGGAGGAAAGTGCATCCCTTAAGGTATCTCAGGGATCTCATGATGAGTGGGGTCTCTTGTGTGCTCCATCCTCTTCTTAGTGATGGGCTTGTCCTCATCAATAGGGGTGTCTCCCTCTATGTCAACTCCAACTGAATAACAGAGGTGACAAATGAGATGAGGGAAGGCTAACCTTGCCAAGGTAGAGGACTTGTCCGCCACCTTATAGAGTTCTTGGGCTATAACCTCATGAACTTCTATTTCTTCTCCAATCATGATGCTATGAATCATGATAGCCCGGTCTATGGTAACTTCGGACCGGTTGCTAGTGGGAATGATTGAGCGTTGGATGAACTCCAACCATCCTCTAGCCACGGGTTTGAGGTCATGCCTTCTCAATTGAACCGGCTTTCCTCTTGAATCTCTCTTCCATTGGGCGCCCTCTTCACATATGATTGTGAGGACTTGGTCCAACCTTTGATCAAAGTTGACCCTTCTAGTGTACGGATGTTCATCTCCTTGCATCATGGGCAAGTTGAACGCCACCCTCACACTTTCCGGACTAAAATCCAAGTATTTCCCCCGAACCATAGTAAGATAATTCTTTGGATTCGGGTTCACACTTTGATCATGGTTCTTGGTGATCCATGCATTGGCATAGAACTCTTGAACCATCAAGATTCCGACTTGTTGAATGGGGTTGGTAAGAACTTCCCAACCTCTTCTTCGGATCTCATGTCGGATCTCCGGATATTCACCCTTTTTGAGTGAAAAAGGGACCTCAGGGATCACCTTCTTCAAGGCCACAACTTCATAGAAGTGGTCTTGATGCACCCTTGAGATGAATCTCTCCATCTCCCATGACTCGGAGGTAGAAGCTTTTGCCTTCCCTTTCCTCTTTCTAGAGGTTTCTCCGGCCTTGGATGCCATAAATGGTTATGGAAAAACAAAAAGCAATGCTTTTACCACACCAAACTTAAAATGTTTGCTCGTCCTCGAGAAAAAGAAGAAAGAAGAGAGTAGAAGAAGAAGAAATGAGGAAGAAAGGAATGGCTTTGTGTTCGGCCAAAGGGGAGAGAAATGGTGTTTAGGATATTTGAAAATGAAGGAGTGAAGGAGGGTATATATAGGAGAGGGGAAGGGTAGGGTTCGGCCATTTGAGGGTGGGTTTGGGTGGGAAAGTGGTTTGAATTTGAATGGTGAGGTAGGTGGGGTTTTATGAAGGATGGATGTGAGTGGTGAAGAGAAAGATGGGATTTGATAGGTGAAGGGTTTTTGGGGAAGAGGTGTTGAGGTGATTGGTGAATGGGTGAAGAAGAGAGAGAGAGTGGTAGGGTAGGTGGGGATCCTGTGGGGTCCACAGATCCTGAGGTGTCAAGGAAAAGTCATCCCTGCACCAAATGGCAAACAAAATTACGTTTTTTGCCAATTCTGGCGTTAAACGCCAGGCTGGTGCCCATTTCTGGCGTTTAACGCCAGCTTTTTGCCCCTTTCTGGCGTTTAACGCCAGTCTGGTGCCCCTTTCTGGCGTTAAACGCCCAGAATGGTGCCAGACTGGGCGTTAAACGCCCAACAGCTAACCTCACTGGCGTTTAAACTCCAGTGGGTGCGTCCTCCAGGGTGTGCTGTTTTTCTTCCTGTTTTTCATTCTGTTTTTGCTTTTTTTCATTGATTTTGCGACTTCTCATGATCATCAACCTACAAAAAAGAGAAAATAACAAAATAAAATAGATAAAATATAACATTGGGTTGCCTCCCAACAAGCGCTTCTTTAATGTCAGTAGCTTGACAGAGGACTCTCATGGAGCCTCACAGATACTCAGAGCCATGTTGGAACCTCCCAACACCAAACTTAGAGTTTGAATGTGGGGGTTCAACACCAAACTTAGAGTTTGGTTGTGGCCTCCCAACACCAAACTTAGAGTTTGGCTGTGGGGGCTCTGTTTGGCTCTGCTTTGAAAGAAGCTCTGCATGCTTCATCTCCATGATGACAGAGGGGTATCCTTGAGCCTTAAACATCAAGGATTCTTCATTCACTTGAATGATCAACTCTCCTCTAGCAACATCAATCACAGCCTTTGTTGTGGCTAGGAAGGGTCTGCCAAGGATGATGGATTCATCCATGCACTTCCCAGTCTCTAGGACTATGAAATCAGTAGGGATGTAATGGTCTTCAACTTTAACCAGAACATCCTCTACAAGTCCATGGGCTTGTTTTCTTGAATTGTCTGCCATCTCTAGTGAGATTTTTGCAGCTTGCACCTCAAAGATCCCTAACTTCTCCATTACAGAGAGAGGCATGAGGTTTACACTTGACCCTAAGTCACACAAGGCCTTCTTGAAGGTCATGGTGCCTATGGTACAAGGTATTGAAAACTTCCCAGGATCCTGTCTCTTTTGAGGCAGTTTCTGCCTAGACAAGTCATCCAGTTCTTTGGTGAGCAAAGGGGATTCATCCTCCCAAGTCTCATTTCCAAATAACTTGTCATTCAGCTTCATGATTGCTCCAAGGTATTTAGCAACTTGCTCTTCAGTGACATACTCATCCTCTTCAGAGGAAGAATGCTCATCAGAGCTCATGAATGGCAGAAGTAAGTCTAGTGGAATCTCTATGGTCTCATTTTGAGCCTCAGATTCCCATGGTTCCTCATTGGGGAACTCATTGGAGGCCAGTGGACGCCCAGTGAGGCCTTCCTCAGTGGCGTTCACTGCCTCTTCTCCCTCCCAAAATTCGGCCATGTTGATGGCCTTGCACTCTCCTTTTGGATTTTCTTCTGTATTGCTTGGAAGAGTACTAGGAGGGAGTTCAATAATTTTCTTGCTCAGCTGACCCACTTGTGCCTCTAAATTTCTGATGGAGGACCTTGTTTCAGTCATGAAACTTTGAGTGGTTTTGATCAGATCAGAGACCATGGTTGCTAAGTCAGAGTTATTCTGCTTAGAACTCTCTGTCTGTTGCTGAGAAGATGATGGAAAAGGCTTGCTATTGCTAAACCTGTTTCTTCCACCATTATTGTTGTTGAAACCTTGTTGGGGTCTCTGTTGATCCTTCCATGACAAATTTGGATGATTTCTCCATGAAGGATTAGAGGTGTTTCCATAGGGTTCTCCCATGTAATTCACCTCTTCCATTGAAGGGTTCTCAGGATCATAAGCTTCTTCCTCAGATGAAGCCTCCTTAGTACTGCTTGGTGCATTTTGCATTCCAGACAGACTTTGAGAAATTATGTTGACTTGTTGAGTCAATATTTTATTCTGAGCCAATATGGCATTCAGAGTGTCAATCTCAAGAACTCCTTTCTTCTGACTAGTCCCATTGTTCACAGGATTTCTTTCAGAAGTGTACATGAATTGGTTGTTTGCAACCATTTCAATCAGTTCTTGAGCTTCAGTAGGCGTCTTCTTCAGATGAAGAGATCCTCCTGCAGAGCTATCCAAAGACATCTTGGACAGTTCAGAGAGACCATCATAGAAAATACCTATGATGCTCCATTCAGAAAGCATGTCAGAGGGACACTTTCTGATAATTGTTTGTATCTTTCCCAAGCTTCATAGAGGGATTCTCCTTCCTTCTGTCTGAAGGTTTGGACTTCCACTCTAAGCTTACTCAATTTTTGAGGTGGAAAGAACTTTGCCAAGAAGGCATTGACTAGCTTTTCCCAAGAGTCCAGGCTTTCTTTAGGTTGAGAGTCCAACCATGCTCTAGCTCTGTCTCTTACAGCAAAAGGGAATAGCATAAGTCTGTAGACCTCAGGGTCAACCCCATTAGTCTTGACAGTGTCAAAGATTTGCAAGAATTCAGCTAAAAACTGATGAGGATCTTCCAATGGAAGTCCATGGAACTTGCAATTCTGTTGCATTAGAGAAACTAGTTGAGGCTTAAGCTCAAAGTTGTTTGCTCCAATGGCAGGGATAGAGATGCTTCTCCCATAGAAATCGGGAGTAGGTGCAGTAAAGTCACCCAGCACCTTCCTTGCATTGTTGGCATTGTTGTTTTCGGCTGCCATGTGTTCTTCTTCTTTGAAGAATTCGGTCAGGTCCTCTAAAGAGAGTTGTGCTTTGGCTTCTCTTAGCTTTCTCTTCAAGGTCCTTTCAGGTTCAGGATCAGCCTCAACAAGAATGCCTTTGTCTTTGCTCCTGCTCATATGAAAGAGAAGAGAACAAGAAAATATGGAATCCTCTGTCACAGTATAGAGATTCCTTAAAGTGTCAGAGGAAAAGAAGAGTAGAAGACAGAAGTAGAAAATTCGAACTTATCAAAGAAGATAGAGTTCGAATTTTGCATTAAGGGATAGTGTTAGTCCATAAATAGAAGGATGTGAGAAGGAGGGAAGTAATTTTCGAAAATTAAGTAAAAGATTTTGAAAACATTTTGAAAAACACTACTTGATTTTCGAAAATGAAAGTGGAAAAGAAATCAAGTGATTTTTGAAAAAGATTTTAAAATTATAAATCAAAAAGATTTGATTGAAAACTATTTTGATAAAAGATGTGGTTAAGAAGATATGATTAGTTTTTTTTTAAAAAAAAAAGATGTGATTGAGAAGATATGATTTGAAAAACATTAAAAAAAAGATTTGATTTTGAAAATTGAAAACTTGGCTAACAAGAAAAGATATGATTCAAACATTAAACCTTTCTCAACAGAAAAGGCAATATACTTGAAATGTTGAATCAAATCATTAATTGGTAGCAAGTATCTTTGAAAATAGAAAGAAATTGATTTTGAAAAAGATTTGATTGAAAAGATTGATTTTGAAAAAGATTTGATTTTGAAAAGATTTTGAAAACTGAAAAAAATTGATTTGAAAACAAAATCTTCCCTTCTAGCCATCCTGGCGTTAAACGCCCAGAATGGTGCACATTCTGGCGTTTAACGCCCAAAACTATACCTTTTTGGGCGTTAAACGCCCAACCAGGTACCCTGGCTGGCGTTTAAACGCCAGTCTGTCCTTCTTCACTGGGCGTTTTGAACGTCCAGCTTTTTCTGTGTAATTCCTCTGCTGTATGTTCTGAATCTTCAATTCTCTGCATCATTGACTTGAGAAGACACAAATTAAAAATATTTTTGGATTTTTAATAATAAGAACAAATCAAAATGCAACAAGAATTAAATAACAATGCATGCAAGACACCAAACTTAGCAGTTTGTATACTATTGACACTAACAAAATGAAAATGCATATGAGACACACAAAACACTCAAGTCAATTGAATTCAAAGATCAGAGCACGAAAATTATCAAGAATTACTTGAAAATCCTTAATACACATGAATGAATGCATGCAATTGACACTAAACTTAAGATGAGACACTAGACTTAAACAATAATTTTTTTGGTTTTTGTGATTTTTTTTATTTTTTTGTGTTTTTCGAAAATTAAAAAGAAAAAGATATCAAAATTCTTAATGAGAATTCCAGGAATCAGTGCAATGCTAGTCTAAGACTCCGGTCCAGGAATTAGACATGGCTTCACAGCCAGCCAAGCTTTCGAAGAAAGCTTCGGTCCAAAACACTAGACATGGCCAAAGGCCAGCCAAGCCTTAGCAGATCACTGCTCCAAAAGCAAGATTGATAAAAATCAACAAGCTTTTGTGATGATAAGTTGAAACCTCGGTCCAATGAGATTAGACATGGCTTCTCAGCCAGCCAGACTTCAACAAATCATCATGAAACTCTAGAATTCATCTTCAAGAATTTCGAAAAAAAATAAATACCTAATCTAAGCAACAAGATGAACCGTCAGTTGTCCAAACTAAACAATCCCCGGCAACGGCGCCAAAAACTTGGTGTTGTTGCCGGATTTTGGCACTGATGTTACCGGACCAAAAGCTTGCTCAAAACTTGAACAATCCCCGGCAACGGCGCCAAAAACTTGGTGCGCGAAATTGTGAACAATACTTTTCACAACTCTCATAATCCCCGGTCATGAACCCCAAAAACTTGGTAGCTCAATACCATGGCATTACACAACTTCGCACAACTAACCAGCAAGTGCACTGGGTCGTCCAAGTAATAAACCTTACGCGAGTAAGGGTCGATCCCACGGAGATTGTTAGTATGAAGCAAGCTATGGTCACCTTGTAAATCTTAGTCAGGCAGACTCAAATGGATATGGTGATGAACGAAATAAACATAAAGATAAAGATAGAGGTACTTATGTAATTCATTGGTAGGAACTTCAGATAAGCGCATGAAGATGCCTTCCCTTCCGTCTCTCTGCTTTCCTACTGTCTTCATCCAATCCTTCTTCCTCCTTTCCATGGCAAGCTTATGTAGGGTTTCACCGTTGTCAATGGCTACCTCCCATCCTCTCAGTGAAAACGTTGCCTATGCTCTGTCACAGCATGGATAATCATCTGTCGGTTCTCGGTCAGGCCGGAATAGAATCCAGCGATTCTTTTGCGTCTGTCACTAACGCCCCGCCTGCTAGGAGTTTGAAGCACGTCACAGTCATTCAATCATTGAATCCTACTCAGAATACCACAGACAATGTTAGACCTTCCGGATTCTCTTGAATGCCGCCATCAGTTCTAGCCTATACCACGAAGACTCTGATCTCACGGAATGGTTGGCTCCGTTGTCAGGCGAGCACTCGGTTGTCAGGCGATCAACCATGCATCGTGCAATCAGGAATCCAAGAGATATTCACCCAATCGAAGGTAGAACGGAGGTGGTTGTCAGTCACACGTTCATAGGTGAGAATGATGATGAGTGTCACGGATCATCACATTCATCAAGTTGAAGAACAAGTGATATCTTAGAACAAGAACAAGCGGAATTGAATGGAAGAACAATAGTAATTGCATTAATACTCGAGGTACAGCAGAGCTCCACACCTTAATCTATGGTGTGTAGAAACTCCACCGTTAAAAATACATAAGAACAAGGTCTAGGCATGGCCGAATGGCCAGCCTCCCAATGATCTAAGATAGCATAAAAATGAAGATAGCTACCAAAGTCCAGAAAAGTGAATTTTAACTAAAAACTAATAAAAATATACTAAAAACTAACTAGATCATACCAAAAACATACTAAAAACAATGCCAAAAAGCGTACAAATTATCCGCTCATCACCGCCTGACTGAGATTTACAAGGTGAACATAGCTTGCTTCATACCAACAATCTCTGTGGGATCGACCCTTACTCACGTAAGGTATTACTTGGACGACCCAGTACACTTGCTGGCTAGTTGAACGGAATTGTGTCCACACATAGCAAAGAGCCATAATAATGATTCCATACAACAACAAAGAATACTATACTGATGTGATCACAATTTCGTCCACCAAGTTTTTGGCGCCGTTGCCGGGGATTGTTCGAGTATGGACAACTGACGGTTCATCTTGTTGCTCAGATTAGGTAATTTTCTTTTCAAAATTTTTCAAAAATCTTTTTCAAAATTTTTCTTTTCTTTTTCGTTTTTCCAAACTTTATTTTCGAAAAAAATTAGTAAAAATACAAAAAAATCATAAAATCATAAAAAACCAAAAACATTTTGTGTTCTTGTTTGAGTCTTGAGTCAATTTTTAAGTTTGGTGTCAATTGCATGTTTTTAAAATTTATGCATTATTTTTTCGAAAATTCCATGCATTCATAGTGTTCTTCATGATCTTCAAGTTGTTCTTGGTAAGTCTTCTTGTTTGATCTTGATGTTTCTTGTTTTGTATCTTTTGTTGTTTTTCATATGTATTTTTCGTTTGTTAGAGTCCATGCATTAAAGATTTCTAAGTTTGCTGTCTTGCATGTTTTCTTTGCATCAAAAATTTTCAAAAAAAAATATGTTCTTGATGTTCATCATGATCTTCAAAGTGTTCTTGGTGTTCATCTTGACATTCATAGTGTTCTTGCATGCATCATGTGTTTGATCCAAAATTTTCATATTTTGGGTCATTTTTATGTTTTTCTCTCTCATCTTTAAAATTTCAAAAATCAAAAAAATATCTTTTCCTTATTTCCCTCCAAATTTTCGAAATTTTGGGTTGACTTGGTCAAAAAATTTTTAAAATTAGTTGCTTCTTACAAGTCAAGTCAAATTTTCATTTTTAAAAATCTTATCTTTTCAAAATCTTTTTCAAAAATCATATCTTTTCCATTTTTTTCCTTTTTTTCGAAAATTTCAAAAATCTTTTTCAAATTATTTTCAAAATCTTTTTCTTATCTTTTACATCATATTTTCAAAATTACACTAACAATTAATGTGATTGATTCAACAATTTGAAGTTTGTTACTTTCTTGTTAAGAAAGGTTCAATCTTTAAGTTCTAGAATCTTATCTTGAAGTTTCTTGTTAGTGAAGTAAGTAATTTCAAATTTTTGAATTAAATCTTTTTATCTTTTATCTTATCTTTTTCAAAAATTTTATCTTTTTCAAAATTTGATTTCAAAATATCTTATCTAACTTCTTATCTTCTTATCTTTTTAAAATTTGATTTTAATTTCTTTTTCAACTAACTCTTTGACTTTTTGTTTGTTTCTTATCTTTTTCAAAACCACCTGACTACTTTTCCCTCTCTAATTTTTGAAAATATCTCACCTCTTTTTCAAAAATTCTTTTTGTTCTAAATTTTAATTTTAATCTTATCTTATCTTTAATTTTCGAAAATTACTAATCCCTTTTTCAAAATTATTTTCGAAATTTCTCCTCTCTTTTCTTATTCTATTTAATTATTTAATTACTAACACTTCTCTTCACCTCTCTCCATCTAAATATCCGAATTCCCTCTTCTACATTCTTCTCCCCTTTCTTTTTCTACTAACATAAAGGAATCTCTATACTGTGACATAGAGGATTCCTCTTTCTTTTCTTGTTTTCTTCTCTTTCATATGAGCAGGAACAAGGATAAAGGCACTCTTGTTGAAATTGATCCAGAACCTGAAAGGACTCTGAAGAGAAAATTAAGAGAAGCTAAGTTACAACAATCTAAAGGTAACCTTTCAGAAACATTAGAACAAGAGAAGGAGATGGCAGCCGAAAATAATAATAATGCAAGGAGAATGCTTGGTGACTTCACAAAGCCAACATCCAAATTTGATGGAAGAAGCATCTCCATTCCTGCCATTGGAACCAACAACTTTGAGCTGAAACCTCAGCTAGTTGCCTTAATGCAACAAAACTGCAAGTTTTATGGACTTCCATCTGAAGATCCTTATCAGTTTTTAACTGAGTTCTTGCAGATCTGTGAGACTGTAAAGACGAATGGAGTTGATCCTGAAGTCTACAGACTCATGCTTTTCCCTTTTACTGTAAGAGACAGAGCTAGAATATGGATTCACAACCCAAGGATAGCATGGACTCTTGGGATAAGCTGGTCACTTCCTTCTTGGATAAATTCTTTCCTCCTCAAAAGCTGAGCAAGCTGAGAGTGGATGTTTAAACCTTCAAACAAAAAGATGGTGAATCCCTCTATGAAGCTTGGGAAAGATACAAGCAGCTGACCAAAAGATGTCCATCTGACATGTTTTTAGAATGGACCATATTAGATATATTCTATTATGGTCTATCTGAATTTTTGAAAATGTCATTGGACCATTCTACAAGTGGATCTATTCACCTAAAGAAAACGCCTGAAGAGGCTCAAGAACTCATTGATATGGTTGCAAACAACCAATTCATGTACACTCCTGAGAGGAATTTCGTGAATAATGGGATACCTCAGAAGAAAGGAGTTCTTGAAATTGATGTTCTGAATGCCATATTGGCTCAGAACAAAGTGTTGACTCAGCAAGTCAACATGATTTCTCAAAGTCTGAATGGATGGCAAAATGCATCCAACAGTACTAAAGTGGCAGCTTCTGAAGAAGCTTATGATCCTGAGAACCTTGCAATTGCAGAGGTTAATTACATGGGTGAACCTTATGGAAACACCTATAACTCATCATGGAGAAATCATCCAAATTTCTCATGGAAGGATCAACAAAAGCCTCAACAAGGCTTTAACAATGGTGGACGCAATAGGCTGAGCAATAGCAAGCCTTTTCCATCATCTTCTCAGCAACAGATAGAGAATTCTGAACAAAACACTTCTAATTTAGCCAATCTAGTCTCTGATCTATCAAAGGCCACTTTTAGTTTCATGAGTGAAACAAGATCCTCCATCAGAAATCTGGAGGCACAAGTGGGCCAGCTGAGTAAGAAAGTCATTGAAACTCCTCCCAGTATTCTCCCAAGTAATACAGAAGAGAATCCAAAAGGAGAGTGCAAGGCCATTGATGTAATCAATATGGCCGAATGCACAAGGGAGGAGGAGGACGAAAATCCTAGTGAGGAAGACCTCCTGGGACGTCCTTCAAGCAAGAAGGAGTTTCCTATTAAGGATCCAAAGGAATCGGAGGCTCATACAGAGACCATAGAGATTCCATTAAATCTCCTTCTGCCATTCATGAGCTCTGAAGACTATTCTTCCTCTGAAGAGGATGAAGATGTGACTGGAGAGCAAGTTGCTCAATATTTAGGAGCTATCATGAAGCTGAATGCCAAGTTGTTTGGTAATGAGACTTGGGAAAGTGAACCTCCCTTGCTCATTAGTGAACTAGATACCTGGATTCAGCAAACTCTACCTCAAAAGAAACAAGATCCTGGCAAGTTCTTAATACCTTGTACCATAGGCACCATAACCTTTGAAAAAGCCCTATGTGATCTGGGGTCAGGGATAAATCTTATGCCACTCTCTGTATTGGAGAAGATGGGGATCATTGAGGTACAACCTGCCTTGTTCTCATTACAATTGGCAGACAAGTCATTGAGACAAGCTTATGGAATAGTGGAGGACATGTTAGTAAAGGTTGAAGGCCTTTACATCCCTGCTGATTTCATAATCTTAGACACTAGGAAGGAAGAGGATGAATGCATCATCCTTGGAAGACCTTTTCTAGCCACAGCAGGAGCTGTGATAGATGTCAACAGAGGTGAATTAGTCCTTCAATTGAATGGGGACTACCTTGTGTTTAAGGCACATGGCCATCCCTCTGTGACAAAAGAGAGTAAGCATGAAGAGCTTCTCTCAGTTCAGAGTCAAGAAGAGCCCCCACAGTCAAACTCTAAATTTGGTGTTGTGAGGCCACAACCAAACTCTAAGTTTGATGTCAAGATCCCATATCCAAACTCTAAGTTTGGTGTTGGGACTATACAACATTGACCTGATCACCTTTGTGGCTCCATGAGAGCCACTGTCAAGCTATTGACATTAAAGAAGCGCTTGTTGGGAGGCAACCCAATTTTATTTATCTAATTTTTATTTTATTTTATTTTATTTTATTGTTATTTTGTGTTTTATTAGGTACATGATCATGTGGAGTCACGAAAAAAATATAAAAATTAAAAACAGAATCAAAAACAGCAGAAGAAAAATCACACCCTGGAGGAAGCACAGGCTGGCGTTCAACGCCAGTAAGATGCATCTGGCTGGCGTTCAATGCCAGAACAGAGCATGAATCTGGCACTGAACGCCAGAAACAAGCAACATTCTGGCGCTGAACGCCAAGAATGTGCCTAGAGGAAAAGCTGGCGCTGAACGCCAGCAACAAGCATGAAACTGGCGTTCAACGCCAGAAACATGTTACATGTGGGCGTTGAACGCCCAGAATGTGCACCACTCGGCGTTTAAACGCCAGAATGGTGTGCAAAGGCATTTTACATGCCTATTTGGTGCAGGGATGGAATTCCTTGACACCTCAGGATCTGTGGACCCCACAGGATCACCTCAGGATCTGTGGACCCCACAGGATCCCCACCTACTATATTCCCACCTTACCTCCTAATCCTATTTTACTCTTCCCCATGTCACACTTCCCAAAACCCTTCACCAATCACCTCAATCTCTCTTCCCAATTACCCCCTTCACCACTCACATCCATCCACTCTTCCCCATAAACCCCACCTACCTTCAAAATTCAAAAACATTTCCCCCCCCATAAACCCTCTCCCCTTTCCCTATATATACCCTTCCATTCTACTTCATTTTCACACAACACAACCCCCTCTTCCATACCTTGGCCGAACCTACACTTCCCCTTCTCCTTCATATTCTCTTCTTCTTTTTCTTCTCTTTTTTCTACTCTTGCTCGAGGACGAGCAATATTTTAAGTTTGGTGTGGTCAAAGCACAATCTTTTTTTGTTTTCCACTACCATCAATGGCACCTAAGGCCGGAGAATCCTCTAGAAAAGGAAAAGGGAAGACAAAAGCTTCCACCTCCGAGTCATGGGAGATGGAAAGATTCATCTCCAAAAGCCATCAAGACCACTTCTATGATGTTGTGGCAAAGAAGAAGGTGATCCCTGAGGTCCCTTTCAAGCTCAAGAAAAATGAGTATCCAGAAATCCGACATGAGATCCGAAGAAGAGGTTGGGAAGTCCTAACCAACCCCATGCAACAAGTCGGAATCTTAATTGTTCAAGAGTTCTATGCCAATGCATGGATCACTAGGAACCATGATCAAAGTATAAACCCGAGTCCAAAGAATTATCTCACAATGGTTCGGGGGAAATACTTAGATTTTAGTCCAGAAAATGTGAGGTTGGCATTCCACTTGTCCATGATGCAAGAAGATGAACGCCCCTACACTAGAAGGGTCAACTTTAATCAAAGGTTGGACCAAGTCCTAATGGACATATGTGTGGAAGGAGCTCAATGGAAAAGAGACTCCAAAGGCAAGCTAGTTCAACTAAGAAGACTGGACCTCAAGCCTGTGGCTAGAGGATGGTTGGAGTTCATTCAACGCTCCATCATTCCCACTAGCAACCGATCTGAAGTTACTGTGGATCGGGCCATCATGATTCATAGCATCATGATTGGAGAGGAAGTAGAAGTTCATGAAGTCATCTCCAATGAATTCTACAAAATAGCCGACAAGCCCTCCACCATGGCAAGGCTAGCTTTTCCTCACCTTATTTGCCATCTATGTTACTCAGCTGGAGTTATCATAGAAGGAGACATCTCCATTGAGGAGGATAAGCCCATCACCAAGAAGAGGATGGAGCAAGCAAGAGGGACCCTTCACAGTTCTCAAGAGATGCATGAGGAAGCTCATCATCAAGAAATCCCTGAGACGCCTCAAGGGATGCACTTTCCTCCCAACAACTATTGGGAACAACTCAACACTTCCTTAGAGGATTTGAGCCACAATGTTGAACAATTAAGGGTGGAACATTATGAGCACTCCATCATTCTCCATGAAATAAGAGAAGATCAAAGAGCAATGAGGGAGGAGCAACAAAGGCAAGGAAGGGACATAGAAGAACTTAAGGACATTGTTGGACCTTCACGAAGAAGACGCCACTAAGGTGGATTCATTCCTTGTTCTTATTTCTTTCTGTTTTTCGGTTTCTATGTTATGTTTATCTATGTTTTGTGTCTCTACTTCATGATCATTAGTAGTTAGTAACTATATCTTAAAGCTATGAATAAATTCCATTAATCCTTCACCTCTCTTAAATGCAAAATGTTTTAATTCAAAAGAACAAGAAGTACATGAATTTCGAATTTATCCTTGAATTTAATTTAATTATATTGATGTGGTGACAATACTTTTTTTTTCTGAATGAATGCTTGAACAGTGCATATTTTTGATCTTGTTGTTTATGAATGTTAAAATTGTTGGCTCTTGAAAGAATGATGAACAAAGAGAAATATTATTGATGATCTGAAAAATCATGAAATTGATTCTTGAAGCAAGAAAAAGCAGTGAAAAAGCAAAAGCTTGTGAAAAAAAAAAAAGAAAAGCTTGCAAAAAGAAAAAAATGGCGAAAAAAATAGAAAGAAAAAGAAAAAGCAAGCAGAAAAAGCCAATAGCCCTTAAAACCAAAAGGTAAGGGTAAAAATGATCCAAGGCTTTGAGCATCAATGGATAGGAGGGCCCAAGGAAATAAAATCCAGGCCTAAGCGGCTAAATCAAGCTGTCCCTAACCATGTGCTTGTGTCATGAAGGTCCAAGTGAAAAGCTTGAGACTGAGTGGTTAAAGTCGTGATCCAAAGCAAAAAGAGTGTGCTTAAGAGCTCTGGACACCTCTAACTGGGGACTCTAGCAAAGCTGAGTCACAATCTGAAAAGGTTCACCCAGTCATGTGTCTGTGGCATTTATGTATCCGGTGGTAATACTGGAAAACAAAGTGCTTAGGGCCACAGCCAAGACTCATAAGTAGCTGTGTTCAAGAATCAACATACTTAACTAGGAAAATCAATAACACTATCCGAAATTCTAAGTTCCTAGAGAAGCCAATCATTCTAAACTTTAAGAGAAAAAGTGAGATGCCAAAACTGTTCAGAAGCAAAAAGCTACAAGTCCCGCTCATCTAATTATAATTAATATTCATTGATATTCTGAAATTTATAGTATATTCTCTTCTCTTTATCCTAATTGATTTTCAGTTGCTTGGGGACAAGCAACAATTTAAGTATGGTGTTGTGATGAGCGGATAATTTATACGCTTTTTGCATTGTTTTTAGGTAGTTTTTAGTAAGTTTAAGCTACTTTTAGGGATGTTTTCATTAGTTTTTATGTTAAATTCACATTTCTGGACTTTACTATGAGTTTGTGTGTTTTTCTGTGATTTCAGGTAATTTCTGGCTGAAATTGAGGGACTTGAGCAAAACTCTGAAAAAGGTTGACAAAAGGACTGCTGATGCTGTTGGAATCTGACCTCCCTTCACTCGAAATGGATTTTCTGGAGCTACAGAACTCCAATTGGCGCGCTCTTAATAGCGTTGGAAAGTAGACATCCAGAGCTTTCCATCAATATATAATAGTTCATACTTTATTCGGGAATTGACGACGTAAAGTGGCGCTCAACGCCAAGTACATGCTGCTGTCTAGAATTAAACGCCAGAAACACGTCACAACCCGGAGTTGAACGCCCAAAACACGTTACAACTTGGAGTTCAACTCCAAGAAAAGCCTCAGCTCGTGGACAGATCAAGCTCAGCCCAAGCATACACCAAGTGGGCCCCGGAAGTGGATTTATGCATCAATTACTTACTCATGTAAACCCTAGTAGCTAGTCTAGTATAAATAGGATAAGTTACTATTGTATTAGACATTTTTAGACAGTTGAATCTTTTGACCATTCGGTCTTTTGATCACCTTCAAGGGGGCTGGCCATTCGGCCATGCCTGAACCTTTCATTTATGTATTTTCAACGGTGGAGTTTCTACACACCATAGATTAAGGGTGTGGAGCTCTGTTGTACCTCAAGTTTCAATACAATTATTATTATCTTCTATTCAATTCTCTTTTATTCTTATTCCAAGATATACGTTGCACAACACTTTGATGAATGTGATGATCCATGACACTCATCATCATTCTCACCTATGAACGTGCGTGACTGACAACCACTTCCGTTCTACCTTAGGCCGGGCGCATATCTCTTAGATTCCCCAAACAGAATCTTCGTGGTATAAGCTAGATTGATGGCGGCATTCATGAGAATCCAGAAAGTCTAAACCTTGTCTGTGGTATTCCGAGTAGGATTCTGGGATTGAATGACTGTGACGAGCTTCAAACTCCTGAAGGCTGGGCGTTAGTGATAGACGCAAAAGAATCAAGGGATTCTATTCCAACCTGATTGAGAACCGACAGATGATTGGCCGTGCTGTGACAGAGCATAGGACCATTTTCACTGAGAGGATGGGATGTAGCCATTGACAATGGTGATGCCCTACATACGCCTATCTGAAATTCCCACCATTAATTTACATAAGTATTTCTATCTTAGTTTATTTATCTTTATTTTCTATTTATTCCATTAATCAAATTTAAACCAATAATCCAATTATACTTGAATCCGCCTGACTGAGATTTACAAGGTGACCATAGCTTGCTTCATACCAACAATCTCTGTGGGATCGACCCTTACTCACGTAAGGTATTACTTGGACGACCCAGTACACTTGCTGGCTAGTTGAACGGAGTTGTGTCCACACATAGCAAAGAGCCATAATAATGATTCCATACAACAACAAAGAATACTATACTGATGTGATCACAATTTCGTCCACCAAGTTTTTGGCGCTGTTGCCAGGGATTGTTCGAGTATGGACAACTGACAGTTCATCTTGTTGCTCAGATTAGATAATTTTCTTTTCAAAATTTTTCAAACATTTGACATATCACATCCTAATTATGCTAAAATTTCACATTCTTTAAAACATTTGACAGCACTCACTAGAGACAATAGATTCCAGGATGATGGAATTTTGTTTGTTGATTAAATTTAATTTTTTACAGTAATAAGAAATTAACCGATCAACTCAGATTTGCATTCTGACAAAGAACAAATCGTACATATATTTCATTGTTACTACTTTGAGTGTTTTCTGGCAAATGGAAAGCATTATATTATTATTTGCATTACTTATGAACTGTTAAATGGCAAATGGAGACTAATTAATTTAATAGTTAACACGTAAATAATACCAAGCTGAATACCATAATATCTT
The DNA here is from genome assembly GCF_003086295.3 of Arachis hypogaea. Classification (NCBI taxonomy): domain Eukaryota; kingdom Viridiplantae; phylum Streptophyta; class Magnoliopsida; order Fabales; family Fabaceae; genus Arachis; species Arachis hypogaea. Next base: position 26,498,715 of record NC_092044.1, on the reverse strand, counting down.
TTAGCTAAACTATTACTAAAAACAACTGCATAAATTACGTGGAATAGAGACCAAAGGGGATCTTGTTATCAATACCATCTTTATAACTTTATTTAACTTTCTTTCTTTCTTTTTGATGGCTCACTAAGTGCTTCACTTTTCAAGTTTCTCTTTTGGGTGCACACCATTTGCTTTCTGTCTCGTCTGGTCACTTTCCAAGTTATTTTTGGAGAAGCTACCTGGTGCACGGAATTGTAAATCACTTTTCACAACTCCGATACAACTAACCAGCAAGTGCACTGAGTCGTCCAAGTAATAAAACCTTACGCGAGTAAGGGTCGATTCCACGGAGATTGTAGGCTTGAAGCAAGCTATGGTCATCTTGTAAATCTTAGTCAGGCGGATTCAATTGGTTATGAGTTTTGATAATTGAAAGATAAGTAAAACGTAAATTAAAATAAAGATACTTATGTAATTCATTGGTGGAAATTTCAAATAACCGTTTGGAGATGCTTTGTTGCTTCTGAACCTCTGCTTTCCTATTATCCTCATCCAATCATGCATGCTCCCTTCCATGGCAAGATGTATGTTGGTGGAACACCGTTGTCAACGACTACCATCCGTCCTCTCAGTGAAAATGGTCCAGCTACAGTTTCTGTACGGCTAATCAACTGTCGGATTTCTCGTCTCGTCTCGGATTTCACTAATTAATCTTACTAGTCCATTAGACCTGCTTAACTTACTAAAATATAATTAAATATATAAATTACTTTTTATTATTAACACAATTATTAGATATTTTAAATTTATTATATTTCATTATAAATATTAAATATGATATATTACATATAAATATTTTTATTAAAATAAAATTTTTAAAAATAAAATTTTATTTTGTAAAAAAAAATATTATCAAACCTTTTAACAAGACTGAATAAGAAGCCAAACTTAATATTTTAAAAAAAAATTTACAACAGATAGTAGAGCAGACTAGACTAATTAACTACATGACAGACCAGGTCTTTTAAGAACAAAGTTTAACCTGGCCTGACTTGTTCTCACCCCTAGTAAGTTGGAATGCTTTGATATCAGCTTATGCTGAATCAGGATTGTGTGATGAGGCCTATGCATTGTTTATGCAGATGGAGAAAGCCTAACGTCATAAGTTGGAGTGCAGTAATCTGTGGCTTTGCTTCTAAGGGCCGTTGTCAGGATTCACTTGAACTTTTTAGGCAAATGCAGCTTTTTTTTTGCAGAGTAATCGCCAATTGTGTGACGATTTCCAGTGTTTTATCAGTTTGTGCAGAGTTAGCAGCATTGAATGTTGGCAGGGAGCTCCATGGTTATGCTACTAGGACTCAGATGGATGACAATATTTTGGTGGGAAATGGTCTGATTAACATGTATATGAAGTGTGGTGGTTTCAAGGAAGGGCATTTGGTATTTGATGATATTAAGGGTAGAGATATAATCTCATGGAATTCATTGATTGGTGGTTATGAAATCCATGGACTTGATGAAGCTGGAATGAAGCCAGATAACGTTTCTTTTGTTGCTGTTCTATCCGCTTGCAGCCAGTGAATTTGGGATTAAGCCTAATGTAGAGCACTATGCATGCATGGTTGATCTCCTTGGTCGCGCTGGACTTGTGCAAGAAGCAAGCGACATTGTTAGAAACATGGCAGTTGAACCTAATGACTGCGTTTGGGGAGCGCTTCTAGACTCATGTAGAATGCACAGAGACACATACATTGTAGAAGAAACAGAAATAACTGGCAGCTTCATGCTGCTTTCCAATATTTATGCTGCAAGTGGAAGATTGGAGGATTCAGCAAGGGTTAGGGTCTCAGCAAAATCAAAAGGTGAGAAAGAAGCAGGAAGCATATTGCATTTGAGGCAAGATGAAACTTATGGGATCCTTGCGGAATTGACACGTCAAATGACAAGTATAAATAAACGATATAGCTGCCTTATTGACGACGAATCAGAGCTCTTGCTTGTTACAAACTAATTAGAGGCAAGATTATTTATTTTTTGCACTGAGTCCTCGTAGTATATAGTGGAGTTCTTTGTTGTGGATTCTCGAGAAACATTCTCGCGATTGGAATAATATCACCCATGGATTACCCGAAGAAGGTGGTGGAGCTGATTGGTTAATAGCAGCGACGGTGGGGCGTCGGAGGCATAGCAAGTTGGTGAGCCGTAGAAGGCAGCATGGGGAAAGATGAATCATAATGAGGCAAAGGAGGTAGTGAATAAGCAATCATTGATTCAGTTTATCGGCAACAGATGGTGAAAAAACTGTTCTATTGTCATATCATTATTGTCAGAGGCGGAGCTTCATTAGGGCAGGGCATGCCCCCAAATTTTTTATAAAAAAGTTAGTAGTAATTCTTCAAAAAATAAAGAGTAGTTGAGTTGGCTCAAATACTTTATTATAATTTAGAGTATTTAAATTCAATCTTTATCTAATATTTTTATGGCATAATAATTTTTAATTTTAGAGTAGGCCTTTATTGACTTCACAACATATCAAAATTAAAAGATAAAATTAAATCATATCAAAAAAGTTATCTAACAAAAAAAAAGAATAAAAAAATTTATCTAACAAAGAAAATAAGAATAAAAAAATCATCTAACAAAATAAAAAATAAAAATTATCATTATAAAAATATTATAAAAACACGTTCCTTGTTGCTTTGCTTCTCATTATAAAAAACACGTTTTGCTAAAAAATTAAGTATTTTTTATTTATTTAATTTAATATTATTTTATATATTATTATTTATTTTATTTCATTTTTTATATGATAAAAAACTATTAGAATATTCAATAACTATTGATATTATTGTATTTGTATAAATTGATAAAAAATTAATAAATATTATAAATTTTTTAATATTTATCTTTCTAATTTTTTTACATATTTTACAGAATATATATTTAAATTTGTATACAAAATAATGATAAAAAAAAATCAAAGAATTGATACATTTTTTAAGAGAAAGGCTAATATTCAAGAAGGAGAACATATAACTTCTAAAATATCAACACCTGTAAATAGTTCTTATACTTTAATAAATCACGAAAAAAGTGAGATACAACTTTCAAAAATTCAAAGAGTTGCATCTTATGAGTTTGACCTTAATTCAAAGAGAAAGGCTAATATTCAAGAAGGAGAACATATAACTTCTAAAATATCAACACTTGTAAATAGTTCTTATACTTTAATAAATCACGAAAAAAGTGAGATACAACTTTCAAAAATTCAAAGAGTTGCATCTTATGAGTTTGACCTTAATTCTTTGGAATGAGACCCTGATAAACGGTTTTAAATTTCGACTTCGTAATATCACCCAAACCAGAGAGATGTGGTTAGACAAGTTTATCTTAAATGGGATCCACATCAAAAACATCTTGATAATTATCCTCTATCTTGTAGAATTATTTATTTATTATCTTATTGTAACAAACTTAAAAAATAATTATATTTATAAATTTTATTTTGATATAAATATTATTATTAAATTTTTATGTTAAATGTTTGCCCCAAAATTTTATTTCAAGCTCCGCCACTAATGATTGTACAATAGCGGAAATTGTTGTTCATCAGCATCTGAAATTAGAGAGCAACTAAATTCTGAATTTAGTGATGTGAATGGCTCTTCTTCGCATGGCTCACTATTTTCCCAGCAAGAAATTGAGGGCAGTGAAGCTGGGCCATCATTATTATTGTCATAGTCCCATAGCTGATAATGATGATGATGAGTAGTTGAATTCAGATTCTGATCATTAAACGTATTAGGCAACTGTTGATATGATTGTGATGTCATCATGTCATTGATGCCACTGAAATCAAAAGTAGGAGGTGGGTTTGTTGCTCAAATGATTGTGATTGATGATCAGAAAAAAGTTGTTGAAATGATGGTTGAAGCTCTGACAATGATGAAGCTCCAATATTCTTGAAATACATGGACTCATAACAAACGAGTATTGCTCTTCAATAGATTGCAATAATGTCGCCCCAAGTGTATCCTGTGTTTATTTCGTTGTATATATTGATTTAACTTATAATTCTATTGTCATTGAACAAGATATAAGATTTTCAACATAAAAAAGGAACTAATCTAACAGTAAGAGCCATGAATTAAGCAAATATAGTCAATGTGGGAAGTGTTTCATATGTCACCATATGTAAATTCTGAGTAACAAAGGTTAAATTATTTCATATTCAAAGATTAAGATAAAAAATTAACAAATGTTTACTTAGTACTTACCGATATTTGGATGCTGCACCATCTTTAGTGAAGTCAGGAAATAACTCAACCTTAGAATGACGCTTTACATGTTCTGTTCTGGATTCAGTATAAATTATAAAATGATGGCACTTTGTCAAGCTTCAAAAAGAAATTAGCACACATCAACATTCTTTCTATATTCCATTATAACTGTATTTGGACGCTATATTTGTTATTTAAATAATATACCTGAATTTGAAGTTGCTCAAGTTTATTTTCCTCAATGCATGCACTAAAGGCTGAAATGTTGTCCCATGCTATTTCAATTTTACGCCTCAAAAAGTCTTCACCCAATATCTCCCAAATAAATTTGTGCCAACCAAAATAAATCTTGCCAATCAAGTCTACGGAATTTTGACTCTCAACCTGTACAAAAGAAAACCATCATCAATAATTTAATTACATGAATATGAGGCATGGAAAAATTTAACCAAGTTGTTAGTTTGAGAACTCATCAAAATATTCTAGCTTTTTTAATAGTAATTATTTTTATCTGAAAATAGAGATATAGAAAATGAAAAATTAAAATAAAAAATTTCAAAAACAATAAAAAAGAGTTTGTAAATTTAAAGGCTTTTTTTACATGGGAAAATCAGACAGGGCCCACCCGTATTTGGTGTAATATAATATGTGAGACTCGATTCAATTTGCAATTTGTTTTCTTTACATTTATTATTTATTTATAATAGTTTTTAGTAGTACAGTTTTTATGCTTAATAGAACTTTTTTTAATAAAGTAGTTTAAAAAACCGGGTTGAAATCCCAAATTTGCACCAAAACCGCATTTGAGTATAATATATAATATCTTAGCTTTTTTGTTTTTATGGAACATCAAAATAATTTAAGTAATTATTTT